>NW_022437057.1:2727766-2733069 GCF_009761245.1 Sapajus apella
CTTTCTTTCTTTCTTTCTTTCTTTCTTTCTCTTTCTTTTCTCTCTCTTTTCTTTCTTTCTTTCTCTTTCTTTCTCTCTCTCTCTCTCTCTTTCTTTCTTTTTCTCTCTTTCTCTCTCTCTCTCTCTGTCTCTCTCCCCCTCCCTCCCTCCCTCCCTCTCTCTCTCTCTTTTCTTTCTTTCTTTTTTTTTGTTTTTTGACAGAGTCTTGCTCTGTTGCCAGGCTGGAGTACAGTGGCATGATCTTGGCTCACTGTAACCTCCGCCTCCTGGGTTCAAGTCATTCTCCTTCTTCAGCCTCCTAAGTAGCTGGGACTACAGGAACGTGCCACCACACCCAGCTAATTTTTTTTTTTGTATTTTTAGTAGAGATGGTATTTCACCATGTTGGCCAGGATGGTCTTGATCTCTTGACCTTGTGATCCGCCTGTCTCAGCCTCCCAAAGTACTGGTCAGAGATCTTTTCACATCAGGACATATAGATCTTCTTTTTCCCTTTAAAGGGATGTATAGTATTCCATACTGATAAGCCATAATTTATTAAACCATTTCCTATTGGTGGAAATTTGATTTGTTTCTCTGCTTTCCCTGTTAATAACCAATGAACATCATTGTATTTTGGCTCGTTTTAATCCCAGATTTCTTGGCATGCAGAACTACTTGGGGTTTTTCAGATTCTTCCTGAAAAGCATAGGTGATGATGTGGTGACATGTAGGGTAACTGTATGGCTTATTGTCCACGTGGGCACTTTGAGTGAAAGGCAATGGTATCAGTAATGATTCCAGGACACGAGGAAGTACACACTCAGACTCTCCTGTGCAGATTCAGACATTTGGTCACTAGGGCCACAGAACGAGTCCCAGTGTGTGTTTTAATAGGAGGTGCTTCACAAGATGAGGATTGGAAGTCAGTCCAAGACTGTCTCAAATAAATGCTGGACTCCAGTCTCCAGCTTTACCCCTTCCTTCTGTCTGGTAACTCGTGGGCATCGCAGAGGCCCATGCCTGTCCTCTGAGGCTGGGGGAGGGGACAGGTTGAGAAATCAAAATCTCCGAAGAGAAAGGCTCAGTGAATGAAGACTCTCCCTTGCTGAAGGCCCTGCCCCATAGGACCTCTTTGTAGAGTAGATGGTGGACAAGTGAGCAGAGGGTTTGCAGAGATTGATTTCATTCTTGACCACTCGTGGCTAACTCAGGGACAATCTGAGCTGCTGTGACCTTGAGGTGAAAGACCCCAGATCTTGTTACCAGTTCCTTCAGGAAACCTCCACTCTGTTCCCGCCCTCCTTTCTGTGACTAATTTATAAAATCTCTGTAACTGAGAAGGCATTGGATGAGGTTTCCCACTCTGGGAGGGCCCTGGGTGCCAGACTGGGGCAAGGGGGGCTGAGAGGGACTGAGGGGGACTGAGGGGGGCTGTGCGGTCACATGCCATCCCTCAAGAGCAGGAGTGCAGGCCTCCAGATTGGGTGGCAGCAGCTGGTGGGGTATTGGGATAACCTCACTGATGACTGGGTAGATAGGGCTCTCTTGTGTTAGCAGAGTCCAGAAAGCAGTGTGCTCCCTGATGAAAAGGCCATGGTCATTGTCTTATGGGCTCTGCCTGGCTCTGACAGTTCTCAGCTGCTCCATAAATCTTCCATGAGTTCCATCTGGCCAAAAAGATGTCATCACCATTTTCTCCTAGTGACGAAAAGTAAAAGGTCATTAATGAAAGAGCTCCTCTCTGCCTGTTCAAACCAAAGGAGAGGATCTTGAGTTTTTCAGTGGAAGGGGATATGAGTGCTGACGTTGGGTTGTTTATGCTGCAGTAATAGTTTATATTTACATGTTGTACATTAGGAGAAGGAATAGGATTATGTTTTGGGTATTACTGAACACTCTGGGCACCCACATACTTAATACGCAGAACACTACAATCTGAAAGTTAAAAGGAACATCCGTGCTCGTCCAGTTGTTTTTTGCTTTAAAGCAATGGAACCCTCACAGCAAATGCGTTTATGCAAAATCCTAATGCATAAAACAGAAGAACTGAGTGTAGCAGAGGCCCGAGACTCAGGCCTCTCAATACTGGCTCCCCCTGACCTCATGGTGGCTTCTGCTTGGAAACTGCTCTGTTTAAATTCTCTGTCCAGTCCCTAAATCCTCATTGTAGCATTCTCAGCAATTTATTGATATGATCTTGCTTCTTCCTTTTACACCCCCAATGCCTTGGAAAGCAGCTTCTACTGTGCTAAGATAGAGCGTTTATTGTTCTTTTTGTATTTTGAGATGGGGCCTTGCTCTCTTGCTCTGTTGCCTAGGCTGGAGTGCAGTGGCACAATCTTGGCTCCCAAAGCCTCCGCCTCCTGGGCTGAAGTGATCTTCCCACCTGAACCTCCCAAGTAGCTGGGACCACAGGTGCGAGCCACCATACCTTGCTAATTAAAAAAAAAATTTAGAGATGAGGTCTCTCTATGTTGCCCAGGCTGACTTGCAACTCCTGGGGTCAAGCAATCCTCCCGCCTCAGCCTCCAAAAGCGTTGGGATTACAGGTATGAGCCACTGCTGCTGGCTAAACTTACTCCAATAATAGTAAAATTGTCTTACCTACTTCTTTCCCAAACCTGTGATCACCAGAAGGTTCTAACAGTAGCCAATTTAATACCTGTGCTGGAGACGGTGGATAACATGGATGTGCTAAACAGTGACTGTGTCCTTTGGTCAGACGGTGTGGTCTGTCGGGGATCTGGTTCATCTTGACTTGCACTGTGTGGATGCTGCAAGGGACAGAAATCGGCCACACGTCACCCTTCTCCCTCAAGAGCCCTTGTAGGGAGGCTGGGAGAGGTGCAGAGGCCCATGCCTGTTCTTTTTTTTTTTTTTTTTTTTTTTGAGGCAGAGTCCCACTCTGTTGCCAGGCTGGAGTGGGTGCAGTGGCGTGACCTCGGCTCACTGCAACCTCTGCCTCCCGGGTTCAAGCAATTCTCCTGCCTCAGCCTCAGCGTCCCGACTAGCTGGCACAACAGGTGTGCACCACCATGCCAGGCTAATTTTTGTAATTTTAGTAGAGACAGGGTTTCACCATGTTGGCCAGGGGCCTTGATCTCTTGACCTGATGATCCACCCGCCTCGGCTTCCCAAAGTGCTGGTATTACAGGCTGCAGCCACTGCGACCCATGCCTGTTCTTACCGTTTTATGGTGACCTCTGGTCTGATGCTTTCCTGGCACACAGGGATAGCCTTGGACTTTCATTTTCTCATGCTGACACTCGCCTTGCAGAGGAGTTGCTTTGTCAGCTGGTGTTACCCAGGTCGGAGGCTGATTCGGTAATTTCCTGAAAACAACAACAAACCCAAAGAAACAAAAACAACCGTCGGCACAGTCAGCAGAGGGGACTCAACGGTAGCTTGGGATCCTGACTGTGTCCTAACTGATTTGGCCCAGAGGCTGCAGAGCCTGGTAGTGTTGGAAGACAGAGTTTTTTATGTTTTCTTCCAAATCTCGGCCAGCAGTCACCAGCAGCGGTGTAGTCAGATTCTACTTCTTCGTCATGATGTAAATTTAAGTTCCAGCCTGGGGATAAGCATTTCTAAATGTGCTCTGCGAGTGTGTGTGTATGTGTGTTAAAAAATTTATTTGCCGCTGCAGGCTCTGAGAAAAAAACAAAAACAAAAACAAACAAGAACCCATTTATTTATTTTATTTAACATTAAAGTTTTTTTTCCTGCTAGTATTTTTAGCAGCAAAAAATAAAAAAGTGGACTGTTTTCTCTTGTCCAGCTCCTGAGGAGGGAGGTGACTCCACCCATGTCCCCACCCCACAGACTCGGTGGGGCAATCGCTGCCCCAGGCTTCTGCCCTATTGTTGGCCTTTGACACATCTCCTTTTGAGGACTTATGTCCAGATGAAACCAGTATACATTGGAGATACTGTTAAGTAAAATGCATTCAATATACCGAAACTAGCCAGCATCATAGCTTAGCCCAGCCTACAGAACACATCTGTTAGCCTACAACTGGGCAAAACTGTCTCACACAAAGCCTATTTTATAAGAGCGTTGAACATCTCATGTACTCTCATGGTGAATATCTCTCGTACTCACGATGCTGTAAAGCATTGCTAGATTACTGTACCCGTATCAGCCTGGGAAAAGATCAAAGTTCAAAATCTGAAGTACAATGTCTACTGAAATCTTACTGCTTTTGAACCATTTTATAGTAGAAAAATCATAAGTTGAGCCATTGTAAGTCAGGAACCAGCTATATAAAGACTGTTTCCATTATGAAAGAAAGCGTTTTTCAAAAGTTTTTATTTTAATTTTTTCTTGTTTTTTATTTTCTGTATAAGAGTTTGACACAAAATTAATTTTTTAGTTTTATACAGATGAAGTCTGGCTACGTTGCCCAGGCTGGCCTTGAACTCCTGGTATCAGGTGATCCTCCCACCTTGGCCTCCTAAAGTGCTGGGATTACAGGTGCAAGCCACCGAGCCTGGCCTAAAGAGAACATTTTATCCTCAGGTAAATGGCAGAGACCCACGGAGAGGTAGGGGATAGGAGGGGAGAGATGTTTTGCCCTCCACTGACATTCAAGCTAGAGACCTGGGCATGAAGATGTTTCTGATCTGGTTGCTTACCTTAGGCCTGTGACTTCCAAACTTGACTGAGTGTCAGGATCCCCTGGAGGGCTTGCTGGGCCCCAACCCACGTTTCTAATTCAGAGCCTTAGGATTTCCTTTCCTTTGCTTTTTCTTTTTGAGACAGAGTTTTGCTCTTGTTACTCGGGCTGGAGTGCAATGGTGCAATCTTGGCTCACTGCAACCTCTGCCTCCTGGGTTCAAGCGATTCTTCTGCTTCAACCTCCTGAGTAGCTGGGACTACAGGTGCATGACAGCATGCCCTGCTAATTTTTGTATTTTTAGTAGAGACAGGGTTTCACAATCTTGGCCAGGCTGGTCTTGAATTCCTGACCTCAGGTGATCCACCTGCCTTGGTCTCCCAGGGATTTGCATTTCTAATAAGTTCTCAGGGATGTTCACACTGCAGGTCTGGGGACCACACTTTGAGAACCACTGGCATAGAGCTGTCCCCTGAGCTTTGTAGCTACAGTGGACATACACTTAATCTTACTTCTTGTAGTAGATAATGGTTTAATAGCCACAGATTCTACTGATCCCAGTGTTTACCTGCTTTGCAATGTGACTTTGCTCCTCCTCCCCAGCAGAGGTGGAGTCTAGAGTCTAGATCTCTACTCTTTGAATCTGGGCTGATCTTTCTTTTCTTTCTTTCTTTCTTTCTTTCTTTCTTTCTTTCTTTCTTTCTTT
>NW_022437057.1:2733079-2734487 GCF_009761245.1 Sapajus apella
TCTTTCTTTCTTTCTTTCTTTCTTTCTTTCTTCTTTCTTTCTCCTTTCTTTCTTTCTTTTTCTTTCTTTCTCTTTCTTCTTTTTTTTTTTTTTAGAGTGGAGAGTATAGTGAGAGGGCAGGTCACCATTTAGTTTCCTGGGCCTTACTGCAGAGCTGACCATCAGAATTTTATTTTATTTTTGAGATGGAGTCTAGCCCTGTCACCAGGCTGGAGTGCAGTGGCGCGATTTCGGCTCCCTACAACCTCTGCTTCCCGGGTTCAAGCAATTCTCTTGCCTCAGCCTCCTGAGTAGCTGGGACTATACGTGTGTGCCACCACACCTGGCTAATTTTTGTATTTTCGGTACAGACAGGGTTTCCCCATGTTGCTAGGATGGTCTCTATCTCCTGACCTCATGATCTGCCTACCTTGTCCTCCCAAAGTGCTGGAATTATAGGCATCAGCCACTACACCCAGCCTGGAAACTGCATGTATAAAGAGCTTCGTGGAGATTCTTACCTACACTTAAGTTTGAGAACCACTGGGTAGCCATAGGAGAATTTGTCAGTCTGAAGTGGAGGTGTGATGTTAAGAAAGAGGGTAGTATTAATAGTGGGGGGCTTAGGAGGGAGTTCATTCAAAGTACTTGAGTGTCTTCTTGGGTAAAGCTGTCTGAGAAGGAGCGGGAGGCAGGAAGAAGACAAGATGGAGAAACGTGAATCAGATGAAGTATGAAAGACACCCTTTGGTAAAGTGCTAAGTGGAATAGAACATTCCAGAATGTGTGGGACAGTAAGTCTGAGATGTAGGAGCAAATGAGGGGTGGGAGGGCTTCAGAGAGGAGAGAGGACCTGAGGTTGCTGAATAGATGTAGTCAGTGGTGACTGCCTCAGAGTGAGGTGAAGTCATTAGACCAGGATTCTGAAAACCTGGGTGGTTCTGTTCCAATATCACATAACAGCCATGAGTCATGAAGTAATCGAAGGGACATCTATAGACCCATGACACCAGCTTTTTTTTTTTTTTTTAAGAAAGAGAGAAAGGAAGAAAGAGAAAGAATAACCCACTGCGCCGGCCAAAACAGCGGCGTTAAGATTGATGGTGCTTTTCTGACTCTGCACCAAGAACCGCGGCACCAAGGCAGCGGCAAAACCGTCTCGCCGGTCATGAGAGTCGCACTGGCGACCCGTGGGGCTCCTCCGCTGGGAATCACCTGGTGCGTGAGCAGCTAAAATTGATCTGAAAGTGTGGCGTCCTCTCGTTCTCTGTGCTTTCAGTGGGAGCTACAATCCGGAGCTGCTAGTGATCAGCCATCTTGGATCTTTCTTTCTTTCTTTCTTTCTTCTTTCTTTTCTTTTCTTTTCTTTTCTTTCTTTCTTTTCTTCCTTCCTCCCTTCCTTCCTTCCTTCCTTCCTTCCTCCCTTCCT
>NW_022437057.1:2737087-2766740 GCF_009761245.1 Sapajus apella
GCCACATAGCTACTCAGAAAAGCCAGCCTTTCTGATTCCTAGCCCAGTGCAACTCAGATCCAAGTCAGGCTGTCTGGATATGAATCTACTCTGCTACTTATGACAAACATGGTCCTGGGCAAGTCACTTCACTTATTTGATCATCAGTTTCCTCATCTATAAAATGAAGAAAGGAGTATCACTCACCTCGTGGGATTTATTATGAGGTTTTAATGAGATGGAGCATGGATCAGCCAACTATTTTTGGTGAAGGGGTACATAGTAAATATTTTAGGCTTGACAGACCTATGATTTCTGCCATGATTACTCAACTCTGCTGTTGTAGGTGAAAGTAGGCGTAGACAATATGTGTTAAAATGGGTGTGGCTGTGTTCTAAGAAGACCTGCTTTACAAAATCAGGTGGTGGGCTAGATTTGGGCCGTGGACTATAATTTGTTGCCCCAGTGAGAGAGCATGGAAAGATCTTGGCCATTGCCCAGTGCCAGAGAAGCATTTGATAAGCGATAGCTATTATTGATATCATACCGTTATCATTACTTCATTGTCTTAGCAGCTTTGGTCTTTTGCTTCCTTTTTTTTTGAGACAGGGTCTGTGTCACCCAGGCTGGAGTGTATTGCCACAATCATGGCTCACTACAGCCTGGACTTCCTGGGCTCAAGAGATCCTCTCTGTCTCCCGAGTAGTTGGAACTAAGAACCACCATGCCCAGCTAATTTCCATTTCTGTACTTGCCTTTCTCAGCATTGTTATTTGGTTCCATCTACTGGAGTGTGAGAAAAAATTCAGTTCCACCCTGGCCCACTGTGGTAGCCATCTTCCAAGATGGCCCACGGTGACACTCAATTCCTGATATTCTGGAAGGATAGGAGGCCATGTGGAGAACTGAGGCTCCCACTCCCCTCCCACAGTGAGTAGGACTGACCTGGTAACCAACAGAGTATTGTAGAAATGACTATGTATTCTGATGCTAGATCATAAACGACATCGTGGTTTCCTTCTTGCCCTCTTTTGGATCACTCACTCTGGGGGAAGCTACTTGCCATGTTTTGAGGATGCTCAAGCAGCCCCATGGAGAGGACTACATGGCAAGTAACTGAGACTTCCTGCCAACAGCCAGCATGAACTGGCCAACCATATTAACAATCTGGAAGTGAATCTTCCAGCCACAGTAAATCCTTCAGATGACTGCAAGAGAGCCAACATCTTGACTCTAATCTCATGAGACACCTGAAGTCAGAATGCTCCAGCTAAGCTGTTTCTGTACTCCTGACCTACAGAAACTGTATGAGATAACAAATGTTTATTGTTTTCTTTCAGCTGCCAAGATTTTGGTTAATTTGTTATGCCGCAGTAGAAGACCAACACACAAACTCTCATAATTGCCCTATATTGGCTGATGGCTGCTTGGCTTGGATAAGAACATAAATTTGCTCTCAGCAAGAGTTTTCTGATCTACATCAGCAAACCTACATGACCATCCAGTCACATCTCCCAGAAGCACTCATGCAACCCACGTTCTAGAACACCAAATTATAATGACTGTGTTACTAATTGTAAGTGTATTGACATTAGAGACAATAAAGGCAAGTACAGAAATGGAAACTAGCCGGGCATGGTTGCTGTTAGTTCCACCTACTTGGGATACTGAGAGAGGATCGCTTGAGCCCAGGAAGTCCAGGCTGCAGTGAGCCATGATTGTGCTACTACACTCCAGCCTGGGTGCCACAGACCCTGTCTCAGAAAAAAAAAAAAAAAAGGAAAGCAGAAGAGCATGCTAAGATAACAAAGTAATAATAATGGTATGATATCTTAACACCTTGAGTGGCAGAATAATTGGCAGAGCCATGATCCGTTGGCCATGGCTGCTAAGTGTTTTTGAGGATCCCCTAGCTTCAAGTGATCTGACCCTACGTGACCATCCAGTCACATCTCCCAGAAGCTCTCATGCAACCCACATTCTAGAACACCAAATTATAATGACTGTGTTACTAATTGTAAGTGTATTGACATTAGAGACAATAAAAGTACCATTAGTTGTACACCAAAAGTGTGCTGTGCCCATTCTCATTTAATTTGCAGGACTTCCCTATGAAGAAGGTGTTAGCTCCATTGTACTTAGTTCAGGGAACTGCTTTTAGAAGCACTATAGAGCGAGGTGCTGAGTGAGGATTTGGAGTGTTCCTGACTTCAGAGTCTGAGCATCTTAGATACTCTTTGCTTTTTATTGCCCTCATCTTTGCCCATACTGTTCCTTCTTCCTTGCGTTCCCTTCCCCCTTCTCTTAGCAGGTGAACGCCTACTTCTATTTCTTTTTTTAAAAGTAGAGATGGGGTCTGTGGTCTCACTATGTTGCCCAGGCTGGTCTGAAACTCTTGGACTCAAGTGATCCTCCTGCCTTTTTCTCCCAAAATGTTGGGATTACAGATATGTGCGACTGTGCCCAGCCCCTACTTCTATTTCAAGACTCAGCTGAACTGTCAACTTCCCTGTGCCACCTTTCCTGATGTTCTTAGCCAGTTAACACATATTTACCAAGTGTCTACTAAGTGACAGGCACAGTTCCACAGGCTGGGAATGCAGCGGTAAAAATAAAACAAAAAAGAATAATAAAGCCCCCATATTTTAAGTTAGCATTCTGGTAGAAGACAGTGAATATGTTCAAACAATAAATAAGGTAATTTTAAGCCATGCTGAGGCACTGGTTTTGGGGGACAAAGGAAAAAGAAGGATTGAGGATAACCTCTCAGTGTCTAAGAATCTGGCTTAGGCAACTAGCATCATTTCCTGGGATGGGGAAGACTTGAAGAAAATCAGTGTGTGTGTGTGTGTGTGTGTGTGTGTGTGTGTGTGTGTGTGAATGAGGGGGAGGGTAATTGGCAGGAATTCAATAGCTGTCTTATAGATGAGGCCTGATGTGCTGGCTCGCACTTGTTACCTCAGTGCTTTGGAAGGCTGAGAAGGTAGTTTGCTTGAGCCCAGAAGTTCGAAATCAGCCTTGGAAACATAGGGAGACCCTGTCTCTATTTTTAAAATATATATACGTCTTATAAATGAGTTAAGTTTTAGATTCTCGTAGACATCCATGTTTATAACAGGCAGTTGTTTTCTGAGTCTGGAGTGTAATGGATAGATCTGAGCTGGAGAGAAGAATCTGGAAACCATTCTAAGATTCACGTTTACCTCTGCTATAGACGGTGTTTAAAGCCATGGCAATGAATGACAGTAAGTAGGGAGAGTGTAGAGAAGGAAAAGAGGGTCCAGGACTGGTCTTGTCTTTGGTCAAGTTAGCTTCCCCTCTTCTTAACTCCATCATACTCTGATACTTTTTGAAATGGTTTGTTCCTCAGTACACTGGGAGTGTCTTGGGGGCAGACATCATGTTTTATGTCTGCAGCCACGTGCTCATTGCAATGCCTGATCTATGGTAGGTGCCTCCTAAATGTTAACTGCTGTCACATGATCATCTGATCAAATGAAGAACTCCCGTCATCCTGAAGCTCTAGGTTGGCCATGGTCAAGTTCATGTATTTGGCCTTATGGAATATATCTTATGCTCCAGCTCTAAGGCAGTCATGTTTTGATGCTCCACTGCAGGAATCACCCTTATGTGGGCTGTCTAGAGGTGGGGGGTCCAGAGCAGTGAGCTCTGCCTTACAGGGACTGTGATTGAATGTTTCAGACCAGGACAGATGAGGAGAGCCCAAGAAGGAAGAACCATTTAGGAAAGTGAGATGTAATACATGAAGCTGTTCTCCCTGAAAACATAAATATGGGCAATATAACAATGGTTCGGCGAATAATTAGAGAAGTATAAGAAAAAAAACAGAAGGGGATCAAAACTTATCAATAATGACCATTTGAGGAATGTCAGAGTCTCAGGAAGGAAGGGGAAAAAGAGGGGCAGGGATTTAATTTCGTTTAGCAGCTGTTAAAATGCCAGATGCATATATACATACATATATAGTTTTTTTCTTTTTTGCTAAATTTTACTATCTGCGTTTTGCAGAGAGAAAGTAGATGTGTAGATGTGTAATATCAAATAGCTAGTATTTGAATGGAGGTTTGTCCAGCTCTAAAAGTCACCAAGAAATGAAAGCTTGGGTGGTACCATATTGCATTAACAAGAATTGAATTTGGAATCAGGAAGTTACTGTGTTTTGGACATTGTGTTTGAAAAATTGCTTGCAGAATTAATTTTAGGCTTCAGATGATGATATTTTCCTCCTAAGATTCATGTTTACCTCTGCTAGGCTCCTGGGGTGCCAACAACTTATGTATACTTAAACATAATTTTGGGCATTTAGAATACCTGAAGTAGAGCTGTGGTCTCTGCAAGGGCCTGTCCACTTCTGGATCACACTGACTTGTAGGGAGCTTCCTTTGGAATTCCAGTCCAAGATGAATCCCAATCCTACTCTTGGTAAGCCTCAGATTTCGTCCTTGCCCCTTTAATCCTAGGAGACTCTTGAAAATCCACCCAGCCTCTCACTCTGCCATGGTAGAATTGGCAATCAAGAGTTCTTTAAACAAATTGAAGATGTCATCTTATTGTCTTCTGGCTTCCACTGTTGCTGATGGAAGGTCAGCTGTTAGTCTAATTCCTCCTCTTTTAAAAGCATTTATCCCACACCCACCAGCTGTTTTTAAGATATTATTTTAATCTTGGGTTTTCAGCAGTCTTTTTTCTTCTTTCTCTTCCTCTTCTTCCTCCTCCTCCTCCTTCTTCTCTTCTTCTTCTTTTTCTTCTTCTTCTACTACTTCTTCCTCTTCCTCCTTCTTCCTGTCCTCCTCCTCCTCCTCCTTCTTCTTCTACTTCTTCCTCTTCCGCTTCCTCCTCTTCTTCCTTCTTCCTTCCTCTTC
The DNA here is from genome assembly GCF_009761245.1 of Sapajus apella. Classification (NCBI taxonomy): domain Eukaryota; kingdom Metazoa; phylum Chordata; class Mammalia; order Primates; family Cebidae; genus Sapajus; species Sapajus apella. The sequence continues at coordinate 2,741,950 of NW_022437057.1, forward strand.
CTCCTCCTCCTCTTCTTCTTCTTCCTCTTCCTCTTCTTTCTTCTCCTTCTCCTTCTCCTTCTTCTTCTTCAATAGGGTCATGCTCTGTTGCCCAGGCTGGAGTGCAGTGGCTCTTCATGGGAATGATCATAGTGCCCCATAGCCTTGAACTTCTGGGCTCAAGTGGTCCTCCTGTTTCAGCCTCCTGAGTAGCTGAGACTACAGTAAAACACCACTAGGCCTGGCTTCAGCAGTATTTTTTAAAAACATGTTATCATTTTTAATATTTATTTTTTAGAAATGAGGTCCTACTATATTGCCCAGGTTGGCCTCAAACTCCTGGGCTTTAGCAGTCCTCTTTCCTCAGCCTCTTAAGCAACTGGGATTACAGGCATGCACCATTATGTCTGGCTTCAACAGTCTTTTTTCTATTTTTAATTAAAAAATTTTTTTTTGCAGAGACAAGAGTCTCCCTGTATTGACCAGGCTGGTCTCTAACTCCTGGGCTCAAGCCTCGGCCTCCCAAAGTGTTGGGATTATAGGCATGGGCCACCACTCCTGGTCCCAGCAGTCTTTCTAATGGTGTGCCTAGGTATGAGTCTCATTTTATTTATTGCTTCTGTTATATTTTCTTTCTCTTTACGCCAGGCCCTTCATCACACATTGTTAGATCTCACTGCCTTTTGCTCTATCATGTGTATTTTCCATCTTCTTGTCTCTCCTGTTGTATTCTGGTAGATTCTTCTGATGGGAAATACTTCACCATTTTTTTAAACTAAAAGTATTATTATGGTTGTGGTGTTTTTTTCAGTTCTAACATTTCCATCCTTTCCTTTTTAAAAATAGTTTTCAGTTCTCTTCCAAATTCTCAGTCTTATCTTTTTTTTTTTTTGTAACTTGGTAAACATAGTTACTTTAAAGTCTTTGATCACTGCAATGTCTAGAGCCTTACTTTTTCTTTCTTTTCTTTTCTTTTTCTCTTCTTTCTTTTCATTTTTTTTTTTTTTGTGGGAGGCCTTTCTGTTTTCTTTTCTTTTTTAATACACAGTCTCACGCTGTCACCCAGGCTGGAGTGTAGTGGTATAATCCCAGCTCACTGCAGCCTTGATCTCCTGGCCTTAAGGGTGGGAGGCCTTAGCCTTCTGAGTAGTTGGGCCTACAGGCATGTGCCACCATGCCCAGCTAAGTTTTAATTTTTTTTTAGAGATGGGGGTCTCACTGTGTTGTCCAGGCTGGACTCAAACTCCTGGGCTTAAATGACTCTCCTGCCTCAGATTCCCAAAGTGCTGGGATTATGGGTATGAGCTACCATGCCTGGCCTCTCTGTTGTTTGTTGATTTTTCTATATTTATTTCTTTTCTTTCCTTAAAAAAAACCACTGCTTTGTATTATTTGTGCCTTATTTGCTTACTTTTACTGTGTTTTGGACATTGTATTTAAAAAATTGCTTATGGAATTAATTTTAGGCTTCAGATGATGATATTTTCCTCTTAAGAAGATTTATCTTTGCCTCTGCTAAGCTTATGGGGCACCGACCATTTAGGTTTACTGAAGGCTAATTTCGGGGTTTTAGAATACCTGAAGTAGAGCTGTGGTCTCTGCAAGGGTCTGTCTACTTCTGGGTCACACTTACTTGTAGGGAGCTTCCCTTTGGAATCTAGTTCAAGATGAATCCCAGTCCTACTCTTGGTAAGCCTCAAATTCTGTCCCTACCCCTTTAGCCCGCGAGACTCTTGAAAGCCCACTCAGCCTCTTGGCCAGTCGTGGTAGAATTGGCAAATGCTGCTGGGTCCAGGGAAACTCAAAGGACAGACTCTCTGGTGTCTTTAAGCAGTTTTTTTTTTAAATTTTAAATAATTATCAATGTTATTAAAAGCATACAACAAATACTGATAAACAACAGCAGCAAAATAAGCTGATAATCTTTGTTATTTCATCTGGCTGACAAAATTCTCACAGAGAAACCACTTCTAAAATAAGTCTATATAAACTTTTCTTTCAGTTTATTTTATCTTTGCATACTTTAGTGACAAATCCTCACACCTGAGACAAAGTGATCATCATTTGGGAGTCACCATCATCATAAATTATTATTATTTTACATTTATTTTATTCTTTTACAGACAGGGTCTTGCTCTGTTGCCCTGCCTGGAGTGCAGTGGCTATTCATAGGTGTCCTTCTTGAGCACTGCAGCCTTGAACTCCTGGGCTCAAGTGACCCTCCTGCCTCAGCCTCCCACATAGCTGGGACTACAGGCGTGCGCCACCATTCCTGGCTCATTATTTTACATTTATTGAGAAGAAAGGCAGGTTAATTTTTTTACTTACTTTGTATTGATTAATAACCCTCAATTCTTAATGTGCTAGATAAAGTAACAAAGAGAGCTTGAGCTTGACCATGTCCCTCTTCATTATATATTCCAAGACATTTTGTGACTTTTTCCCCATTTGTCTGATTCAAGATTTACTTATTCTGCAGCATCCCCATTTGTCCCCAGTGGAATGGAGGTCAGTCTGAATTACCTAGTTTGCTATGACTGATAATGGGAGTTCACCCTTCCAGATTTTATTAGTTCTAGCCTCAGCACAGTAACTAATTACTTCTAAGACTTTAGGCCGAGGCTGGGCACAGTGGCTCACCCCTGTAATCCCAGCACTTTAGGAGGCCAAGGAGGGTGGATCACCTGAGCTCAGGAGTTCAAGACCAGCCTGGTTAACATGGCGAAACCCCATCTCTACTAAAAATACAAAAATTAGCCGGGTGTGGTGGCAGGCGCCTGTAATCCCAGCTACTCAGGAGGCTGAGGCAGGAAGAACTGCTTGAACCTGGGAGGCGGAGGTTGCAGTGAGCTGAGATGGTGCCATTGCACTCCAGCCTGGATGACAGCATAAGACTTTGTCTCAAAAAAAGACCTTGGGTCACATGTGCTTTGTTTCCTCATTAGTCAAATGAGGCTAATAACACTGGGCTTAACTGTCCCCTGGATTATTACAGGAGCAAATGGGATAAGCTACATGGAAATGTGGAACCCTGTATAAATGTGAGCTGCTAAAGACCAGGTCATGCACCCTAGAATTCCCTGTGGGAAGGAGGACTCATGCTGACTCCCAGCCCCAGGGTGTAGGTGCCCAGTGCAATTTGCATCAGGTGCTCTCTTTTGTTGTTTTCTAAACATCAGGCGGGTTAATGGTACACCATTCATTATGTGAGTCAAATCTTGAATCTGGATGATCAGATGATCACTTCTCACTTTCTCACTTCTTTTCCCATGTAATTGCATTTCAGAAATCTTCCCTGGGTTATTTATTTTTCTTTAGTTTTTGTGTCTAATACCTTTCTGTGAGCAGACCCCACAGTGTGCAGCAGTGGAGAACCCTGGACTTGGCTAAAAGAAAACCTCCAAACCTTGACCTCCCTGGACAGCTTGGCCTACCACTTGGCAGGGGCCCCTCTGGGTCTCACGGTTATTTTGGCTTTTGTGAACTGTGCAGAACCAGGGCTGACCCTGCCGATCTGTGGATGTGTGGCCAAGACAGGTCCCAGTGTCCTGCCTGGCTGTGCATGTGAGGGAGGCGGTGATGCAACGTGATGGCATTTGTGACAGGGTGAGGGAAAGAGATTGCTGGCTGGGGCTTTGAGGGGTGTGATTAGATTACGGCGGAGTTGCCTGTCTGGCGGAGATGGAAGGCTTGGTTCTGTTCATTTCATATGCAGCAGATTCCTGCAGTTTCAGACCGGCCCGAGAAATCCATTTCTGGAGTAGTAAGCAGTAGCCCAACACGTGTGGAGCTGAGAGGCGCATTCCTCAATGCTCCCCGGAGCTTTTGCTTTTTACTTCTTCATGTTTTTTCCTTCTCTGGCTTTCTTTTTCCAAGCTCATATGCTTCCACAATGCTAAAACATCTGCTAATAAAGATTGCCAACCACCTGGAATCTTGTCAATCTCAGCTTATATTCCTTCTCCTCTTCTTACCCACTCATTGCTTTTGTTGCATATTTAAGTCCTTCCAGGGGCAGGGAGCAGGGGGCTTGGGGGCGAAGACATTGGGCTTTGGTGTCAGACTCACCAGATTTGAACTTTGCTTGACCACTTTTAGCTGGGTGACCCTTGGCAAGTTGTTTAACTTCCATGAGACTTAGTTTTCCCATCCATGCAAAAGAGGGTGTCTTATCCGCTAAGCTGTTATGAGGACTGCCTCAAATAAAATACATAATGTTTTAAATATAGTTTTTGGCACTTAGTATACATTCGATGAATGGTGATTTCCTTCTCTTTTTATTCTCTTATATGTATTTTTGGGTTGTTTTCTGTTAAGTATTTCAGGAAAAAGTTTTGTTGTGGAGTAAGAGATTCTGATAGAGTTAGATTGCACTGCAGTTAACATCCCACTATAGTTTCTATCCCAACTGTCATCTCTGATTTCAGTCTTCAGGTGTCCATAACCAAGGATCTGTAGTGGGTGAGCAGTGTCCTAGCCAAGGCACAGAAGGCTGGGATCAGGAAGAGGCTCTACATAGAACCTTGTGGAGCTCACCTGCAGGGTGAAATAGGGCTGGAGTGCAGTGGTGCAGTCATGGCTCATGGCAGCCTCAAACTCCTGGGCTCAAGTGATTCTCCCACCTCAGCCTCCCAAAGTGCTGGGATTACAAGCATGAGCTACTGTGCCTGGCTTGTATATATTTTTAGTTTTTTTTTTTTTGAATGAATATCCTTATGTAAAGTTTCCTAAACCTCAGTTGCTGGCCATAGTCAAATACATAGCTATATTATTCTTTATTTTATATGTTAACTGAAATGGACTAACAGACAATATTTAGGTGTGTTGTTTCCTATTATTTTTCTCTTTATATATTTTACATAGTTGAGTTCAAATTGTATGCAATCTCTGTTCTGGTTTTTTGTGTTTAAAATGGGGGCCTCACTGTGTTGCCTAGATTGGAGTGAAGTGGAGCAATCATAGCTTACTGCGGCCTCTACCTCCTGGGCTCAAGGGATCCTCTTGCCTTAGCCTCCTGAGTAGCTGAGACTATAGGTACCTGCGAGCATGCCTGGCTAATTAAAACTTTTTTTTTGTAGAAATTGTGCCTTGCTATGCTGCCCAAGCTGGTCTTGAACTCCTGGGTTCAAATGATCCTCCTGTCTTGGCCTCTCAAAGTTCTGGGATTATAGGCAAGAACCACCATGCCCAGCCTGTTTTGATTTTTCTACCTAGTTTAAAACTATATGCATTTCCTCATATCAGCAAATATTCTCTTCAAATTTGATTTTGGGAGCTGAGGTTCCTGTGGTGGCCCTGGGTGGCATTACAACTTCACGGGACCCTCTTGGAACAAGGTATCTATTGCTGGTGGACTGATGGGACTCTGAGGTGGGCAAGCCATCCACCCACTCCATCTTTCTTTCTTTTTTTTTTGAGACAGGCTTTCATGATGTTGCCCAAGCTGGTCTTGAACTCCTGGGCTCTAGCTATCCACCTCAGTCTCCCAACCAATTACAACTGCGTTTGGGGAGCCGAGATTTGTGCCGCCTGTGTTTTACTTTCACTGAAATATTCATGGCTGATCTTTATGATCTTGTTAGAAGTCGAGAACACAGTGACTTTCATCTGTGGTTGATTAAAGAAAACACTTGTTTAATAAAGTGACATGAAACTCCAAACAAAAATAACATTATTCACAATAAGCTGCTTTCTCCAATCTAGACAATCAGAGAACAGCCTCTCAGAAACCAGTCAAAAGTCCTGTTCATCTCCACTCCTAGACTGCATGGTGACAAATGTTTCTGTTTCCTCTAACTTCTGGTTTGTTCTGGGCGGTTCCTCTCCTGTTTCCCCAGATAGAGTAATGCCGGTTCTGTATGGAATCACATATCTTAGGTGCTTGTGGGAGAACTCCTTCTGAGGCCCCGCTCTCCACCCTTCCTCTGAGTGCCTCTGTGGCCTCTCTGCCTTAGAGTCCTCAGTCATGGCTCAGCTCAAGTTGGCTCCAGCTGCAGCCAGCTCTGTCTGCTCTCTGCGTCTGAGAGAGAGGGTCCCTCTTGACCCACCAGAAAGGATCTGAGTGCCCACAGCCTTCAGAAGTGCAACTGGGAAGCCAGATCACCAGCAGCGGCTGGGGATGGCTTGTCCATCAGCTGGCATCCAGAGAATCGAATAGCGCCCTACACAGGACAGGAGGAGCGCCTGAGCTCTTCGGGCCGTCTCTGCCAGCCCTCATTCAGCGTCCTGTTGAAGCAAAATGGCTGGGGACAGCAAAGCCCAGCGGCTTCTCCCAGACAGTTTCTGGTCACCACAGGAGCGGCGGCTGCGAGCTCGCCTTCTGGATCCTCAGGAGTAACTACTCTGAGTGGCTAGTGCCTCAACTGAACTCAGAAGCCTCGGGTTATGGCCACAGGTCGACCACCCTGGTGCTCAGGGCCAGATTTGAGAGGGTCCTGGAAGAGGCCCTGACCCTCCCATACTAGAGGACAATAGCATATCCTTGATGATAATACCCAGACTTTTTTTTTTTTAAACCCAAACTTAGATGATTCCATGTATATCATCACATGTCTCAACTAAGAGTAGGGAGACTAGTTTCACTTGCTGGAAGCCCGGAATTTTCATGGTGCCTCTAGAAAAATCATCCCTTCCCAGGCCAAGCTGTGATTAGAGGTGCTTTTCATCAGGTCTCTTTCTTCCAGTTGCTCTCTGCTCTCTAGCTTTGTTCTGGCTTAGACTGTCAGCCCAGGCCACCCAGGGGCAGCGGCCGCTGAAGGGAGCAGCCCCGCAGCTGCTTCTTCCAAATGCCCTGGGATTCAAGGCCGGGCGCTGGGTGATTACACCGCTGTTATCTGGGATTAGCTATTTTCACTCCCTGTATTTATATCATGGAAGCTGCAGCATGATGCTGCCAGATGCCAATGTGGGCAAACTTCTTCCTTCTGGACCCACCTGCTGTTCTGCTAACACCCGGCAAGGTGGCAGTTGGTGGGGACCAGACCTGCCAACCCCTCCTCCACTCACTTCCGCATATCCGTAGTGGCGAACTGAGATGTTGTGAGAGACTCGGGTCAGCAGCGACAGGCGAAGGCTGGACACAGACTTGGAGGTGGGAGGGGTGGAGGGCTGGCAGCGGTCCCTGCAGAAGACGCCTGTCACCTCCCTAATCCCCTGAAGTCTTCAAGTCTAGGAACCCTCTCGCCTGCCCCCCACCCCTGCTCCACCCCGACCCATGTGTATCTCCCTGCTGCAGTAAGGCATTCTGAAGGGCCCTCATTTTAGGCAGCCCAGAAAAGCGCCAAGTGCCTGAGAGTCCCAAATATAAGTGCAGAGAGATTAAAAGGCCCTGCTGCATTCAACTTGGTCCGTCTTCATTTCCACCTCGCCTCTCGCCTTCCCTCCCTGGTTTTTTTTCCCCCTTTCGAGGAGGTGGGAAGATCCTGGCTTCTCAGCTTGTCTTTCAGGAAATGGACAGGGTTTTTTTTTTCAACGGTATGTTCTATCTCACTGGGGTTGCACTCGTTCACCTCAGTGATCTTCTTAAAGCTGCAGAGACTGTGGGTGGGATTGGCCCCCAGCCCCTGGTGCACTGAGCGGGGCTTCTTCCATTTGCCTGGGAAGGTTGCCTGCAGGCTCACTCCCTCTCCTGGGCAAAAGCAGACAATGCCAGTCCTTGGCTGTGCCTGCCTTGGGAGCTCTGAGACCATCAGATCAGGAAGAGGCTTCAGATGCAGCCCCAGGGATTCTGCCCAGAAAAAAAAAGTACATTTGTCGTGGCCTGGCGTCTCATACCCCACTGCGGAGCTCTGTCCAGTTGGGCTTCTCTGCCCAGGCCCACCTCTCAGGGCAGAAATCTCAAGGGTGACAAGTTAGCCCTCCCAGGTATGTATAATTTTTTTTAAAAATGTATTTATTTATTCATTTATTTTTGAGACAGGGTCTTGCTCTGTCACCTAGGCTGGAGTGCAGTGGAATGATCATGGCTCACTGCAGCCTCAAGCTCCTGAGACTCAAGTGATCCTCTGAGCTCAGCCTCCCAAGTAGCTGGGACTACAGGCACATGCCACCACACCTGGCTACTTTTTTTGATTTGTCTTTTTCTGTAGAGATGCGGCTTCAATTTGCGGCCCAGGCTGGTCTCGAACTCTGGGCTCAAGTGGTCCTCCTGCCTCGGCCTTCAAAGTGCTGGGATTATAGGCATGAGCCACCACACCTGTTCCCTCCAATTTTTTTTTACCCTAGTGTAGAGTTTCCTAAACCCTAGTTGTTTGCCATAGCAGGGTAAGATAAATATTGTATAAATAAAGACATAAAAATATAGATAATAAAATAAACATATTAAATAATATATTTACCGAAATAATATTTTTATTGAAATTGATTCATCTTTTTCTTAACCTCAATGATAAAATTTATCAACCCTATTAAGAGAGAAATAAAAAATAAAATAAAAAACTTATTTTAGCCTGTCGCAAGTAAGAGTATTCAAGATACCCTGGGTTTGAGGCCCTAGTTATTTTTTGCCTTAATAGACTTTAAATACTTATTAACTTTTAAAAATCCAGCTACTAACCAGGCTTGGTGACTCATGCTGTAATCCCAGCACTTCGGGAGACTGAGGCAGGCAGATTACTTGAGGCCGGGAGTTTGAGACCAGCCTGGCCAACATGGTGAAACCCAGTCTCTACTAAAAATACAAAAATTAGCCAGATGTGGTGGCAGATACCTATAATTCTAACTACTCGGGAGGCAGAGGCAGGAGAATCGCTTGAACCTGGGAGGTGGAGGTTGCAGTAAGCTGAGATCACACCACTGTAGTTTAGGCTGGGCAACAGAGTGAGACTCCATCTCAAAAAAAAAAAAAAAGGAAAAAAAATCCGGGTACTATCATGCATTGGAAAATGCTAGCCTAACTAAATGAAAGATGGAAAAGTGGGGAGTTTTCCAGTCACCATGGCGGGCAGGCGTGGGTGGGAAGGGGCAGACACATCTGCTTGGGGGCTCAGTGGTAGGTGTGGCTGGTGGTGGGGGCCTGGGTAGAAGGGGGGAGAAGTGGCAGAAGATAAACTTCTTAATTGGCCAGAAAAGGTAGAACAGCATCTTATTTGGGGAACATTCATCCCTTGGGCGGAAAAGGAGAGATGTCATTGAAGTCCCAGTCGGCTAGTACAAGGCTTTTTCTGACTTGGATGCGGTGGTCCAACTGGGAAGTCTTACTAAACCCAGCCTCTTGGGAATGAAACTTACCTGGGGGCAAGCTGAGCAGAGAGGCCACCCAGTGAAGTGGCTACCAGTGGCTTTGGTGCCTAGGGATGATTCCCTCCCCTACTCCCAACCTCGGCCCTGCAGGCAGAAGGGAGCACCAGTGGGGAGAACAAAAGAAATGGCAGCAGCAAAGCCCAGGCCCAGGACTCCCTGTTTCCAAAGCAGAGGAAAGGAAAATGCAACTTGGGCCTCATGCTGAGGCCACTCCTGCTTCATAGCACCCCTTCCACATGAGGGTCTGCAGACCCCTCAAGTACTTCTGGAAGGAGGCAGGGGTTTGTTTCTATCCCTCCCTCAGCTCACTTGCTCCCTTATTATATAAAGAGTCACAAGCTCTGGCCAGGCGTGGTGGCTCACGCCTGTAATCCCAGCACTTTGGGAGGCTGAGGCAGGCAGATCACGAGGTTAGGAGTTTGAGACTAGCCTGGCCAATAAGGTGAAACTCCATCTCTACTAAAAATACAAAAATTAGCCAGATGTGGTGGTATGCACCTGTAGTCCCAGCTACTCAGGAGACAGAGGCAGAATTGCTTGAACCCGGGAGAAGGAGGTTGCAATGAGCCAAGATTGCACCACTGCACTCCAGCCTGCGCAACAGAGTGAGATTCTGTCTCCAAAAAAAAAAAGAAAAAAAAGAATCACAAGCTTATTGTCATTTTAGGAATAGAGAAACAGAAGAAAAAATAATTTCACTAGTTGACAAAAAACACTGATAATATTTAGGTGTGGTGCTTTTCATTCATTCCTCTAGATAGGTATTTTTTGAGACAGAGTCTTGCTCCGCTGCCCAGGCTGGAAAGCAGTGGTGCCATCATGGCTCAGTGCAGCCTTAATCTTCTGGGCTTAAGCGATCCTCCCAGTTTAGCCTCTTGAGTGGCTGGGACTACAGGTGTGTGCTATTGCACCCAGGTAATTTTTAAATTTTTTTTTTTGTGGAGAACTGGGAGGGGGGCGGGTCTCACTATTTTGCCCAGGCTGATCTTGAACTCCTGGTCTCAAGCGATCCTCCTGCCTCAGCCTCCCAAAGTGTCGGTATTACAGGAGTGAGCCTATGTATATTTTTTTACATAGCTGTGAACACATGGTATGCAATTTCTGATCTAATTCTTACATTTAATATAAAATTGTGAGCATTTTCCCATGCCGTTGAACATGTTTACAAAATTTTTTCATGAACACTACATACAACGTAATACATTTAATATTGGTAGCTAAGTTTTGTGCTTTTTGTGCATTAAGGATTCCATTTTTTTTACTATTATAACTAATGCTGCAATTCATTTCTTCTTTCTTATAGTACAAATTTCAGCTATTTTCTAAGGATAGATTCCCGGAACTGATATCAGTGTAGTGTTGGTGTAGAATGTAGAAAACTATGTTTTATGTAAATAATATGGAAATACAAGCATCTATATTTGTATGTATGTAAATAAATCGTTGAAGAATCCACATGAAACTAATGACAGTATTTATCTGAGCACCGAGGGTGTGATGGGATCCAGGCAGGGAAACAGGGTAACAGGGAAACAGGAAAGAGAGATGTCTCACAGCAGACATTTTTGTTATTTTGCGTTTTGAAGCATGTGTATCTATGACTTATTAAAAAATTAAAAACAAATGACGAACTCTAATTGCTGCTTAATTGTAAAACTGAAGCAGGAGTCCCTCTATAACTGGCTTTCATGTTTTCCCTGCCGTGTCCAGAGCCATGCATTCATAATCAACAGTCGGGTGAGATACGCTGTAGGCTCTCAATAGCTGGGTGAAGGCAGGGAGGTGGCTCGGCTCCACTAAGACATCCAGGGCCCCAGGCTCCTCCTATCTTATTGGTCACGAGCCCGTGTGATGGGAGAAAGAGAGAGAGCGGAGGGTGGGCAATATCCTTTTGAGGAAGAAATGTGGGGGTCAGACACATCAAGTCTTCTCACTGTCATTGGTGAGGACTTGGTCAGGGACCACACCTAACTGCAAAGAAGCCTGGGAATGTAATTTCTGCCTGGGCAGCCAGGGTGCAGCCTGGGGTTTTATTATTAAAAAGAAGGGGAAAATGAGGGTGGGGGAAAATGAAAGTCTTCGGCCATGGGGACTTCTAAAATAAAGGAATGGCTAGAAATTGATGGTTGTACCAGATTACCTTAGAGTCTTTTATTTTAGCTAAACTCATACAGCTCTGTTACTGTGGGGATAATGGAAAGGCTATGGTAGTAAGGATATTATTATAATAGCATTATCTCTATTTTCCTGTACTTATCCCTTAATGAACTACCTTCTTTCAGGGGAGCAGTCAGTTGTAACATCCAATTATTCGATTTGGCAATTTGTCAAATGACATCCCTGTCACATACTTTCATAGGTGCTGGGTACTTACAAAAAGGGCAAACGATACGGCCACTGCTCCCCAGAGGACTCAAAACAACTTTCACATGGAACACAGGAAGAGTGAGAAGGGCCTCCCATTTATTTACCATCTGCTAAGACATTGTGTCCTTGTTACGTATCAGGTAGGAATTATTAACATAGAAGGAACTGAGGCCTGAGAAAGGGAAGAATTCACTTAAGGTCACCAGCTTGGAAGTGGCAGAACCAGGTCAAATTATGTGTTGCCTTCAAAGCAGTGAAAGCAATGTACAAAATTTTGTTAAAATGATCTTGCTCAGTCTGGGTGTAGTGGCTTACACCTGTAATCCCAGCACTTTGGGAGGCAGTAGGATCGCTTGAGCCCAGGAATTTGAAACCAGTCTGGGCAACATGGCGAAACCTTGTCTCTACAAAAAAACCAAAAAATAGCGGGGTATAGAGGTGTGCCTGTAGTCCCAGCCACTCAGGAGTCTGAGGCTGGAGGATTGATTTGAGCCCAGGAGGCAAAGCTTGCAGTGAGCCGATACCACACCTCTGTACACCAGCCTGGGAGACAGGTTAGAAAAAAAAATCTTGCCCTGTCTCTTCTAGCCCCCCCACTAATCCTCATCCCCACTCCCAGAAACAACATCTTTTAGCCTATTTGCTATTTATTTGGGTATTTGCTTCAATATTTCCAAGTAGCATTTATATTAAGCTATCTCTTGATTTATCAATTGTGACCATTATTGTTTGACTTCCAATTATGCAAATGAAGATTTATTCCATCAATATTTTCTCTTTTCTTTTTCTTCCAATAGAACTTATTTTATAAAATGTTCATACAGTATTTACATTATTAGGGCATTGTCATAACATGCTTCAACACTGTTCACTGTTGAGCCTGATAGTCTGCTGTGATTACATTTCCTTCGTTGTACAATTTTTCTGTGTGCTTGGTTTTCTTTGAATATCTGACTTGCTCTTCAACAGCTCTGCAAGCCATTCTATATCATTTTCTCTATGGTGAAACCATAAGATAATACATCAGTTCAGTCTTTTTCCTAAAGACTTCTTTCTTCCTGATCTTTAAGCTTTCTGCTTATCCTGGTATTTCTATTCACCTATGTCCTAGGAAACCTGTTTACTTTTCTCTCGTGTTGGTTCCTTCTTCTCCTGATTCTTTGCTTTCTCTGTTTTTCTGGATACTGTCCTTCATTAATTTTCTCAGAAAGGGTGTGCAAGTGGTGAATTATTGAGATCTTTTATGCTTACAATGTCTTAATTTTGTCTTTTCACTTGATTTGTAATCTGGTTGAATATAGAGATTGAAATTCATTTTTCCTAAGCTTTTGAAGTAAATTCTTCATTTTTCTCTAGCTGTTGAGAAGTCTGTTACTATTTTATTTCTTGATATTTTTGTATGTAACTTGGCTTTTTTTCCTTTCTTTTCTTTTTTTGGAACTGGGTCTTTCTCTCTGGCCCAGGCTGGAGTGAAGTGGTGTGAACACAGCTTACTGAAGCATTGAACTCCTGGGTTCAGAAAATCATTTTGCCTCAGCCACCTCAGTAGCTGAGACAAAGGTGCATGCTGCTATGCATGGCTAATTCTTATTATTTGTATTTTTTTGTATAGATAGTGTCTCACTTTGTTACCCAGGCTGGTCTTGAGCTGGTGAGTCCAAATGATCCTCCCACCTCAGCCTCCCAAAGTGCTGAGATTACAGGCATGAGCCACTGTGTCTGGACTGGCTTATTTTTTCTGTGTGGATATGTTCAATATCTTTTCTTTATCTTTGCTGTTCTGAAATTTCAGAATTATGTTCCTTCACATTGTTCCTTTTATCATTGGTTATGTTGGGAGCTTTGAAGGTTTTTAAAATCTGGAGATGCGTGCTTTGCAATTCTGAAAACTTTTCTTGAATGATTTTTGTGATAATTTCCAGTTCACCATTTTATCTGCTATCATTTTCTGGAACTCCTATTACATGGATTTTCATGTTAGGCTTCCCAAATTGCTTCTCTAATTTCTTTTCAATCTTTTCTCAGCTATTGCCACTTTTTAGCTTTTTATTTTGAAAGGGGTATTTCGGGAGAATATATTGAACTTTGTTTATCTAAGCTTTTTATTTTAAATATCCTTTATCTTCCTCTTATTGAAGGAATTCTTTATTTCAACAATAAATCAAAATTTTTTATTCTGGGCAATTTCTTGTTCTTTGACTTTTCCTTTTTTTTCAGTATGCAGCTCATGTTTCGTGAGAGCAATATCTTCTCTTAATACATAGAGAATATTATGATTCTTTGATGCTTTTTATGAGCCCTACATGATCTCTCTGTGCTCTGAGTTTCTTCATAGTCTTTTATGTTTGGTCTGTCTTTCATGGTGAAAGTATTCTTCAAGATTCTGTGGATTCTTGTTGCTCAGCTTATATTTAAATCAGAAGCTATTTGGAAGCTCTGTGTGCTCCTTTTTAAGGAGATATAATTCACATACCATAAAACTCACCTCTTTCTATAACCCTTTGGGTATATACCCACTAATGTCATTGCTGGGTCAAATGGTTATTTCTGATTCTAGATCCTTGAGGAATCGCCACACTGTCTTCCACAATGGTTGAACTAATTTACATTCCCACCAAAAGTGTAAAAGCATTCTTATTTCTCCAGCACATATACACCATGAAATACTATGCAGCCATAAAAAAAGAATGAGTTCATGTCCTTTGCAGGGACACAGATGGAGCTGGAAGCCGTCATTTTCAGCAAACTAACACAGGAACACAATACCAAGCACCGCATGTTCTCACCCACAAGTAGGAGTTGACCAATGAGAACACAAGGACACAGAGAGGTGAACATCACACATGGGGGCCTGTCGAAGGGTGGGGAACAAAGGGAGGGAGAGCATTAGGAGAAATATGAATGCATGCAGGGCTTAAAACAAAGATGATGGGTTGACAGGTGCAGCAAACCACCACGGCACATGTATACCTATGGGACAAACCTGCACTTGCTGCACATGTATCCCAGAACTTAAAGTTAAAAAAACCTCACCTCTTTAAGTTGTACAATTCCATTGCTTTTAGTATATTTACAGTCACCGTATCATCACTATCTAATTCCAGAACATTGTCATCACCCCAAAGAGAAACTCTGCACCCGTGAGCAGTCACTCCTTTCTCCACCCTTGCCCCAGCCCCTGGCAGCCACTAACATCCTTTCTGTCTGTATAGATCTGCCAGTTCTGGAAGGTCATACAAATAGAATCAAAATAGAATCATACAGAACGGGGCCTTTTGTGTTTGGCTTCTTTCCCTTAGCGTGATGCTTTCAAGGCTCCTCCATATTGTGACATGTTTCAGTGCTTCCTTCCGTTTGATTGCTGAATAACATTTCACTGTAGGATACATCACATTGGTCTATCCATTCATTAGTCAATGGACTTTGTACTCTTTAAAGAGGTTTTTCAAACAATTCTTATTTTCATTCCTGTTCAACCACTATCTCATGTGAGCACTTGATGCTTCTGATTTCTGGGCCCTTCTGAGACTCTCTAGAACAATTTGTGGGTCACTCTACCCAATCCTGCAGACCTGGTGCTTGCCTTGCTACCTCTTCCATGCTTTTAGCTTTATAGGTTTGAATTAAGCATCACAGACGTCACGTCTTTTAGGTTCAGGGAAGATGTGGTCTGTACATCTGTTTTTTCTGCTTCTTGCCCTTGTGAGATTATCAAAAGGAAAATCTTTATTCTCTCATCTTGAAGCTGGAAGCCCTCCACTGCATCTCTCATTAGGCTGTGTCTGTTCTTTACATTTTTTATTTTTAATATTTAATTTGGACATTTTCTGTAGAGATGGGGTTACCCAGGCTGTTCTCTAACTCCTGGCCTCAAATCCCAAAGTGCTGGGATTATAGACATGAGCAACCATGCTCAGCCTATGCAACTTCTTCTAAAGTGCAGTACGTGGATCAGATGGTAAGTGCTCAGATGAGTCATTCATGTGATCAATGCATTCGGTACATATTTATTGATCACCTATGTCTGGGCATTGTACTGGGAAATCAGGTGACAATAGCAGAGACACAGTCCGTACCCTTAAGGAACTTCTGTGTTAGTGAGAGAGCTGGACAAGCAAATAGACCATTGCAATCTAGTGGTAAGTACTAAGACAGCAAGTTCAGAGGAGTATACATAGGTGGAGCACTTAGCTCAGACTCGGAATAAGGCTCTCACTTTCCAGAATATTTTCACACAAAGGAATCTCACTAAGTTCTGAGATGAGAAAGCAACCCTATATATGTCCTTCCTGTCGTCCCATAACATCTTTCTTTGACATGGAGAGGCTCCCTGAATTGTCTTAGCTCCCTGTAGCCCCTGGGAGACAAAGATTCTCAAAATACCAATGGTGCTTCTCTGGGAAGTTGGCCTGGAACCTGGCCCTTTTCTGGCTGCTGTGTAGACACTGTTCCAGTGATGAAGGCTGGCACAGAAGGCCCTGGGGCAGGGCTCAGCCTTCCAGACAGGCCTGGCCACATGATGAGTGGTTGCGTGGATAGAAATGTGTTTTGAATCCAACTCTGTTTGCCGGGTTTATTCTCAGTGCCTCAATATGCTGGAAGAGGCGAGAAGCCAGGATGAGGGCCTTACCCCAGGAGAGCCTGAGTTGTCAGCGAACATCAATCTGGGGACAGAAGCTAAAAATTCAGAAGTGTCGTGACATCACAGAGTGCTCCGAATGCAACTGCCGTTTTTATTTTTCAATATTATACTTTCATATCTTTTCTCCTTTTCCCACATTCTGTTAATGTAAGATGATAAGGAATCAGTTTTGCATCAATGTTAGTCCAGGTTAAGGAGGTTGGATTCAAAACACATTCAGGCACTGAGAATAAACCCGGCAAACAGAGTTGGATTCTAACATTAATGTTAGACACAGAGCCCAGCTAAATGCCTGTGTCGTGCTCTGGGCCTCTAGAGAGGTGCTGAGTGGTGAGGGGGCCTGGGTGGATGCTGGGCTCCTCCTCAGTGGGGAAGCACTGCCAAGCTAGAGAGCCTGGCTGCATTCTATCTCCCGTCCAGGGCAGAAATAGACCTGGGGCAGGATGCATGCTGTGTGAGCCAGATTTGGCCAAATATATTAGGAAGACATTTCTAATCATAAACGTCTTAATGAAAGAACAAAATGCTTCACGGAGCAAGGATGTGTCTTTGCAGTTTAAGCAGAGATTGGAAGCTGTTCTAGGGGCGTTGGTCTTCCAAGTCTTGATTCTATAATCTCAATAATAATTAAATAGCAACTAATATCTACTGAGTACAAACCATGTGTCACTTTACATATATTAATTTACTTAATTCTCACAATAGCCCTTGGAGGTAGGCATTATTATTACTGGCCCATTTTAGAGATGAAGGACTTGAGGTGTACAGAGGTTGCTGTAAAGCTTTTGTTCTTTTTTCCATCTAAGTGGTCTTCAGAGTGAAAGCCATTCTGTTACAATGGTTGAAAGCCTGAGCCCCAGTTAACTTGGACTCTGGAATTTGTCACATTCCGAGGTAAGTAAGTTTGGGAAGTTCCTTCCCATCTCTAAGCCTCAGTGTTCTCATCTGTGTTATAGGTCAATAACAGTACCTTCCTATTGGTGCCCTATCTAACACATAGATGCTAGCTAAAACCCAGCCTGATACAACCCAAATTATGTTTCCAAAAATCCTTTCCTCCTTCCTTCCTTCCCTCCCTCCCTCCCTCCCTTCCTTCTTTCCTCCCTCCCTCCCTTCTTTCCTCCCTCCCTTCCTTCCTTCTTTCCTTCAAGACGAGGTCTTGCTGTGTCACCCAGACTGGAGCACAATGGTGCAATAATAGCTCACTGCAGCCTCAACCTCCTGGGCTTAAGCAATCCTTCCGCCTTGGCCTCCCTAAGTGTTAGGATTACAGGCATAAATCACCACACCTGGAACAAATCTTTCCTCTTGGCATATTTGCAAACAGTCTTCAGGGTGTCCTGCTTACTGGCATTCTTGTGAACCATGGATTGAATGGAGCTGTGTGACCTTGGAACTTTTACACATAGGCAGGGACTCAATCTGTACCAGTGGGATGTGTAGGATCACCTGTTGATGCTAAGAGGCAGGAAAGCCAGAAAGAAGGAATAGGCGAATAGTCCTAATATTAAAACCAAAGGTGGGCCCAGAACCCATGAGCATCTTCCTGAGACCCCCCCCTTGCCCTCCTGCTGACCAAATGCTTTGCTTTCACCCCAGCAACAAAAGTGTCTAGACCTGCTGGCATCACATATGTCAGCTATCACACTTGTCACCATTATGATGCAGCTGAGGGTCTCCAGTGAAGTCTTTTGTCCTCCACCTGGTGTTTAAGGCCAAGCCCAGGTCCTGCCCCTCCAGGCAGTTCTGGCTGTGTATGTGCAGGAAGAGCACACACTTTGGTAAGGAACACACTGGGATCCAAATCCTGGCATGGCCACTAACAAGCCATGCAATGTCAGGCCAGTGACCACTTGTGACCTCTGGTTTTCATCTATGAAAGGTAGAAAGCGGGGCAACATAGCAAGACCCTGACTCTACTAAAAATCAAAAAATTAGCCAGGTGAGGTGGCATGCACCTGTAGTTCCAGCTACTCAGGAGACCGAGGCAGGAGGATCACTTGAGCCCAGAAATGTGAGGCTGCAGTAAACTGTAATCATGCCACTGCACTCCAGCCTGGGTGGCAGAGCAAAACTCTGTCTCAAAAAAAGAAAAAAAGGGTGGAAAGCACCATGTACTACCACATGAAATTGTTGAGTGCATTAAATGGGATACTGTATGTGAAGTGCTCCGTGTAATGCTTGGCACCTAATACATGGGGGTGCTTAATACTTGGCAAAGAATTATTATTATGACATAAGTAGATAAACCAGGTCTGTTCAAATAAGGGGTTATTATTATTATTATGACCATTATTTTTGAGACAGAGTTTCGCTCTTACCGCTCACGCTGGAGTGCAATGGTGCGATCTCAGCTCACTGCAACCTCCCCTTCCTGGGTTCAAGCAATTCTCCTGCCTCAGCCTCCTGAGTAGCTGGGATTACAGGCAAGCACCACCAAGTCCGGCTAATTTTTGTATTTTTAGTAGAAATGGGGTTTCACTGTGTTCACCAGGCTGGTCTCAGGTGATCCGCCCATCTTGGCCTCCCAAAGTACTGGGATTACAGGCGTGAACCACTGCTCCAGGCCATAAGGGGTCATTATTATGCGGTAATGGCTCCTGCCATTTTCTTCCCTTCCTGCTGAAATTCTGCTTTTCTATAGGAAACAGAGCGAACTTAAAAGACGCATACATTCTTCTTTTCTAATATGTTTAATGAGTCCATATTTTCTTAGAAGCTTTCTGGAGACCATCTACATCTTCATTCACAGGAGTGCCTCTACTCTGGACATCCAGGGACTTCGGAGAGCTGGAAGCATCAGGACTGTGCAATGACAGAATCTGTGTTTTCTACCACACCTTACCCATGGATAGTCCTAATATTTAAAACGTGAATAAACAACATGAAATCAACATGGAAGGAGAAAACAACTCCTAGCCCTATTACCTCAGCAATTCAATTTTATTTCCCTTTTGTTTTCCCTACAAGTATATAGAATTTTTAGATATCTGCAATCAAAATATTGAATATGTTTTCCCTTCTATTTATAGAATTCTCCCAAGTTACTGCATCATCTTCATTATAATTTAAAATATGCATTCAAGTGATGCATCCACTTGAACGCATATTTAAAATTATAATGGCAATTTACTTAGCCATCACTGTTATTTATGTTGCTTGTAATTTAAAAAATTATTCATAGTTCAGTCTGCAAAGACACACAGAGCTCTTCATGCACCTGCTTTATTTTGTCTTCCGTTGAGATCCATTAATATTTTCAGCCAGTGCCACTTTTAGGGTTAGCAAGTTTCCTACCTTTGCTGTGAGCTGTGGGAAGTGGCAAGACTTTATCTCCAGAATTATTCTTGGAGCGTCAAGAGTAGCTTGGTCCTGTTAGTCCAGGCTGGGAGGGGAGCGCGCTTGGGTAGGTTGAAATCCAAAGCTCAATGTTGCCTTCAAGTGAGAACTTGCAGGAACTGCAGCACTGGGAGATGGGTCTCTGCCTTGGATGGGGCACTTTGGTTTGGGTGTAGGGTTGAGATCTTTAGGAGACGCTAATCTGGTTCAGAGATGGACCTGAGAGCAATTAGATGACAATCACCAGACAGTAGACTTTCTCGATTCAGTTGTTATTCTATTCCGTTTACAATTTCCATCCTAGAAGAAGAGGAAGAAGAGGGAGAGGAAGAATGAAGACAGCCACCACGAATTAAATGCCTACTATACGCCAGTCTTTTTGCTAAGTGATTTACATACATCAATGCTAAATTTTATAATAATGCTTTTGTAACTGCTGTTTTACAAATGAGAAAACTGAGACTCGAGAGGTCAAGTTATTTGCCCAAAGTCACCCAGCTGTCAAATGCAGGAACCAGGTCTAAATAAAGTCTGTTGGGTTCTAAGCCCTGACCATTTTGCTACAGCAGGCTGATCTGATGAAACTGTCAAGGACGATGTTGATCAAAGTCCAGGTCGAACTGGCAAATCTTTAGGTCAAGTCTGTGGCTTCAGTGACTCCATGGCCCTGCTCTTCTCACTGGAGCTCTGCCTCTCAGGTCCCACTGCGAAGCCCTCTATGCCAGTGGGCCAGGGGGCTTTACAAGCCCTCAGTCCCTCACAGCCCCATCCTAGTTCCTAATGGCAGCCTCCGACAATTAAACGGTGCGGGCCTCCCTGTAGCTCCGGGCGTCCTGGGACTGATGCTCTAACGCTGAGTCACTACCTGCCCTGGGGAGGAAGGGCCACCAAGCAGCCAAGGGCTGCCAGCCCCCCTGATCCCAGGGCTAAGGAGGCAGGGCCAGCAGCAAGCCTTAAACTGTCCTCCTCCTCCTTTAAAAACAGGTTAAAAAACCACGAATGTGTAAGAAAGGAAAAGCAAACAAAAAATCTTCCCAATCCCAATTTCCAGATAATTCTCTATGTAGTGGTCAAAGAGAGAGAGAGAGAGAAAGAGACAGAGGAGAGAGAAAGAATACATTCCCATGGCAAAAACAGTCATTCAAACAGCACAGAAAGGCAAAAAATAAAAAGTAAACCGCTGGGTTTCCTTCAAGAATGTTCTTGTGCATGGACCAGTAGACAAGTAATGCATCTAGTTATTTGCACACATTTAGAATCCACAAAGGGGTGGCACTCCAGGCGCGCCCAGCCCGTTGCCTTTCTTAGTTGCTGCTGCTCCGGGATCTTTTGCAGCAGCAGGACCCCATTCTTGTAAGGGCTGCGCAGAGTTGCGCCGCCCATGCCCAGAAGGTTTGAAGGTGCCCCACGGTTGGGCAGGGACGTGCGGTTGCTCCGGTGTTTCCTTGAGCACTCCCAGCCACGCCCCCGCCACCCCAGTGGCGCTGTAGGAACCAGCCCGCGGCCAGCGCGACGGTGGGACGCGCTCACCCGGCGGCCTCCGGACCCAGCCCTGTCCGCCGGCGGCGCGCGGGTGCCCGCTGACGCTGAGCTGCTGCCCCCGTGTGGCCCGGCGCGGGGGATCCTCTTGCTCACCGGGGCGTATCCGGGTAAGCGGGAACCTCAGCCCATCAACCCGCTCCTGGGGGTTACGGAGAAGGAGAATCTTTAGTCTTCACCATCGTGGCTCACCCAGTGGCTGCATCCCGCTCGCAAGCGCCTCATCCAGGCAGCTGTGGAAACTGGTTGAAACCGGGATGGTCAGCTGCTACTCTGTGTTTTCGGGACTATTTGACAGTGCCTACTGTATTCTTGTTCTGGTGCTAAAATGGAAAATCCTGTTGGAGTCAGATAAACTTGGCTCCACCACTTATTTGCTGAGTCTGTTCATCTATTCATCCACCATTCATCTATTCATCCACCCTCCCATCTATCCATTCACCCATCCATCCACCCACCCATTCATCCACCCTGTCATCTATCCACCCATCCATCTGTTCATCCACCGCCCCTGCATCTTTTCATCCACCCTCCCATCAATTCATCTATCCGTTTGTCAGTCTATCCATCCATCCATCCACACACTCACCCACCCATCCATCCCCTAATCCATCCAACCATCATCCATCCATCCATCTATCCATCCATCCACTCACCCGCCCATCATTCAACTATCCATCCAACCGTCTGTTCTTTCATCTGTCCATGCATCCTTTCTTTCAATCATTCAAAATTATTTGTTGAGTGTTGATATGGTTTGGCTGTGTCCCCACCCAAATCTAATCTTGAACTGTAGCTCCAAATTCCCACGTATTGTGGTAGGGACCTGGTGGGAGATAATTGAATAATGGGGGCTGTTTCCCCCATACTATTCTCATGGTAGTGAACAAGTCTCATGAGGTCTGATGATTTTATAAGTGGTTTCCCCTTTTGCTTGGCTCTCACTCTCTCTTTGCTTCTATATAAGATGTGCCTTTTGCCTTCTGCCATAATTGTGAGGCCTCCACAGCCATGTGGAACTGTAAGTCCATTAATCCTCTTTTTCTTTATAAATCATTCAGTCTCGGGTATGTCTTTATTGGCAGTGTGAAAACGGACTAATACAAGTGTCCACTTGTGCACCTGGAGTGCTGAGCTCTATGACTTTGGATAAAAAGTCATATGACTTTGAACCTGTTTCCATATCTGCAAATTGAACATAATGACACCTGAATTTTGCAAAGTTATTGGGAAGATTCAACAAATGATGTAGGTGAAATACCTGGTACATAGTAGATGCTCTGTAAATGGCGTTTATAAGTTCTGAAATTTAGAAGACACCTAATCTTCTAGAAGCTTATGTATTAGTTAGGGAGGCCTCATATAGGTACATAAAGCAATTGGAGAGTTTTGACAAGTGCAAAATATTGCAAGACCATTATGCATGTGTGTTCTTGCATACATGTGTGTACCAACTGCAAGCCTATGGGCTGAAGCAGTGCAAAGTGAGGGGCTGGAGTAGACTTCTTGAAGAGGTGAGTCTTCTTTTTTTTTTTTTTTTTTTTTTGGTAGAGACTGGGATCTTGCTATGCTGCCCAGGCTGATCTTGAACTCCTGGGCTCAAGTGATTTCTCTCAATTTGGCTGCCCAAGTGCTGGGATTATAGGTGTAAGCCACTGCGTGAGTCCCTAGTTAGTCTTTAAGAACCAGGATTGCTAGAGGGAAGTGGAAAGGGTGTGTTAGGACAGGGACTGCTCTAGGCAAACTATTTTCTCCCAGAATAGTGCTTGCATCATGTCCAACCTATCAGCCATGACATTAGCCAGAAACAATACAAAACAAAACAAAAAACCACTATTGGTGGGACCCGTTCAGACAAACTATTCCCCTGGGCAGGGAGGCAGCCAGCCTATTCTGAGATTTAAAAATCAGCAAGAGCCACTTTAGCCACTGATTGCTAATTTCAGTTAGTTCAGGAATCCACTGTGAACCTAGATAGAATTTCCTAGATTGCTTGCAGGGAAGGGTTCAAAGATTCTGATCCAGCCAACAATTATTAAGTACTTGCTACTTGCCAATGATTATTAAGCATTGTGCTGGATTCCTCACATACCTATAAGGTGGAATTATATTCATTTTCAGAGGAAGAGACTGAGGGTCAGAGAGGATAAACAACCTGCCCAGGACCACATAGCCTGTAGTCAGGATTCCAACTCCGGTTTCCACCTGATTCACTGGATTTCCCCTATGCCTCCTCTACCATCTCTCTTATTCTCTCTTTAGCTTCAGGTAAGAACTACATATCATTGGGTCTTCCATAACAGATGCTCAAAGTTGCCTTCCAGGTGCCCTCGCCCTTACCTTAAATCCACTTCCTCAGTGCACTGTTTTCCACTCATTGTGGCTGCCAATCCTGCCCTCTGAACTCACCAACCCTCCACCTCCTTTAAGCTTTGCCCAGTCCCTTGCCTCCTTCTCAACTCCTGCCTGTGAAACCACCTATACCAAGCCCGCCTCCCTACTGCCCTGCTAGCCCCGCCCTCACGCTCCCCATCCTCTCCGAGGGAGAGGTCCCCAGCGCAAGTGTACAGACTCCACCCCAGACCATCATCTCTGTCCAGTCCTCTGGCCAGGGCTTGTTAAGAGAGAAAAGTGCTGTGTTGGGGTGGTAGAAATGTATGAATCTTATTGGCCCGAGCATCTGGGAACTCCCTCTTCCGAATCAGGGAGGACATAAGTGGCCCTCCGCATCCAGGATGCTTGGAGAGAACTCAGGAAAACTCCAGGGGATTTCTCTCTCTTTAAAAGGTAACCCTGAGCATAAGCTCTGACTTTCCAGTCTCAGAATTTATTAAGTAAGCTATGCAGTATCCTATAGTGATAAGCCACAATATTTTGGTTGCAAAGATTTTTAAAATTAGTTTGTGAAGCTTACCCTAGGTTTCTTCACTTTCCTTAGTAAATACAAATTTTAAAACTTAACTTGTATAAATCAAGGAAAATGAAAGGACTCATGCATTTCTACCACCCCAACACAGCACTTTTCTCTCTTAACAAGCCCTGGCCAGAGGACTGGACAGAGATGATGGTCTGGGGTGGAGCCTGTACACCTGTGCTGGGGACCTCTCCCTCGGAGAGGATGGGGAGCGTGAGGGGGTGGCTAGCAGGGCAGTAGGGAGGCGGGCTTGGTATAGGTGGTTTCACAGGCAGGGGTTGAGAAGGAGGGAAGGGACTGGGCAAAGCTTAAAGGAGGTGGAGGGTTGGTGAGTTCAGAGGGCAGGATTGGCAGCCACAGTGAGTGGAGAATAGTGCACTGAGGAAGTGGATTTCAGGTAAGAATGAAGGCACCTGGAAGGCAACTTTGAACATCTATTTGATGCATAAGTGGCTGCAAAGGGAATGTGCTTGCTTTCTTTCTCTCTTTCTTTCTTCTTGCTTTTTCTTTCTTTCTTTCTCTCTCTTTCTTTCTTTCTTCTTGTTCTTTCTTTCCTTCTTTCTTTCTTTATTCTCCTTCCTTCCTTCTTTCCTTCCTTCCTTCCTTCCTTCCCTCCCTCCCTCCCTCCCTTCCTTCCTTCTTTCTCTCTCTCTTTCTCTCTTTCTTTCTTTCTCTCTTTCTCTCTCTCTCTCTCTCTCTTTCTTTCTTTCTTTCTTTCTTTCTTTCTTTCTTTCTTTCTTTCTTTCTTTCTTTCTTTCTTTCTTTCTTTCT
>NW_022437057.1:2766750-2780722 GCF_009761245.1 Sapajus apella
TCTTTCTTTCTTTCTTTCTTTCTTTCTTTCTTTCTTTCTTTCTTTCTCTTTCTTTCTTTCTCTCTTCCTTTCGTCTAACTCACTCTGTTGCCCAGGATGGAGTGCAGTGCTGCAATCTCAGCTCATTGAGACCTCCGCCTCCCGGATTTAAGCGATTCTCCTGCCTCAGCCTCCCAAATAGCTGAGAATACAGGCGTGTGCACCATGCCAGCTAATTTTTGTGTTTTCGGTAGAGACAAGGTTCCACCATGTTGGCCAGACTGGTCTTGAATTCCTGACCTCAAGTGATCCACTGTCCTCAGCCTCCCAAAGCACTGGGATTACAGGCATGAGCAACCGAACCTGGACAGGGAACGGGTTTTCTTAAGGTCCTGGACCAAAAGCAAGGTTGCTAGGAGGCTCCTGGGGGATGAGGTCATGAGGTCTTCTCACACCTTGCTTGGGAAGCGTTAATTGGTCCAGCTCCTCTGAGGGCAATTTGACAATATCAGTTCACATGAAATGCTCACTTCTCTGACTCAGTGTTTCCACCTCTAAGAATGAGCTAAATAGAACATCCCCCTAAGTGCCCAAAGTTACAGGCACAGGGATGCTCTTAGGGGCTCTTCGTGTGTCAGAAGAAAAAAAATTGGAAGCAGCATCCACCTACAGGAGACTTAAAAGCCAGTGAAACTCTGTGCCACCACTGAGATGAAGACATACTGGGATACGCCAACTGCATGGAGAGATGTCCAAGGCAAAGCAAGTGAAAGAGATGCGATGTGCATCTGACTCCAGCTTCGTCCAAACAGACTGTGGATAATTCCTGTCTTTGTGCATATAAATAATTACTTTGTTGAATGCGCATCAAATTATTTACGGGACTGTAGGGGTTGTTCATTTAAAAATATTTTTAATATTTCTCTGATTTTGAAATTTTGTGTCATGTACGGGAGTAAGAAGCTGGCCTGTGATGTCTCCTGGCCCAGGCGAGCAGTCTCCCTCTTGGGAGGAGGCGAGGTGGTGAGTGAGGTCACCAGGGATGTGGGGTGCACAGGCTCCAGGCTGTGTAAGTGGAAAGGCGGGAGGTGGAGGAAGTGGCTGTGAGAAAGACCCTGGCATGGGGTTGGGGCCACTTCCCTTCTACCTGTCCCAGTAGACCACAGGCTGAGACCACTTGGGCGAGGTGGCCCCAGACATCTGCAAGGAGCTCTATAGCCCACCAGGCGTTCCTTCCTGTGTCCTTTTCATCCACGCCCTGAACAACCCTGTGACACAGAAATTATTGTCATCTTTACTTTGCAAATGAGAGAATGAGAGCTCAGACCAGGTGAGTGACTTGTCCAAAGTCACACAGCTCTTGTAGAGCCCAACTTTGAGCCCAGATCCTTGGCTCATCCTCTCTCTCACCCTCTCTGCTTGGAAAGATGCCTGGAGAGTGAAGGAGCTGAGCTTTGACTCCAATGGGAGCCCAGTGAGGCCAGAGGTGGGGCCAGAGAGCCAGAGGCATCCTTCCACATCAGAGTTGCAAAGGTGCAGCCCACACAAGGTGCTTTGTTTCATCTGCTTGGTGTTTTTAAGAGCTCTGAGTGACTTGCCAACATTTATTTTATTAAAAAAAAGACAGAGGAGGTCTCACTATGTTGCCTGGACTTAAGCAATCCTCCTGCCTCGGCCTCCCAAAGTGTTGGGATTACAGGCATGAACCACCTCATCTGGCCACCAACGTTTAAAAATCAGATTTCATGTTAAATCCAGATGTCCAGCTTTTCTTAAAATATTGGAGTCCTCATTCCTGCAAGGCAACTAGCTGGCTGTAGCAGCTGCTTCCTTTAGTCTGATGTGCTGTGTCCAGGGCACCGCAGTCCCCGCCACGTCCTCTTGTTTCCCATCTGATTGCATCACCGTCAAGTGAAGTAAGGGCTGTAGAGTGACTGGTCAGAGCGTGGATTGCGGAGCCAGAAGGCCTGGACTTGAATTTTACCAACTGGCTGTGTGACCTTGGACAAGTTAGTTCACTGCCTTAGTTTACAAACCTGTGAAATGGGGACATTCATTTAATTCAAACTAATTAAATTGGTTTTTAACATTGAAAAATCAGGAGATTTCATAAAATGTCTTGAAACATCAGAAGTCCTGGCAATGCAGGTCCCACAGGGTTGATAGCACATATCTCATGGGTAGTTTGAAGAGGCTTAAATGTATTATCCTCCCTCCCTCCATCCCTCTCTCCTTCCCTCCCTCCCTCCCCCACTGCCTGCCTTCCTTCCTTCATAGGATCTTGGTCTTTTACCAAGGCTGCGGTGCAGTGGCAGGATCACGGTAGCCTCAGCTGCCTGGGCCATAACAAGTCTCCCAACTAGCTGGGACCACAGGTGTTTACTACCACTCCCGGCTAATTTCAAAATTATTTGTAGAGACAGGGTCTTGCCATATTTCCCAGGCTGGTGTTGAACTCCTGGGCTCAAATGATCCTCCTGCCTTGGCCCCTCAAACTGCTGGGATTACAGGCGTGAGCCACCACACCCACTCTTATTATTATTGCTTTCTAATTGTAGGTGTTTTCATTTTTGGACTGTTGCTCTCCCCTTATGGTGACAGATGCTTTTTCTTCTTGAATTACTGATCTTTGTTTTCCTCTGATCAGATAGACAGAAGAGTTGCAGGGAGGGGTAGGTTTGAACTTGCCGGAGATGTCAGGTGAAGCGAGGCAAGTGGAGACCATTCTTCTGAGAACCTGGGCTGCTTTCTACCATGGCTGCACTTTTGGGGGCTGCCACTCCTGGCTGGGAACCTGCCCTGACCTAGGGAGCTACTGAGCAGACTGTCACTCAGCGTCCCCAACACTCTGGCCTGTCAGGCTGAGTCCAGTCCCTCCCGCTCAGCACCAGACACCTCCAGACCCTGGAGTCGGGAGGCAACTTAAACAAAGGCGTTTATCTCACCCGGCTCTCCTGCTGCTCAGCTGGGCTGCTCAGCCGGGCTCTGGACAGCATAAAAAGTCAGGCTGGGATGACAGAGGCAGAATTTAGAGCCCTTTTGGATGGCAGCTGGGATCTGAGCTGTCAACCGGAGGCGAGTCAACACGCTCAGGCTCACTGCAGCTCTGCACAGAGAGGGCCGGGCGGTGACGCTGTGCAGAACTCCCTTCCAGCGGGCGTTTTTCTATTTATAATTTCCCTTGATAATAGAGCCCATTCATTCCCTCTGCAGGCCCCTAATTGCTCTGGAGCAGAGGGATGACAGCCTAATTATTAACTTCACAAAAATTGAAGTTGGGCTGTGTCAACAAAGTCCATTCGCTGTCGCCCAGATGCGACTCTTTGCCCTTCATGGTGGCAAAGGGCAGTTAGAAAAAAAAAAAAAAGAAAAAGAAAAACCTTGGCCTGTTTCCAGCTTAAGCAGGCTTTTATTTTCTGGCCTGAGATTATTCTGGGGGAGGCTCTAGTTAGAGGAAGCAGAATGCCTCTTTCCTCTTTGTTGTCAGCTGTGGTCAGCTGGTCACCATGCCCCCGACTGGAGGTGACACTTTTGGTCCTTGGAAATATGAGCTGTGAGAATGTTAAACGGGGACTTTAGTGACTGACTGGGATTAAAATCTGGGCCCAATTCAGCCCACAGATATGTTTTATTTGGCTAGCAGAATATTTAGCAACTTTTTTTTTTTTTTTAAATTGAGGTAAAACTCACGTTGCATAAAATTAACCATTTTAAAGTGTACAATTCAGTGACATTTAACACATTTCAGTGTTTTATGACTATCACCACCATGTAATCCCAACACATTTTTATCACCCCAGAAAAAACCTCTGTCCCCATTAAGCATTTACTTCCCATATCCTTTCCCCCCAGACCCCAGCCGCTGCCAGTCTGTGTTTTGCCTTTTCTGGATATTCCATCTAAATGGAATCATGCAATCTGTGGCCTTTTGTGTCTGGCTTCATTCACTTCCCATAATGCTTTTGAGATCCATCCATATCATAGCATCCTTTCTCAAAGGCAGAAAAATGATAAAAAGCTTTTGAATTCATTTCTATCAGTCTGCTTGAAATATATATAATTCGTCTCTCACACAATTCAGCTACTGAAATGTACAAGTCAATGGTGCAATTCAGGGTTGTGCAACCATCACCACAATTAAATTAGTTTTTAACATGGAAAAACCAGGGGATTTCATAGAACGCCTTGAAAAATCAGAAGACCTGGTAATACATGGCCCACAGCACAATGCTAATGGGGCTTGCACTCATGGATCCCCTAGGGGCCCACCACTTCCTGCTGTGCTGACCTGGACATGGCACTCATCTGCTAACTGCAGAGCCCGGGAGGGATGTGAGGCTGGATTCCAGTCCAACCGCTGATTGGACAGATGAAGAAACTGAGACCCAGACAGGCCATGGTGCTTATTCAAGGTCACACAGTGACACAGCTGTGAGTGGAACCCGTGCTTTGGACTCCCACTGCCCTGTGGCTCTTTCTACAGGTATGTAAGTTAATCATCGGCATTTTAATCCCAAGGGCAGTGTGACCTTGTGTTAATCACAGGCTTTGTGCTGAATCTGATTAATGTGCACTTTGAGGACATCTCCAGTTTCCTTTGAGAAAACACCACAAGTAATCATGTGGTTTGGCGGGGCAGGTCCTGACCCCTTTCCTGGGGGAGTGCTAGTGACTTCCCAGGCCTGACGGTCAGGCTACATTGCCTTAGTGTTTGGATTAGCATGGAGGAATTTTGTTGGAATTATTGGGAAAGAGAAGCTGTCTTCCTACTACGGCCCTGAGAAGCTGAGATGCCAGCTGCAGTCTGCTGGGGAGCCATCTTGCTATTGTGTTGAAAGGGCTTGCCTGAGATTTGAGTCAGTACAGAGGACAGAAGAGCCAAGAGCTAGAGAAAGCAGATTTCTCCCTTTCTGGTGCTAACCAGGCCTGACCCTGTTTAGCTCCTGAGATCAGACAAGACCAGGCACTTCCAGGGTGGTATGACTAGACAGAGAAAGCAGACTTCTAATGGCACCATTTGAACACTCTGATACAGCTGTGCCTGAAACCCTAATCTTTTTAATTTTCAGTTTAATAACTCGATATATTCTATCCTTTCTTTTTTTTTTAAAGCTGGATTGAGTTGGGTTTCTGTCATTTGCATTAAACTGATCAATCCTAAGCATATAAAACACTAAATTCACTCAAAGAATATTTATTGAATACTCACGCTATACCAATGTTTTACATCATCTCATTGAATTCTTACAGTAAGACTGTGAGGTGGGCAGCCATAGTTATTTCTAGTTTATGGGAACACGATGGGGGTTAGAGAGATGACTCCCTCAAGGATACTCAGATTGTGGGTGCATGGCCTAGGGTTTCCACTTCAAGGCTGGCTCCTACGCCACAACCCTCTAGGGCATCACAGGAAACGTTTTCCAGTGTTCCAAAAACCATAAACATACTTTTCCTCCCCATCATCAAAGTATTCCAGGAGACTTTGGAAATGTGGAGAAGTTATAGGAGTTGGAATACATTTAAAAAAATCCCACCATTCACAAATAACCCACATCAATTTTAACATCATTCTAGGTTTTTTCAGTGCAGTTTTTTAACACATGAAATTTTATGTAAAAAAATAAAATATCAGTATGTAAAATGTCATATTCTGCATTTCCCATTTAAAATGATGTCACAAGAATAAGTAATATGAGGAATAGTCTCTTTTTAAAAAATTAATTAACTAATTAATTTTTGTAGAGACAGGGGTCTTGCTGTGTTGCCCAGGCTGGTC
This sequence comes from Sapajus apella, assembly GCF_009761245.1. Classification (NCBI taxonomy): domain Eukaryota; kingdom Metazoa; phylum Chordata; class Mammalia; order Primates; family Cebidae; genus Sapajus; species Sapajus apella. Next base: position 2,772,506 of record NW_022437057.1, read on the forward strand.
TCAAACTTCTGGGCTAAAGTGATCCAGTGGTCCTCTTTGCCTTGGCCTCCCAAAGTGCTGGGATTACAGGCGTGAGCCTCTGCGTCCAGGGCTGTCTTAAACGTACTTGCTCCCGAGTTAGAGGGAAAAGGCAGCATGCTGAGGCTTTGGGGTAGACTCAGAGCCGGCCCTGCACTGCCGTAGCAGGACCTGGCCGACGAGCAGGACTGCCCCGAAGGAAGGGCGTCCCCTGCTTGTACAAGATGTGGCCCATCAGCCGCCAGGGCCACCTGGTGATGGAGGGAAACCTTCCATGTCTATTTCCTCCACCGACAGGGCGGGCTGTGTAGTGGAGTTAGTGCAAGCCGGAGTCCCATAGAGAGCTGGCCGTGGGTGTGAAGAGGTCTTCCGAGCTGTTTGGCGTGAGGGTTTCCCTGCCTTTGCCGGCTGGATAAAAAATGCGCGGTGCTCTCTCTCTCCGCTAGGTGGCGATGTGGAATAGGAAACGAATCGCTGCTCAGGGCGTGAAAGGCTAAATAAAGGTAGAGCAAAGCAGAGATTTTGAGAGACAAGAAGGAAGCAAGCTGAAAATGCGCAGCCACTAAGGGCATGTGCACCATACAGAGTGAGGAGGGAGAGCGAGAGCCCAGCAGAAGTGGACACATACTGGGGGAGAAAGATACAGCAGCAATGAGCCAAAGAACACACTGTCCTTAAAAACCTCGTAGGAGAGGTGGTGAGATGGAAATGGAATTTCTCTGGGTTCCAGGGCCGCAGGGATCACGCTTGGATGCAGGTTCGGGCACTTACCAGGGATGCGATTGTGGCAAGTTGCTGTGCTTCTGAGCCTCAGGTCTCGTCTGTGGACTGGATGGTTCCTCGGGGCTGCAGGGCACATGGGAAAAGGAGAAAGGGGGCTCTTGTCCTAGGGGCTCACCCCGCCTGCTGGGAAGGCGCAGTAACCTCACGATTCTACACGGTGTTAGGTTCTCGTGTGCCCATTAGCACTGTCATCGTCCTACAAGCCCTCTCTGGGTGCCTTGTTCGTGGAAAGCACTTAATACTGTATTGGTTGCATTGGATCAGTTGAGCAGGTGTACCCTACAGAACATGGTCAGGCCATGAGATAAGGGGGCCAGGAGGGCTTCCTGGAGCAGGTGGGGCTTGAGCTGGGTCTCAGAAATCAGGCGGGAGCTGAATACAGAGATGGAATCCAGGCAGGTTCAGGAGACAGCATAAGCAAAGGACTGGTTATAGGAAGCGATGTGGTGTACTTAGAGGGTTTACTTCTGGTGCAGAGTGAGTGAATCAGAGCAGGCTGGGGAGGAGGATGCCTCATGGGAAGCCCTAAAAGCCCAGCCAGAGTGCTCAGACTTGCCTTGGCATATGTGGTCCTCTGAGCAGTCAAGTCCAGGATGCCTGTCCCTGGGGTAGCCACCAAATCAAGGCTGTCTTGGTTCCAAATGCCCCTGTGTTGGCCAGTTTTGAAGGCTGAGATCCTGGAGGAGCTTGCTGTCTGTTGAGACACCTGCCAGGTACAAAAGACATCGGGGTGGGCAGTGGGCTCAGGTGCCAAGCTGAAGGATATCACTGTGGGCATTGAGACCTGGATGTTCCCAGACCTCTTGAGGTTCATGGTCTCTGGGATGTCTGAATCCTCATTGGCAAGGCCAGGGGAGGAGAGGTTAGGACAGGGGTTGTCTGAAAGGTTCAGAGGGATTGCTCTAGACCAACACACTCTCTGTCCCTCCCCTCCATCAGACAGCCTTGGTGAAGCGGGAATGACTACAGCTGCTCTCCTCCTTGTGGGTGGTGGAGTGAGGAGCCAAGAAATAGGGCCATGGGCACCTCATTGGGTGAGCACTAGGTCTCATGAACCACAGAACCCCAGGACTAGGGATGAGCGAGGCAATGGATGGACTAGGGTGTGCTTGCTAAAGGCAGCTCTCAGCCGGATGCAGTGGCTCACAGCTGTAATCCCAGCACTTTGGGAGGCCAAGGTGGGTAGATTACAAGGTCAGGAGTTCAAGACCAGCCTGGCCAAGATGGTGAAACCCCATCTCTATTAAAAATACAAAAATTAGCTGGGCGTGGTGGTGGGTGCCTGTAATCCCAGCTACTTGGGAGGCTGAGGCACAGAATTGCTTGAATCCGGGAGGTAGAGGTTGCAGTGAGCGGAGATCATGCTACTGCACTCCAACTTGGGCGACACAGCGAGACTATGTCTAAAAAAAAAAAAAAAAAAAAGGCAGCTCCTCAGATCCCAGCTACAAAGTTGCTAGCCCAGGGGCTTGTTGCAAGGACCTCAGCTCTAACACAAACACCTCAGTGCTTACCATGTAAGTGGTCACTGGACTGTGCCAGGAACAAGACCCTTGATTTTATCCTTGTGGTTGGTAAAGGTAACCCACTCCACTGCTTGGCTTGGCATGCATCTCCTGGGAAGGGGAGCTGACATTTACTGGGCATCTGTTTTTTGCCAAGAACACATACATTATCTCATATAATCCTTTTCAAGCCCTGTGAGTTAGGTATTATTCTCCCCACTTTACAGCTGAAATGGGGCTCAGAGAGGTTAAACCTCTTGCCAAAAGTCACACAGATCATAAGTAGCAGAGGCAGAATTCTAACCCAGGCCTGTTTCATGGCATTCACTCCATGGGCATTCACCTGTTTAATCAGATGCCGACATTTGCATCTCCGTCTGATTTTCCAGCGGCTGTCCGTGGCTAGCTTTTTCCATCTCCGTGTCTGATTTTTGGCCACCCATTTCTGTGCTGCTGATCCACAGAGGGCAGATGTTTGGGCAATTTTGCAAAGAAGGTGCCCAGAGACAAGAAGGCAGAGAGATAGAGGAGTGATAAAATGGAATTTTAGGTTGTGAGCCATCTCTCTTAAATTTGTGAATTTTGAAATGTTTTGCTGAAGACATCTTTTCATCCCAAAGCCTAATAATAATAACAACAACAACACTGATAAGGCGGCTGTTATCTTTGAGTAATTTTTATGTGCTAGCCACTGAGCTCCTGCCAACCTCTCAGCACCCTATGACATGGCAGCTCTTTATTTTACAGAGGGTAAATGGAGGGCCCAAAAAATGACTTGCCCATAGCTACGCAGTATTTGAATCCAGCCGTGGGGCCCCAAAACACGTGCTGAGCTGCCTCCCAGCAAGCTGCCTGCCACTCTGATGAGAGATTCAGACTCAGAAAAGGCCAGGGATGTGCCAGAGTTCTGCTGCCATGGGAGGACCTGGGGGCAGAGAACTAGAGGTCTTTGAAGCATTGTCTCTGGCCTTCCAAGCCAGGGGGGTCTTAGGGTAGCAGGTGGAGCAGGGGCAGGTCTGCGGCTTACCAAGGACAGCAGTGCCCCTTGCTCACCTCTGTGCCGCCCCCGCACTCCCATGGTCAGCACTGGTGAGTGTGCACTGAGGACCTGACTGAGTGGACAATGAACCCAGTGGGGAGGTATCTGTAATGGCGGGGACACATTCATCCCCTCTGGCTTTCTCTGGACTCTGACCTGCCCCTGCATTTTCTCCCAGGAGAAACTCTGGCCAGAGGCTGTCCTGTGGCAAACGCATGGAGCATAGAAGGGGGCTGTTTCTGCTGCAGTGACCGCATCACCTACCCAACCCGAGCCTCCCTTGGGCAGCGGGTCCTGGGGTCACACCGGCCACCAGTGCGCCTTCCTCACTCTGGCCCATCTCTGCTTTCTTTGGAGCCAGGTTCTGTAGGGGAAGGCTGCGGTGCAGCCCCAGCCCCTCCTCAGGGCCTGTGTTCCCTCCACTGCTGATGCTGGGGCCCACTAATACCTCCCTGCCCTCCCCTCACCAGGAATAGCTCTTGGACTCCAGGAACACTTCACCCAAGGTCACGCCCCACCTCCAGGGGGCTGGCCCGTGGCTGCTGACTCCTGATGTTCTTGGGACTACTCTGCAAGGTCACCATGTTCAGATCTCCTTATAGGACCATGGCGGTCTCACTATGGTGCAAGGTCACTATGTTCAGATCTCCTTATAGGACTATGGCGGTCTCACTATGGTGCAAGGTCACTATGTTCAGATCTCCTTATAGGACCACGGCGGTCTCACTATGGTGCAAGGTCACCATGTTCAGATCTCCTTATAGGACCATGGCAGTCTCACTATGGTGCAAGGTCACCATGTTCAGATCTCCTTATAGGACCATGGCGGTCTCACTATGGTGCAAGGTCACCATGTTCAGATCTCCTTATAGGACTATGGCGGTCTCACTATGGTGCAAGGTCACCATGTTCAGATCTCCTTATAGGACCACGGCGGTCTCACTATGGCACAGTGGGGCGGCCTCCTGCTGCCCACTCCTGGCTGGTCACTCCGTACTGGGGTATCTCCTGAGTGCTCTCCACAACAAACCTTGCAATTTTCTGTCTTGAATCTGTTTCCCGGGAAGCCTGTCGAAGACCACACCCTTCTCAGGCAGGCCTCTGCTGTCAGCTCTAGCTGTCTCCCCCACAGCGGAGTCCCCTGGCCTGGGGACAGACACAGGCTCATTCCCAAGTAGCCTCCGATGTTGATTGGGTAACCTGGGATTGCCAGGAGGGACTGGTCCCCCTAACTGTAGCACAAGGACTGAGGGGAGTTTCCCCTTGCCCCCAAACTGTCGTGCAGTTACCTGAAGACAGAGTGGGGTCCAAGCAGGTAAAAACAGCAAGAGTGTCTGTCCCAGCTAAAGGCTGCTGCTAGGGCCACCAGCTCCCCAGCCCCTCTGCCTGCCCCATGCACAGGCCTTGGGACAGCCTCCAGGTAGAGAGGCACAGATATGTGTCCCAGCATGGATTGTGCTGGTGTGAGGGTGTGGCATGGCCATAGCAGCGTCTGCCACACAGAGGTCGTGGGTGAGTGGGGGCAGAGGACTGGCTTCTGCGAGTGCTCATAATACCATTAAAACCTAGCGTTTAAACTGCTCTTGAGATTTTGCAAAGTACTTTCAAATGCATTATTTTCGCTCCTTTTGGAAACACTGTGAAAAGTAGTTATTTCAACTTTCCAAACAAGGAATGAGACTTGCCAAGGTCCCCAGTCCAGGAATGACAGACACCCCGCATTGTCGGCTCTCCCAGGCCCAGCCTCCCATCTTGTCTGTAGGATGGACCATTCCTCTGGGCTGCAGGATGGATAGAAAAGGAGGAAGGGGGCTCTTCTCAGGGGGAGAACTGTCATTGCGTGCAGGAAGGTCTGGAAGGCATTCGTGGTCTGAAGACTTTCGCAAAGGTGGAGACAAAGGAAAGGATGTGAGAGGGTTTTTGGGATGACCGCTCTTTCGGAATCGGTGGCCGCTCTTTCTTCCCTGTGGCCATCCCTCCCACCCGGCATCCTGGCCATAACCACTGGTGTCATCATCGTGTGGTCCTTTCCAGGAACAGTGGGTTCGGTTGTTCTGATGTTTTTCTGAATTCAAAGAATTTCACCCATCTCTCAGAGCTTGGGGATGGCCCCAGCCCGGCCCTGAAGGCTTGCTGAGGAAGTCTCTTCTTTCATGGTGAGACTTGAATTGCATAGGTCATTTTTCTGCCCTCTTCCCTTCCCTTTGCCTCCCTTTCCTGCTACTTTCCTCCTGGCTTGGCAGTCCCAGCTCCATTCCTGCCTTGATGCTTCCAAACTGGAGCTGTGTTTTTGGGGGCTCTGCACTGGTCATTCCCAGGTGATGCCAGTGCGGTTGGAACTTCCTGCTCCTCCGGCCCCCTAACCCCTCCCCAACCTCAGCCCCCTGGCTGGCCCCTGGCATGCCTGATTTGTCTCTTAGATCTGGGATCCAAGAACTAGTGGGAATGAATGGCAGGACAGGCCCGTCTCTTTAGCCTCTACACTCCCCAGGATACTGAGTGATGCTGAAGGGGGAGACCCTGGCTGTCTTAAGGCAGAAATAAGGCAAAGGGAAACTGACATGAGAAACAAATGGAAGAAATAGAGAAAAGAATACTACTAGCTACTATTCGCTATGTGCGCTGTGCTAGTTAACTCACATAACGTGTCGTGCTTAATCTCCATAGCAGCCCATCTGCAGATGAGGAAACAGAGGTTCACGGAGGGGTAATGACTTGTCCAAGGCGCACAGCTAGTCAGTGGCAAAGGTGGGTAACCCTGGGCTCCATCTGTATCCCACTCAGTCCCTTTGCTTTCCCTTTCTTCCCTCCCTTCCTTCTGTCTTGCTCTGAGCACCACTCTGATTGCAGTGCTCTAACTGATTTGAGCTCTAACTCCTGGGCTCAAATGATCCTGCCGCCTCAGCCTCCGGAGTTGCTGAATGCCACCACACCCAGCTAATTAAAATTCTTTTCATGGCTCAAGCCTGTAATCCCAGCACTTTGGGAGGCCGAGGCGGGTGGATCACGAGGTCAAGAAATCGAGACCATCCTGGTCAACATGGTGAAACCCCGTCTCTACTAAAAATACAAAACATTAGCTGGGCATAGTGGCGCGTGCCTGTAATCCCAGCTACTCAGGAGGCTGAGGCAGGAGAATTGCCTGAACCCAGGAGGCGGAGGTTGCGGTGAGCCGAGATCGCGCCATCGCACTCCAGCCTGGGTAACAAGAGCAAAACTCCGTCTCAAAAAAAAAAAAAAAAAATTCTTTTCATAGAGACAGGGTCTCTGTGCTATGTTGCCCAAGCTTGTCTTGAATTTCTGGCCTCAAGTGATCTTCCCACCCTGGCCTCCCAAAGTGCTGGGATTACAGGAGTGACCCATCTCCCCTGGCATGACTCCCTTTTCTATTTCCAGCCCAGGTCTCCCAAATTCAAGACCCTTGTATCAGACCCCTAATGTGGCCCAGGTCAGTGCATTCCCTCTCCCTGACCACAATGACAGTGACACAAACGGAGCCAACGAGGACCCTAGGGAGGAGAAGCTCCTTTTCCCCTAGGTGTGCCCGTGGGAAGGAGTACGGAAGCCTGCAGCCTCAGCGATGCCACATGGCATCCTAGAATGAAGTGGGCACAGAGGGAGACAGAGCTGAGACACTGAGAAGAGGTGGCTGAGGCCGCATGGCTCTGTCTGAGCCTGGATCCTACTATGCCTGAAGCTTGGACCGTGACCTTTTTAGTCGAGTGAACCAGTAAATCCTCCTTGTTGGCTTAAGCCAGTGTGAATTCAGTGGCTGCTACTAGCAACTAAAGTCATCTAATGCAATTGCCAGTATTCTCTGTATTTCTGTTGAAATGATTTTGCTAGATCTGGCTTTTTGAAGCCCCTTCCACACACAGGCCTTATGGTCAGCCTTGCTTCCTGGAAGGCTGGTAACCTTATGTTCAGTTGTATTCATCCCAGCCTAGAGCATAGAAGGTGCTTGGACTAGATTTTAAAACTTTCTACTGTTCCTTTTTTTGAGATGGAGTCTCTGTCACCCAGGCTGGAGTGCAGTGGTGGTGCAATCCTGGCTCACTGCAACCTTCGCCTCCCTGGTTCAAGCGATTCTCCTGCCTCAGCCTCCCAAGTAGCTAGGACTACAGGCGTGCACCACCACGCCTGGCTATATTTTTGTGCATGTTTTTAGTAGAGACGGGGTTTCACCATGTTGGCCAGGATGGTCTTGATCTCTTGACCTCGTGATCCTCTTGCCTTGGCCTCCCAAAGTGCTGGGATTACAAGTGTGAGCCACTATGCCCGGCCTTCCTACTGTGTCTTTTTTTTTAAATGAATAACTTTGGAGTTCTAGAATAACAGCTGGGATCCACCTCTCTCTGGCCTCTTCTGACCTCGTTGCATGTTTAGTTCTCTTCGAGACCCTCCGCAGACTGCAGACTCTTTGCATCTGTGGCCCCCATTGCCTTTATAAATGTGCACAGCACTCAGTGTGGCAGACTGTGAGTTCTCAGAGGCGCCCCTTCCTGGGGTGCTATCAGGTGTAGTGTAGGAGGCCAGGCCCCAGTGTTTTGGGGACACTGTGACCTGTCCTGCTTCTGTTTCTTGGCCAGCTTCTGGTCACCTTCAAGAGATGCTTAGTAGCCATTATGCCATCAGCTGATGGCTCAACCCTTTGGCTTTCTACTTAATCCAGTTGCTGGTGTAGACGGAGAGTGGATTGTGCAGACTTGGCTAGACCCTTAGTCCCTCAGTTCTCTTCCCTCCTTCCTTCCTTCCTTCCTTCCTTCCTTCCTCCTTCCTTCTTTCTTCTTTCTCTCTTTCTTTTCTTCCTTCCTTCCTTCCTTCCTTCCTTCCTTCCTTCCTTCCTTCCTTCCTTCCTTCCCTCCCTCCCTA
>NW_022437057.1:2780822-3162224 GCF_009761245.1 Sapajus apella
TCTTCTCTTCTCTTCTCTTCTCTTCTCTTCTCTTCTCTTCTCTTCTCTTCTCTTCTCTTCTCTTCTCTTCTCTTCTCTTCTCTTCTCTTCTCTTCTCTTCTCTTCTCTTCTCTTCTCTTCTTTCTCTTTCTTTCTTTCAGCAGGGTCTCACTATGTTGCTCAGGCTAGTCTCAAACTCCTGGCTTCAAATGGTCCTCCTGCCTCAGCCTCCCAAAGTGTGCTGAGATTACAGGTGAGAGCTGTAAGGTTTATTCTCTGTAAGGTTTATTGCCAAGTTTAAAATGAGGAAACTGAGGCCTGCATGAGAACAATTAGACGCCAATTTATTCGGCTCCTGGGCGAGGTTCTGTGGTCCTGGGGAAAGAGGCCACAGAAGTCACGCCTGACTCCTCTCAGGTGTGCAGTTATATAGGGAGGAAGGCGCTCTGATTGGCTGTGGAGAAACAGGACATGGATGTGGCAAGCTACTATAGGCAGGTAGGCGGGATTTCCGGTGAGCGGGCTGCATGGGGCAATAGGCTATTGGGCAGGTTTTGGCACGGCTTCTTTTAAATTTTGGCGGGGATTTCCAACGGTGGGCGAGGTGCCGAGTGCAGAGCTTAGTGTTGAGTGCAGAGGTGGGCGTGGGGAAGCTAGATGCTGAGTGCAGATTCTGGTGACATAGTGTCAGGTGTGGAGAGGGATGGGCGTGTCCGAGCTCCCCGGGAGGCAACCGGCCTTACAAGAGCCACCATGCTTACCTCTCAGTTCTCTTTCCTAAAGTGGGTCTGGGAGTCTAGAATTTTCTCTATAAAAGGATTGGCTTGATTTTGGACTGCTATTGGACCTGGTGGAGCTGGAATGGAGAAGCTGGTACCCTATCACAGACTTGTTCACTTCTCTAAAATTGCCCTTTTCATCTCCATTTTGCCAACAGGAAAACTGAAGCAGAAACCAAAAAAATGACCTGCCTGAAATCCTGAGTCTGACCTTTTGACTGTGAGTCCTACATTGAGCATCTCTGCAGGACGAAATTTCTTCTACGCCTCTATCTTGTCTCTTTCCTTCCGAGCAAGGGGGAAACACAGCTGTTGGAGCTTTGGGGGAGGATGTCATGCCTATTAGGACCCTGCCCCCCAGGCAATGGCTCAATGGGATGAACTCATGACCCTTGGGCCTACTGCAGGAACTCCAGCAGGATTCAGCAGGATTCAGGGGGCTGTGGGAGAGGCAGACAAGGAGGATTGACCCAGGAGGTTAAATTGACCCAGGAGGTTAAAAATATGTAGGGGAATGGCAGGGTAGGAGTGCGGATGCCTTCGGTCAGTTTCCAGAGGAAGGGGCTTTGCTGGAATGTTGTGTGAGCATCTGTGCACTGGCTGCTGGAGGGTCTGAGTGGGATTTGGTGGCCCTCAGAGGCTGCAGGTGTGGACGCTTGGCCTCCAAGTCACCTTCTGACACCTTCAGGTCTCCCTGCAGGGCCAGGAGATTGTCACAGCTGGGAGTCTTGGCTACAGCAGGTGGTGAGTGGCAAGGAATGGGAGGCTAGAACCTGTCCCTGCGCTGGGAGCCCCAAGCTTCACTGAGGACCCCGTGGGGAGGCAGGAAGCTTGGCACCTTTTTACATGTGCCTTGTGGTGGGGGGTATTAGAGCGGTGGACCTCAGATCCAGAAACTGTTGAGGTGAAGGGTGCTCACCCTCCCTCCACCCTCTGCCAAGTGCTTGTTGAGTCCTGCTCAGCTTTGGTGCCCAGTGCCCAATTCCCCTTTCTTTTTTGGCAACCTCATCTTGATTTTCTTTTGGGGGAAATCTCAGGCCCTGTGATTAGGGTGTGGCTGGCTTTCAGCTCCAAGGCTGCAGGCTGGACTGTGACTCAGCCTGGCCAATCAGAGCACTCTGTCCCTCTAGCTGCAGGGATGAGTGTGTGTCCCAAGCTAGACCAGTGAAGCATATATTAGTCAGGATAGGTCAACTTAAACGGCAGTAACAAATCATCCCCCTAGTGGCTGGGTGTGGTGGCTCATGCCTGTAATTCTAGCACTTTGGGAGGCCAAGGCAGGCAGATCACAGGGTCAAGAGATCAAGATCATCCTGGCCAACATGGTGAAACTCCGTCTCTACTAAAATTACAAAAATTAGCTGGGCATGGTGATGGGTGCCTGTAGTCCCAGCTGCTCCAGAGGCTGAGGCAGGGGAATTACTTGGACCTGGGAGGTGGATGTTGTAGTGAGCTGAGACAGTGCCACTGCATTCCAGCCAGGCAACAGAGCAAGACTCTGTCTCAAAAAAAAAAAGAAAGAAAGAAAAATCATCCCCTAGTATCTCTTTACAACAAAAGTGTATGTGTGCGTGTGCGTGTGTGTGTGTGTGTGTGTGTGTGTGTGTGTATTTTAAATGCCCCCTCAACTACTGGAAAAGAGAAGCTCTCTCTGCTGGGGTTGCAAAGCTGTGGATTTCACTCTGAGGAGCTGCCTTGCAGGGAGTCTGCCTGGGAATGAAGCTGTCACAGAAGAAAGCCAAATGGAGAGAAGTGGATTCCTGATAATATCATTTGAGCACCTGGAATGGGTCATGCTTACTTCCCATTACCTGGGGCAATATAGTGTCCTCTATTTTTTCCTTTTATTTCTTCTTCCTTCTTGTTTTCCTCCTTCCATCCTTTTACATTTTTCTTTGTCTTAAACGACTTTGAATTAGATTGCTGTTGCTTCCAACCAAAATAATTCTAATCTATTAACCCAAACTTTATTTTTTCCCAGTAGCTGGTTCAAAACTCACCTCCTCCAAGCAACCTTCCTACATCAGTGCCCTCGCTTACGGATTCCCTTATTCTTTTCAACACTTCCTCAGGGTTGATAACTGTTATTTGTGTGGTATCCTTTTATGCTAATTTGTATATTGCTATTTGATTGTACTGTTCTTTTATGTCCTTAATAGATACTTTCAAGTTAAGTAAAAAAAAAATTCAATGATATTTGCTGAACTCTTCTGCTTACATGACATACATGACAGTGTGTGCTGGAAGCTGGGGCGCAGTGAGAGTAAGTCATTTAAAAACAATAATAGAAGGCCTGGCATAGGTGGCTCATCCCCTGTGATCACAGCACTTTGGGAGGCTGAGGTGGGAGGATCGCTTGAGCCCAGAAGTTTGAGACCAGCCTGGGCAACATAAAATTAAACATCTAGGCAACATTTTAAATTAAAAAAACCAAAAACCAAAAAACAAAAAACCAATTTTTTAAAATAGAAGATTTAAATTGGGTCAGAGATGAAACTCACGCATTGGGAAGGTTCAGGAGGAGGCTGGGAAGGGTCAAGGAGGAGCAGGGATTAGTTCTGGGGGCCTTTGGAGAGTGGCAGGCCTGGGCTGAAGGTCACCCGCTTGGCTCTGATGATTTGGAGAAAGACTTCCATCAGTAAGAGGACCGCGGGGAGGGTGAAGCAATTGCTGCTGACCAAGTTGCCTCCGTGGTGCCCGGTCTGTCCCCATTGTCATCTACCATTTGAAGCTGCCTCAACTGCAGACTCCGGCATCAGTCTGTGACAAGCCGGGAAGTGTGAACAGTTCCTCTAACGTCTCTCTGGCTGAGTGAACGTGTTGTCATCACCTCACTGTGACCTACAGCCCCAGCAGGCCCCTCTCCTGTCTTGCTTCTCAGTGACCCCGCCTTGACTCAGCTCTACCCGGATTCTTCACTTGAAATCTGATTCCAGCTGGGGGCAGGGTCCTGCCTTGATACAAATCTTTGCAGGTGCTGAGCCCTGTCCAGGAGCCTCAGGCTAGGTCCCTGTTGCCAGGCTCTGCACATTTCTGCTCTGCCCTTCGCCTATTTCTGTTTGCCTGGCTCTCCTTAATCCGCTTGCCCTTTTTGGTTGGACCATCTGAGCTCTGGACTTTGGCTGGTCCTCATGTATTCATTGCATCCAGACAGGCGTGGCTAGGGCGGGTTCTGGGGACAGTAAGCTACCTCTGCCCTCTGCCAAATTGCCTCCTCTCCAAGAACCACAGTGTCCATCTAGCACCTTCCATGACACATGGGGTGCAGCCAGAGGCAATGATTGTCCCAAGGTCTCTTGGAGGGTCGGCAGTTTTATTCAGAAATTTTAGTGACGCATTCTGAGGTTCTCGGATGGTACCCAGGGGGCAAATATTGTTAGAGCAGTGCAGAATGACTTTCCCTTCTGGTGTTGGAGAAGTTGGAAGGAAGAAGCTTGGAATTCTATATGCTCTGGCTCATGGCCTCATCTTGACAAAAGCCCTTTGAGGATTGAAATAGCTGTAGCTTCCTGCAAGCAGCAGCACTTTCCCTTTGTCTGGAGACTGCTGTGCTGGTGTTTGCAGAGGGGATCCTCTCTGCTCACTGTATACTCTTTCAGCCCCGCAGAAGACCCATTTCCTAGGAAACAGGACTTCTCATCCCACTGTGCCTCCCTGTTGTATGTCTTGTCTTCAAACGAATCGTTGCTTCTCATGACTTATTGACACGTCTGATTTGGCCCTGCAGAGAACCCAAGAGCTGCGGGTGGCTGCCCAGACCCCTGGCAGTAGAGAAACCTGGACTTGGTCTTTAGATTCCTGAGGTTAAGAGTAGGATCCTCCAGTTACAACCTGGGGGAAGTTGTTTTGCCTCTGAGAGTCTGTTTCCTGATCTGTAAAGTAGGAATAGCCATTTCTACCTTACTGGGGGGGTCTCGTGAGATAATATTTGTTTCAAACACTAGTCTAAATGTGGATGGTCAGAAAGAGTTCGGCATTTGAGGCTCTCAGCAAGGTTGTTGACATGGAGTTATCTGGCCTCATAGTGAGAGCATGTGCCTAATGCCTTCATTCTACCAGGCCAGCTTCTCAGTCTTCCTCCTGGAGCTCCTCTTTCGGTTCCTGGGCTGTGCTGCGGAGCCAGGGTGGAGGTCTTGCTCTCATCAGGCATCTCCTACTGTCTGCCCAGGTGTGTGTTTTAGGACCAATGCACACTGCCCACATACTTGTCACCTTGTCTACTGGCAGCTCAAGCTGTTTCTTTTTGTTTACATTTCACATTTTATCAAAGTAATACTCGTAGATAGCTGACATTAAATATAAGTCTTAATGGCAGAGACGTCCTACTTCCATAGGTGGTTATGGTGCTCCAGAATATAGATGGTATTTTCCAACCTCCTTTGCACCTAGAATTAACCATGGGACTAGGTTCTGGCCAGCGAGGACTTGGTTCTGGCCAGAATGTTATATAGCAGTTTTGAGGGAAACTGCCTAAAAGGGCAGATGGTGCGTACCTTTTTTCATCTTTGTCCTTTCCATCTTCCATCCTGCTGGCTGGAAGGTGAATTTGATGGCTGGAGCTGGAGCAGCCATGTTGACCCAGAAGGCCACCTTGGAAATGGAGGCCATGCATGGCGTAGCAGTGAGAAAAAGGAGCTCAAGTTTTCTAGAACTTTGTGGAGCAGCCCTGAGATGCCAATCTCCAGCCTTTTGTCTGAGATAGAAATACATTTCTGTTTCAATTGAGGGATTTTGTTTTGGGTTCCAGTTTCTTTTTGCTAAAACTGATTCTAGCAGAACCAAACTGCATGTAGCCATATCTTGTCCTACACCTTGCCACCATGGAATCCCACTCCCAGAGACAATCACCTGCTGCCCTTGAGCTGCTTCTTCTAGTATTTCCCTCCAGACGTCTGAACAACATAGCTCTGCTGCTATGTCTTGTTTATGTGTTTATTTTATTTTAGACGTTATCTATTGACATTTTCCTACAAAATATTGGGATTTAGCTCTCTGCTCTCCCCCAGTCCTCTGCTACTGCCCCAAACACTGTCCTTCTGCTAGTCCTCCCAGTGCAGATATCTGGCGGAATCCATAGATAGTGCATTTGTCCCTTATTACAATCGTGTAAATCTTGTTCACATCTGAGCTAAGTCCTTATACAGGGAGTGTTTTGAGATGACATTTTCTTTTTGAAAATAACTCTTTACTTCGCATGGAATTGATAATGTATCTTTTGGGATGTGTCTAGTTCTCTTTTCTTTCAATACTTTGTGGAGGAACAAATTGCATGTAGTAAAACGTATGAATCTTCAGTGCATAGCTTAATGACTTTTACACATGATCTCCCGTGACACCACCTCTGAGGCCAAGATATAGAACACTTCTGTCATCCCTGAGGGTTCCCTTGTGTCCCTGTCCAGTTAACACCTGCCTATGCTTTTCTCTCCCGATATAACCACTGTTTTGACTTTTATTCCCACAGATTAGTTTTCCTGCTTTAGAATCTCATGTGAAGAAATTCCTACCACATGCCTCCTTTTCTGCCTGGCTTCTTACACTCAACGTCTTGAGATCCACAAGTTGCTGTGTGAATCAGCCGTTCATTCCTTTTAATTATTGAGTAATATTCCTTGGATGGAAACACCACACTCTGTTTATCCATCCCTTATTTAATGGGCATTTGGCTGGTTCCAGTTTTTGGCTATAATATTCTTATACCAGTATCTTTGTGGACATAGGCACTCACATTCTTGGATATTCCTAAGACTGGGATTGCTGGGCCATTGGATGGATCTGTGTTTAACATTGTAAGAAACTGCCAGCTGGGCCCGGTGCCTCACGCCTGTAATCCTAGAACTTTGGGAGGCCGAGGTGGGTGGATCACTTGATCACCGCCACTAAAAGTACAAAAAAAAAAAAAAAAAAAAAAAAAAAAAACAACTAGTGAGGCATGGTGGCACACACCTGTAATCCCAGCTGCTCAGGAGGCTGAGGCAGTAGAATCTCCTGAACCTGGGAGGTGGAGATTGCAGTGAGCCAAGATTGTGCCACTGCACTCCAGCCTGGGTGACAGAGCAAGATTGGGTCTCAAAGATAAATAAATAAATAAATAATAACAAAATAAAAAGAACTGCCAAGGGGTTTTCCAAAAGTGGCTGTACCATTCATGACCCCGCTGGCAACAAATGACGGTTCCAGTCGCTTCACTGATTTGTAACACTTGGGTTTGTCTGTTGTTCTTAATGTTATCTATTCTGCTGGGTGGTTAGTGATTGCCATTGTGGTCTTAATTTCCATTTTCCTGATGGCTAATGATACTGAAGCCTCTTCATGTGTTTATCATGTGCCCCCTTCATCTTCATTTGTGAAATGCCTGTCTAAGTCTTTTGCTCATTTTTGGCTTCCTTAGTTATCTATACCTAATTTAATCATAACTGGTTTATCCCCAGTTATGACAGAACCATGCAATCACCAGATCACCTGCAGCCCCTTCTGTCCCCAGCTCCTGATGGGGCTGGCTGCTATCTCCACCACTGTACCTCTGCACATCCTGGGACCCTGCCCTCTCTCCTGGGCTGGATCTCAGCTTCCTGGATCAGATTATGTCTGCCCTGTACTCCTTCATTTTTGGTGGAGCACGGCCCCAAGAGCTCCCTGAAAAAGGATATTTGAGAAGGAAATGTTTTGAGACCTTCCATGCCAGAAATACATCTTAATAGTAGCCCACTTGATTGATGAGCTGATTAGGTTTAGAATTATTTTCCCTTGGAAGGCCGAACCACTGAGCCTCTGTCTTGTGGTTTCCAAAGTTGCTGTTGAGAAGTCTGATGCCATACTGATTCTTGATCCTTTTTATGTGACTTTTTCCTTGCTCTGGGAATCTTTTGGGGTTTTTTTCTTTATCAGTAGGAGTTTCAAAATTTCACAAGAATATGTCATGCTGAGAAACTTTTCATTGACTGTTTTGGGTTCTCTGAAGGCCTTTTACATCTGGAACCTCTTATCATTCAGTTTTGCCCTATTTCTTAGACAATTTTCTCTCTACCATTTTCTCTGTTCCTTCATACTAAAGCTCTTGCTATTTGGATGTTAAATCTCCTAGACAGATCCTCTAACTTTCTTATCTTTTTTCCTTCCATAACCCATCTCTTTCTGAGAGATTTTCTCAAATTTATCTTCCAACTGTTTTATTGTATTTTTTATTGTTTTCTCTCTTATTCTAATTTTCAGGAACTCTTGTCTGGTTTCCTGAATGTTCTTTTTTTTTTTTTTGAGATGGAGTTTCGCTTTTGTTTCCCAGGCTGGAATGTAATGGTGTGATCTCGGCTCATCGCAACCTCTGCTTCCCAGGTTCAAGTGATTCTCCTGCCTCAGCCTCCGGAGTAGCTGGGATTGCAGGCATGCATCACCATGCCAGGCTAATTTTGTATTTTTAGGAGAGATGGAGTTTCTCCATGTTGGTCAGGCTGGTCTCAAACTCCCGACCTCAGGTGATCCACACGCCTCGGCCTCTCAAAGTGCTGGGATTATAGGCATGAGCCACTGCACCCGGCCAAATGCTCTTCTTTATATCCCTCTTAGAATGACCATGAATAGCTTAGATGCCCACGTGAATGTGGGCAGGAGGTCTATAGGGGCCAGGCTGGTGGAGCACTTGAGCGAGGTGGACAGGGTAGAAGACAATAGGGAGTGGTGGGGACAGTGTTGAACTGGAATGTGGGCTCAGTATTGGCCGATGTTTTCATTCTTGAAAAGACGTTGGAAATTTGGATTTTTGTGGCTTGTACATGCTGGCAAAGAATCTGGTGTTAAAAAAAATCAACACGTAAGTCAAACAAAACACAGTTACAGGCACTATTTGGCCTATGAGCCACAATTTTGTCACCCCCAAGTATGGATCCTACAGTGTGCACGTGAGCGTTCCATTCCTTTTTTTTTTGTTTCTTACAACAGCCCTGTGACGCCTCTTGCCAGAGATCTTGCCATGTGTAGGACCTGTCTCAGGATCTAAGCATAATGTTCTGTTTAAAGGTTTTTTTTTTTTTTTTTTCAAAAAAGCGTTGACTTCAGGTAGCCATTGTGTGTGCTGCTCAGATCTCCCTGCTGTGAAGAATGTGGTTTGCTCACAGCTTCTAGCTACCCCACTGTCAGGACCCCTGACGGTGTCCCTGCTGAGCTACACTCTTCCCAGGCTGCTCCCAGCAGTCACTGAGCTCACGTGGGTGCTGGAGCAGGGCGTCCATCTGTCCAGCACGGGCCTCCAGCGGCAAGCATGCTTCACTCTGGGGTTCTCCATCATCCTGTCAGGGACTTTTGGGACTGAATGGCAGTCCTGCCTGGCCCTCCTTCTGTCTCTGCAAAAGTATCAGAAGGCACCATGGGCTGAGGCTCTGCCTACCCACTCCTGTTCTTCACATGACCCTTCACGGCATTTCCCCCACATTTAATGCTGCTTCTGCCTCCCAGAGGACCCTAAGGGGCACAGCTTTTAAGGCTCCAGGCTTGGAACGGAGCTGACTTCCCTCTCGGCCTACCATGTTTGCGTAGACAAGAGGTGGTTGGAAAAGGAATCTCAGGACATTCAAGGTTGGTAGGGAGGGGCCTCCCAGGGCAGCCGGCTCCATTCCTTCTGCACAGCTGCAGCCATGAGGAGGCTGAGGACTTCCCCACCAGGTGCTGGTGGCCATCTGGAGGGGTCACAGGAATGCTTTCCCTCCTTGGAGGCACTAGGATGACCCAGGGGCTGGAGGGCCAGGAACTCTCTGCTCGTTTGCTCTTTTCTGTTGGAATGTGGGGAATACAGCTAGACTACTTTCTCCTGAGGGCTGTGAGGGGCTTCCTACCCTGTTCCTGCTCTAAGAAAGTTGGGGCAGGGGAGTTCCAGCAACTGATCCCTTTCCTGGGGTCCCTGTCTGCATTGGTCATTGTGCTCCCTGCCTTACTGGCTCTCTAGAAATGTGAGTTTCCATGGTGTTGCATGCTAGGAAAGAGGTGGGAGCCCAGCACGAAGCCATGAAGCCAGTGTTTGCTGAATGACCCTGGAGAAGGGAGGTGCTGAGCGGTTGAGGTGGTGGCTTCTCTTTCTTCTCATATCTCATTATTGTGCTTGCTTTCCACTGAATATTTCAAAATGACACTTTTGCAATCAGGGTCATCTGACCTTGGCTGTTGGAAGGGATGGGCTGTGGCAGCTTCTGGGGAGGGAGACTTCTTCCATCTCCCTCTCCTGTCCCCCTCACAGTTCCCATGCACTCGATGGAGCCATGGGAACCCCCTTTCTGTCCGTGCCTTGCGAGGTGAACGTGAACCCATGGGTTGCCTTTCTCCTGAACTCATTTGCTGCAAACCTTGCCTGCATTTTCCAAGTTGGACACGAGGACAAGCGTCTCTGTGGCCAGGTGGCTTTCAACGTTTCTCCTACAGAGATGGGCACGAGCCCCAGCAGAGACCTGGGAAGGGAGGGCTTTTGAGAGTGGTGGGCCTGGACAGCCCAGAGGACTGTCTTCATTTTCATGGTGTTGCTCTTGGTTAAGAAACCCAGGTGAGCTCCCCAGCTTTTTGAAAATTTGCCCCCCTTACTCTGAGAAGGCATCTGGACCCTGTCCTGGGGCTCCATTTCCTTCCTTTGTGCTTTTCATTGTTTCACTTTTTAAAAATACATTTCTCTTCATTTCAGCTGAGTCATTTTCCTCCTCCTCCTCCTCCTCCTCCTTCTCTTCTTGACACTCCCGGGAGCCAGAAGGAGCCCTGTCCCGAATCCTTGGCTCCTGCAGGCCAGATCTTTTCCAAATGTCAAACTCTTAGGAACCTTGGCGCAGAGCAGAGTGGGTTCTGGCCCTAAATCTCTTTCCTCCCTCATCTTTGTCAGGCTCTGCTTTCCTGTCTCAGTAAAGAGGTTTATTAATTAGCTTTTCTGTGCACCCTTTGCCTTGAAGTTTTCAGAGAAAGCCCTGGCAGGAAGGGCCCTCTGCTCCCCAGCATGGGCCTTGGTGCTGCCTGGTGGAGCTTGCCACATGGCACTCCTCGTGGAACTCAGCCTGGTGAGAGCATCATGGGGCTGCACAGGGGCTGCTCAGGGTCCACTGGCCCCCCTGGGACAGGGCCTGGGACTTGCTCAGGGCTCCTACTTAGCCTCCAACCCCTCATGCACACTTCAGGCAAAGTCCCACCCTGCGGGGCTGGCCCCTTTGTCAGGTCCCTTAGAGACTTTTAGCCTGCCCCAGAAGGGACAGGACAGAGCAGAGAGCATGGGGCAGTTCATCCCATCCATGATCTTGACTTAGGCCACTGCCTTCTGAAATGGCCGGGAGAAATAATCACCATTCTTTACGTGGCATTTCATAGTCTTCAAAGCATTTCCTAGGCTTTGTGACTTTTTATATCACTTAAGTCATTTTATCTTCAACTGTCCCCCATCCCCCTGAGGAAAGCAGGGTAGCTGTTAGTTTCCTTATTTTGTAGCTGAGGAAACAGGCTTAGAAAGTTGAACTGATTTGCCAAGTTCTCAGGGCCAGTCCTGATTTTTTTTTTCAGTCATTATTTATATTTCTTTCTTATCCCCAAAGAGATTTACCTGGTGCAAGATGAGTAGGTGGCTGGATGGATACCCCTGTCCATGTCTCCTGACTCCAAAATTACAGGCTTCCCAGCGATTTTCAATTTCAACACCCTCTCACTGATTCTGTGACATGTTCATCCCTCGTACAAGGATGCAAGGATATATTTGCTTTCAAAGTTAAAGTAAATTGAAGCTCATCTGATTTGACATTTTGGCACCCTTTTAGACAGAGGTTTCATTCATTCATTCGTTCATTCATTCACTCACTCACACCAAGCAATGGCAGGGCTGCTGGGGAAACAGGAAACTGTGTTCAAAAAAATGACACATCCTCCGTCCTCATGGAGTTTAGAACCTGTGCTTCATATAGTCCCAAGGGTGAAAACACAGCTCAGATTTGAAGAGTACGCTGTAATATCCTCCAGCCTGTCTTGGGAGAAGCCAGTCACTATGGAAGAAGTGAGACTACCCCTGGATGGTCATGCTCTGACAGGCCTTGGGGGACGAGGTGCCACAATGGGGCCTGTGGAAGATGTGGAAGGGGAGAAGAGAGGAGACTCGTCACCCAGGCACCATCTTGAGGAGGCCATCTTGGAAGTGGACCTTCCAGCCCTTGTTGCCCCAGCCACCACTGTGTGAAGAGTCTAACCACCCTTTCCAGACTTCTGACCTATAAAATTGCGAGCCAAATAAAATAGTTGTTTTATATCTACTAAACTTCAGGGATAGTTTTGTTACATAGCAATAAACAACTGGGGCAGAATTCTAGGGACTGATCATTCTTTCCGAACAAAGCCCTCTTTGGAGCCTTCAGCCCTTTGCACAATATCATTCATACCTCGGGGAACAAGCAGATGGTCCTCATCCTCTTTAGCATGCCACTGTTTTTTACATGTACATTCCCCCTCAATTTTAAAAACCATAAAAATTCCTGGAAATTATCGAATGGGAAATGGAACCAGCTGATTCTCCTCATTACCTTGTGAACAATACTCTGCCTCTGCTGTCGCTGAGAATTCCATGTAGGAGCTTTCTCTGTTTCTCCCAAGTTTTAGCTCACTCAGGCAGGCCCACTGTTCAGTGGTGGCAAGGTGGTGACAGATGCTAAGGTGCCGTGAGATCCCGGTTCGTCTTGGTGTGGAGTCCACTTCATGCACAAGTCTAGGTTGCTTTTGTGACTTTTTTTTTCTGTAATCTTTGGGAAGTGACTTTTTTTGTTGTTCTTTGTGGGGAGTGATAAAAACTGAACTGCTTATGCAAGCAGCAACACGGGACTCCCAGCCCAAAGCTTCTATTGCTCTTTTCTTCTCTTCTCCCACCCACAAAAAATAATTCACATAAAAACGGTTCTCTGGCCAGGGCTTGTCCCCTCCTCAGCAGGGGCTTTCTTTTTTGTTGACTTTAGAACCAATTTGGAGTTCTGTGTCCAGATTTTGGGGTGCATAGATCCAGCTTCCTTTGGAAACTTTGCTTAAATCCCAGCATATTTGGAAGCTCTCGGTCTTCTCCTCCCACAGCCTAATAATTCCAGAACGGTTGGATTGGAACAACCCCGGGGCTTAGGGGGAAGCAGCTGCATTTCTGAACTCATTTGGGTGAATTTAACCCATGTGTTCATGCCTGGGATGTGAGAAGACAAATCGGAGGGGTGCATTTGCCTCTGAATCTAGAGCTCACTAGCCTTGTGACTGGCTCCAGGCATATTAAATGTCATGAAGCCTCTGGTTCTTTGTCTTTAAAATGCGTTTTAGAAATAATATCCCTAAAGCACCAGGCAAAGCATGGAGCACATCATGGGTCCCCAGGAATCTGCAACTGTCATGGTGAGGGTGATGATAAGTTTGGAGGAGCCTGGCTTCTCAGAGAGGTGATGGGGTGAATTTAGTGAGGAAAGCCTCAGCTGCATGTTTCACAAAAGCCAGATGCTCCCTAAATTCTTTCCCAGTGGTGCATGAGAAGAACCTTATAAAAAATTATCCACATGCAAAGAAAAGTGAGGAGGCGCCACGACTCTCCTGCTTTCCTTATTGGAACCAAAATTTGAGTCTTTGCAGAGAGCAAAGGTGAAAGCATTAATTTTCCTTTCCATTTTGAAGCAGAACTCCTTGGAGGCCTGGAACTATAAATGTAAGAGTATAATTATTCTTTCCCCAAGCCTCGTGTAAAATAGGAATAACACTGATTGGTTTAAATTAAAAAGAAAGTGAAGGTTCTAGGCCTGAAGTCGGGGGAGGTGTGCGGGCTTAGGAGTCTTGATCTGGGTTTGAGTTCAGACCCCACCCCACTCCCTAGTTCTGTGCAGTTTGGAATAAGTCTGTACCTCAGTTTCCTTACCTGTAAAATGGGGATAGTACCTATTATTTGTGGGACATACTGAGCCTGAGATCATGCATGCAAAATGCCTATTGTGGTGCCTGGCATGTAGTGGGTACACCAACAGTGGCATAAATCCCATAAACCAAGGGCTCTAGCTCTGTTCTGGTGTCGTGAGCAAGAGCTGGGGAGGAGGCAGTGGGCTTCCCTGCATGTGCCAGGACACTCAACTGTTAAGCTGGTGGTGTCTGCTGCAGGCTCAGTCTGAGAGAGGGGTTGGCTAGGCCACAGGGGAGACTCAAAGGTGAGACCAGAGTGAGCTTTGAGGACCTCCCAAATGGGATGTGGGGGTGGCACTTCCAGGCCAGCTGCATGAAATGTATCCTTCTCCTTGTCTGGGTGACTCAGGCAGGGACTTGGACAGAATCCCCCTGATGGAGGTGACCCAGGGTGGTCTTCTTTATCTGGTGCCCCTCCCTGCAGGTTGAACATCCGCAGAAGAATAGGATTCTCTTGACGAAAGAGCTCACTTGCTCACAGCTTTCCCCCTGAGCACCGGACACCAGTGACCCTCTCAGACAATGATGCTACTCAAGTGGAAGCCATTTATTTAAAACTTTTATTAATGCTTCAAGAAAAATAATGCAATGTGACAACGTACAAGCCCTGTCGCGTAAACCCATAACAGAAACAGATACTATGACTTAGCAAGCTCACGTGGTGCCAATTCTGAGATCGGATGGGGTTGTTCTTCCTAAGGAAGTGGCCACTGGAAGCATTGTTTTTCCATGCTATTTCCGCAAAGACTTTTACTTGGTTCGAGTTTAAATTTCTCCCTTTCTGTGTGTATGACTGTAGCTCTGGCCTGGAGTTTTCTATCTATTTAGTTTTAGGTGTCAGCATTTTACTACAGTTGGTCCTCTTACTTGGGAATAATAGGGCTATTTATTGATACAAAGGAGAGGTGTTCAGACCAGCTTGTTAAGATGCAGAACTCAAAATAAACATCAAATCTTTATTTGGAGATGCACATCCTTCCTCAAAGGAAGGCTCATGAGTCAATTTGTAAGCAATATACAGCCCAAGTAGAGGGTGTATTTTTAATGACGACTTTGCTTACATTTTAGTTTGTGCAAATGTCTCAACCAATGCTTACAGGAATTTGGACCTCCCTCGGTTTTGAGCAGAAGACCCTGAGCAATCAGTACTATTGTATGCTTCCAATCTCATGAGGGACAGGATTGAAATGCTATCTACCTGACTTCTGAGAAGAAAACAAGCCGGTGAATTTTGTCAAAGGCCTTCTCTGCATCAATTGAGATAATCATGTGATTTTTGCCTTTGGTGCCATGTGTGTACCTATGCAACAATCTTGTATGTTCTTCACATGTACCCCCAAACCTAAAATGCAATAAAATAAATTAAAAAAAAAAAGAAAACAAACCAGTGGCATGAAAAATATACAACAGAGATCAGTAAATGGGTTCGAATGAACATAGTAAGCAATTTTATGCCTTAGGATCACAAGGTCAAGAGATTGAGAGATAATAAATACAAACGACAAATGTTTAAAATAGAAGCAACAACTGGGACATCAGTAGGTGAACACATAAAACATTTGCACTGAGGAAAATGGAAAAGTGATGCCTTTCACACATCCAGTCCAGGAGCTGGCGGACAAATGAACAGCTGACTCAGCAACGCGGGAGAATGTTATTGCTTTAGCTTTTGAGTGATGTTAGTAAAACAGTCAACGTGCCTGCCTGCCGAGGTGGCTCACTGCAGGAGACAGCCACGGTTTACACTTGTTCCCATGGCAGAGCCTGACACACCAGTCCTCCTCCCACCAAAGGCGGAGCTGGATTCAGTGCACCAGCTCTTCTGTTCTCTTCTCTGCAGCCCCAGATCTTGCTGGGTCCCGAGGGACCAGGTGGTGGGGGCTGAGGGCGGGGTTTC
Organism: Sapajus apella; assembly: GCF_009761245.1. Taxonomy (NCBI): domain Eukaryota; kingdom Metazoa; phylum Chordata; class Mammalia; order Primates; family Cebidae; genus Sapajus; species Sapajus apella. The sequence goes on from NW_022437057.1 coordinate 2,796,390, forward strand.
CTCCCCTCCCCCAACTGATGATTTCCCCACTTCCTCACTTCATGGACCATGAAAGACTGGGATTGGGTTTGGGACATAAAAATACTAGCTGTGTGTTGGTTGAACGCATTCCCCGGGAACTAGTCATTTTACAGCAGATACACTTAGCTTCTTGGTGTCTGGCCTCAGGTTGCTTTGAGGAAAAGGGAAAAGCTAATGAGTTGACAAATGATTCATGTGTTTTTTGGCCCACTCACTAGAACAGAGATCAGCAAATTGCGTCCTGTGAGTGAAATTCAGCTGGGGGCCTGTTCAATAAATCTTCCTGGAAGGGAGCCAAGCCCTCTTGTTTGTGTGTTGTCTATGGCTGCTTTTGTCCTAGGATGGCAGAGTTGAGTAGTTTCGACAGACACCTTATGGCCCGCCAAGCTGAAAATACTGGATTCATTATCTGGACCGTTATAGACAATGCTTGCAGACCCCTGCTCCAGAAGGGCACAGCCCAGGATACCCAGCCACTCCCTACAATATCAGCTTCTGCTTGAGAAAGGATAAGCTTTAATCTGATAGCCTATTAGGAAGAAAAGACCTACCTAGGTGATTTTTTTTTTGTTTTGTTTTTGAGACAGAGTCTCACTCTGTCACCAGGCTGGAGTGCAGTGGCGCGATCTCAGCTCACTGCAACATCTGCCTTTGGGGTTCAAGTAATTCTCCTTCCTCAGCCTCCTGAGTAGGTGGGATTACAGGTGCCCGCCACCATGCCCAGCTAATTTTTTGTATTTTTAATAGAGACGGGATTTCACCGTATTGGCTAGGATGGTCTCAATCTCTTGACCTGGTGCTCCGCCTGCCTCAGCCTCCCAAAGTGCTGGGATTACAGGCAATGATGCAAGAAACCTAGTACTGAGACTTTTAATGAGTATCCTCACCCTCCCTTCCTCATATTTTCAGTTCTGTCTCTTCACTCTGCCTTTCTTTTGTCCCACTGGACTCCTCTCCTTGTTGCTAAATTTCCAATTAGGATCTAGAAAACCCTGTCCCTTAGAGATTTTCAGCAGTCTCCTCGATTTTATGTAAAAGGTCAGCATTTCCTGATGGGAATTACTAAGCAGCCTTCATTCTCTTCTTTCCTTTCCCATCCTCTCAGATGGAGAAGCCAGGTTTCCAGCTGGGCCTCCTGGCGTTGCCAGGACGCAGCTTTACCAATCTTGGCTGAGGGTCAAGATGAGATAACAAAATCCTAAGGGAAATTTGTCAAATGTACTCCACATGTGTGCATTTTTCTCTGGGCGTAAGGTTTCCCCCAAGTGGGCAGGAGTCCATGTCAGGCAGTCAGATGTATTGCTATGTCGCTGTTTGATAGCTTTTAAAATAGAACTTAAAAAAAAAAAATCAGCCTCAAAGGATAGGCTGGTTTTTTAAAAATCCCCTTTGAGCTGGTTTTAATGACCCAATTGCTTTGTTTGAAAGCCATTTATTTAGATGTCAGATATGTAGATATAACTGGACAAATAAAAAGTGAAATGGAGATTTGAAGCAGTGGTAAAAATATAAACTCATAGGGGCCACTCCCTTGGACAGTGTGCCCCCGCCCCTAGCCCAGACAGAACAATGGCTCAGAAATTACACAGAGAAATGACACGCCTCCCACCCCTCCCCCTGCCCCCACCAAGAGCTCTGAACTGCAAGGTCCCATGCAAGAAACTTAATTTCAGTTTGGCACCAAGCACCCCTGCGGCCCCTGCCTCCTCTCCACCCTTGTCTTGCATTCTAAGCGATATTTACTTTTACATTCACTCCTGTCCTGGAATCCAGCCACCCTGACTTCCGTGGAGACAGCACCAGAGGCTGCTGCACCACAAGCTTTGGGGCGGGGCCCAGCACCCACTGTGTGGTCCAGCCCTGGGGGTCCTGCCTTACCCTGCCCCTCCCGGTTCACCTCCCCCACTACAGAGCAGCCACCACCCACTTGCTCCACAGATGGAAAGAAGACAAAGATACAAGGATAACTCGGGCGCGCTCCCTTGAGTATGTGTAAGTGCAGAATTCACCAGGCACCCCCGAGACCCCGCGGCCCCAGGGGTCTCCATCTCACCTGTCCGTTCCGAGAACACACACCTCCATGAAGCCTACAGTCCCCACAGAATCCTGCATGTGACATCCCCCCTCTCTAATGGTAAATGTTTTGGAATGTCCATAGGTAAGAAAATGGACGGCGCAGAGGAAAGATTTCGTCGCCAGGCGTTTCGTTTCACCTCCGGATATCAGAATACTCTGACTGTTCATCCTCCCACTCGCTGCTTCCAGAAGGTCCCTGGGCCCCAAGGTCCCCGACTCTACCCCGAGCATGGGGGTTTGGGTGGCTCTTGCTACCTCGCTCGCCCTTGGCACCTCTGCCGGTCTCCCTACTGCTGGGTTCTGGGAGATGATGTCCTGCTTCCCCGTGGTGGGCCCTGGAGAGCTTGGCTGTGTCCACCTGGGGCTGGCGTTCGGGGGGCTCCGTGGGGCGCCTCTGGATGGCGGAGGTGCAGAAACTCAAGATGGAGCACAGGCTTCCCCAGTTGTGCTCACACTGAGCTTGCACGCTGTGGGTGATGGCCTCCTTCACCTCCTCCCCACAGGTCAGCAGCAAGTTCACGAGGTCCAGGTAGGGTCTAAAGATCGAAAGCAAAGAGAGAGAGAGACTGGGCATGGAGCAAGTCCCGAACGCACCACAGAAGGCAGAGGTGATGCCGGGAAAGAGGCATGGTCAGTGCTTGGCTTGGGTTTGGTGGAAGAGCTCTCTCAAATGACCAAGCCTTTTCTCACTTTCTATAAAGTCCTGGGTGGCCAGTGTTCCAGGCTCATAGGTGCATAGGGCAAGAGCTTAGGGCTTAGGATGAGAGCTTAGGACCCTAAAAGGAAGAGTCTCTGGGGAAGGTCAGGACTCTAGGCGGCACTATGAACAATGAGGAGGGAAGGAGAGCTCTGGTAGGTTTAGGCTACACTAACTAGGTGAGTTTCAATTAGAGTGGAGATGGCTCTGGGGTCCAGTGGACTCATAATTAGGCAAATGGTGCAGGACCTTACATAGACTCTCAAACAGGGGATTTTTTTGGTAGGGAAGGGGATGCCAGGAAGGTTTAGGGCCATATGCCTTCTATAAGAAGCTCCCAAGAAACCATTTTCCCCATGTCTGTGTTTGCCCGGGGTTTAGGCTCACGATGAAGACAGGTGTTTTTGGAAGTTATTGGATGCATTTCCTCTGCATCTGGAGGAGTCTGGAAGAGCTGAAGTGGGAGGTAGGAAGACCACCTTCCTGGGACGTCATTGCCCATACATTCCCTCTCTCAGTAGTAGAGGCTGGGGAGTGGGTGTGGCCATCTAGGCATCTTTATTCTTTCAGTCTGAGCTTCCCTGGATTTGGAGGTGAAGGCTGGTGGTCAGGGCCCCCTGTGTTTGTGCGACGAACACGCCTAGTTCTGGAGGGCAGAGCCAGTTGCTTAGGCCATTCTGGTTGTCTTAGGTTGTTCTTTAGGGAAACTGCTGGAAGAAATGATTCTGGGGGTGGACAAGGTGTGCAGAAGGCAGGAGCAGTGTGCATCTGCTTTTTATATTTATAGGCCCATCTGGTAAGGAGTGTCCACAGCAACGGGCCACTCATTGAGCTTTTTTTTTTTTAACCTCTCACTGGTCTTTAAACCGCCCGCCACTAAAGGGGGTATAGAATGAATGTTTCATGTGGCTAACCAGCATTCCTAGTCAGTCCTCACTGGCAAAGTTTCTGATCTATCTGACCACGAGCTTTGCAGCTCTGGGCCATCACCCTGAGCAGGGAAGTCACCCTGGAATGTGAGGTCATTCATAACAAGGAGCAACCTGATTTGTCCTTAAGCCTGAACCACCAGGGAGGCTGTGTTACAGCCCATAACCCTTTCTTTGCAAGTTGGCAGTTGTTGCTATGTGGATAGAACAGATTGTGTTTTGAGATGCGTGCAGTTGTTTACTGCAGTTTTATTACTTAGTCCTCAAGTTGAAATTGACTGAACTGTCCTCACTTCATGGATGCAAAAAAAAAAAAAAAAAAAAAGAGAGGGGAGAAGGTGGCTTTTGGAAGCTTCTGGGCTTCAGGGCCCAGGGCTCGGCTGAGAGCAGAGCAGAGAGGAGGAATGTTCTGGCTGATAGAGATCAAGCTGCTTTTCAGGGCCTGCTTGATGACTTTGGAGTCAGCAAGTCTGTGCATGGCGGCTGAGCAAAGGGCTTTCAGCCCTCTAAGACAGGCCCCTGACAGCGCAAGACAACCTTACACGGTCTCCTTGGGCTGTCTGGAGTTGAGAACGCAGGAGGCAAATGCTCCACGCTTGTTTCCTTTTATTTTGTGAAAACTAGAACCTGCCTCTGGAGCTCGAGTTCACTGAGTGTGTCTGCTAAAGCGGCGGCAGGATTTTAGCACCTGACTGTGCCTGCCGCAGCACCAGGGCTAGGTGAGCACACTGCAGGGCTGAGTATCTGTCTTTCTGAGACACTCACTGGATTGGATGCTGTCTTCAAGCTCCTTTCCCCAGAGTAAGGGGAAAGCTGTCTTGGGAATATACAGATGGCCTCTTTTTTGCCTCCTCGGCCAGGGAGTTCTGTCTGCCAGATGAGCCCTCAGAAGCCCAAGGCCGATCTGGATCCGAGAAGGCTGGTCGAGCCCGCGCTCTCCTCTGCCCTTGGCCTTTTCTCAGGAGGAGGAAGCTGTGAACTGCGGGGAGGGGTGTGTGTGCCGAACCAAGTTCATCTAAGCCGTGTTCTGAGCTGGCACGGTGCCTTCTCAGGCTGCAAGCTCAGCCCGTGTCTAATGACAAAGTCTAGCTCGTTCAACTGGGTGTCAGCAAGGCTAAAGGATTTAAAAAAATACTTGGAGGGGGGTGTGCCTGGAGGCTGCCAGCACCCATCGACACAGCGAGTGGGGGCCGGGGGCTGAGGCAGGCTGGCTGCAGCTAGGGGGAAACAGATGCTGTGCAGAAAGTGGGGCAGGCGGGAAGGGGCGAGGGGAGTGGGGAGGAAGAGCTTGAAAAGAGCAGTATTAACTGGGGGTGAGTGTTCTGGTGTGGGGGGGGTTGAGTTGAAGAATGGGGGGGGTGCAGATTCTGGGGTGACTGTGATTTCCTCTTCTCTGAAATGAAAAGCAAGTTCTGGAGGTTCTCTCCCTTTTTTTTTTTAACCAATGCCACACATTCGGAAGTGGCCTTCTTGATATTTGGGGACCAATAGGATATTTTAAATCAGTTAAGATGGTTGGAGGAAAAAAACAACTGAAAAACAGGCAGTTAAGCCAGACGTACAAGCTGATGCACAGCCACGTCATGGCTTCAGAAGGAAAGGTAATAGGGGTTTTTGGGAAGCTGGAGTGAGGGGAGACCCCTGTCTAGAGATGCTGACTTAGCGGGAAGCGAGAGGACCATCATGTGACCAGGCTTCTTACTCCAGAGCAGGCTGGGGAGGGGGTCATGGGCTCATTCTGAATGGTGTGAGAAGCCCATGGCCCGAAGGGCCATATTCCCAAGAAAGAGACACTAGAACTCACAGGGCTTTACCTCCTTCTTAAATTAAGGGGAGGGGGTGGGACTTCAAACCTTCAGTTTTCCCAAAGAATACTCTTCTCCAAGAAAGATAGTCTTCCTGCGCGCCAGGCATGCATTATAGCCTGATAAACTAGGAATGGGCCCCATCACCCATCCAGTCCTGAGGCCAGCAGACTCTCTCTAATGGGTGACAGGCCTGGAGGCGAGTGAAGCTCATGGCGTTTCCTAGCCATGGGGCACTTACCTCTTCCACAGGCACCTGAAGGAAGGGAATTCTAGAGTGTTCTCCTTGTGTAATGGGGATATATTTGATAAAAGGACAAGAAGCCCACCACATGTGGGGAGCTGTGAGCCCTTTCAGGTCTAGCAGGGAGGGGATAGGCCAGGAGCAGCTTTGAAGTCTACTCCTGACAACTGGCTTCAGTCATGTATACCAGCAATTCCAAAGCTTAAAAGCAGGAATCAAACCTCAGTGCCAGTTCTCTAATCTCTTAGCTTCACTTTCCTCCTTGTGGGCATAGTGATTTCTGTCTGGTAGCATCTTTAGGAAAGATCAGTGAGATAACCCATGTAAATGCCCTGGCCAAGGGCCTAGCACATTAGAAAACATGACAGCTATCATTGTGGTTGGTGATGCTGTGGCTGCCATTGCTCCTTTACAAATATTTGAAGAATAAAAAATATTTTATAAGGTATTAGCCTAATTCAAGGAAAATGCAACATTATTTTGCTTTTGGCAAGAGCTTCCTGCAGTTTTGCCTGCACCAGGAGTGTTGCAAGATGCCTATGACCTTATAACCAAGTGGAGAGGGACAGGAGGTGGTTGCTGTCCTCTGTCATCTAAATGGCGTTGGTGTTGGTAGGGACATAGCTGGAAGAAGGTTGTGACACAGACTGAGGAGCAAGAGTTCATACAATTATACTGATTTGGCTCAATGAGTCACCATGGAGTGCCATTAAACTGGTAATGACTTATACTGAACTGGCCTGGTGAGTGGCTTTCTGCTCTGTGTCGCTGAGGAAAGAACCATCGTCAATATTTAAAAAAAAAAAAATCTTCAGGGATGCCTGGCCTTGTCTCATGTTAGAAACAAGTGTTTACCAATGTGCTTTACGGTGCTGTAAAATTTAGGATCCTCTAGCTGGGATGTTTTATAAGGAATGGGATGCATCCTGAATTTGTCATTGAATTTCAAGTCTTCAAATAAGTAAGTTCACATTTCCTTGATTTGGCATAAAAGTATTTAGCTGATTAACGTTTTTGGCATTTGTTTTGCATATTCTCTGGGAGGGCACCGATGTGTTAAGAGAAGGTGAACCAAACTTTCTATGGGAAAGGAAAGTTAAGGAGGCAGGAAAAGCATCAATAGCTCTACTTTTGGCATTTAAGAGTATAGGTTCTGGGGCCAGACTGCCTGGGTCCCAAGCCTGGCTTTGCCTGTCGCTAGCCTTAGTGAGTCTCAGTTTCCTCATCTGTCAAATGGAGGTGACAAGGGCTGTGTTGAGGATCAAGTGAAAAAGTCACAAGGAGCTCTTAGCCCAGGGCCTGGCACTTAGCAAATAATCAACAAATGTTATTAGCAATCTGCTGTCTGTAAGGACACCTCTCCAGCTACTCAAAATAGTCAGAGAATAGTGGGTTCTTGGCTAAGGGGAAGATGAAGAGCATTTTTGAATTGACACATTTCACGCTTAGTAAAATGATTTCCCATTTCTGTTGCTTGTGATTTTGAGACTGATGAGAGCATTCTCTTTTTCTGAAAGCCTGCAGGAAAGGAGCCTTCTAGGAGAGTCAGTGTAGCTTTCTGAAGTAAATGGAAGCCTTCTCCATTTGTCAGGCATTCAGCCTCTAGAAGCAACGCGGCTCTCCTCCCATAAACATTGCTGACCTTGTTGGGCAGCCCCTCCACCCCAGGCCCTCTGCGGGGCAGTACTTACTCCTGCAGCAGCATGTCCTTGAAATGGATCATCTCCACTATCACCTGGGTGTTCTCCTGGGCCACCGTGCACAGGTCGTGCTTGAGGTAGCATTCCCGCTGCAACTGCAACACCATTTCCCGGATGGCTGGGCACTTCCGGCTTATGCAGCCGAACCTGTGCCGCAGAGCGTGGGCCTTACATTTCAAGACGTCTTTGATGAATGACTTGCCCTGAGAACACACAGACCGGGGAAGGGAGAGAGGGGCAGAGAGCAGGAGTCCTCGTTACATGCTTGGACATTTAAGCCCTTTTTGAGCTTACACAGGATATTTCTGAGATCGAAACCGCAGGGCCCCACCTGAGATGGACGTCCTCCCAGTTGACAGGCAATGCCACATCAGGAGGCATGTCCAGAGTGACAGGACAGCTCCAGCACTTGGCAGCAAGGGATGTTCATTCTGTAGACTAACACCTCTCCCTCCTTCCTCCCCTGCTACTCTGTGAGTTTCCCTCCAACTGGGCTTCCATGGGTATAAGTAGCCCCATGTTGGTTCAGTGTCAACTTTTCTGGAACACAAAGGGAATTTGGCCAGATACAAATTCATAAATCCTTCACGGTTCTCGGAGAGCAGTTTTCCCTAAGAGGAAGGTGCCTGCTTGTCCAAATCACACTTTTCCTTTATCCCTTGATTCCAGGAGCAACACCAAGATTGAGTGCTGATTGTGCCTCCCTTTCTGCCTTAGCTCCTTCCTCGGACCCAAATCCATACCCTGTCTCCTCCCACCCTACCAGGAAGAGTGTTCTTTTCCTTTTTGAAAATGACTCTACTCCTTTAAACTGTTCGGATTATTGCCTCTAAAAGGCTGGCCTGGCACCCTGCCTGGCAGCATCTGGAGTCTGAACTGCCGCACTGGGGGCCCCTCCCCCATGCTCCCTGCCTCCGAGTGGCGAAGGCAGCCAGGCATACATCTGGCCTGCATTTCTCTTTCCTGGCAACCCCGTTTGATTGTGCTTACCCTAGAAAGGAGACAGCTGTTGGGGGTGTGAGGGGAGATTGGTGCTGCTCCCTTATCAACCTCCCACAGCCTGTAGGCATTGTGGGGTGCCTACTCAGGAATCCCCGCACCCCACATTACTATAGAAACGAGCTGTCGCTGGAGAGGTCACCCCTCTGTTTTTAGACAGGCCTGGAAGTCACTGAGTTGAGAAAGTAAACGGGTTTAGGTTGGAAGCGGGAAGCCAGCCAGCGCATTTATTTTGGTTCTCTTCTTTAGCAGCCATAGAAATGTCTACAGATAGCATCTGATCTCTGAAAAACCATGTGGCCCAGGCACCCTTTCCATGGCCAGAGCCATGGAGACTCTTTTGACTCTCCAGCCAGAGCCAAACGGAATGGAGGGCAGGGTGTGCCAGTTTATTAAGCAGTTATGTGCTGAGCATCGACTTGAAAGGGATGCCTCTAACTTGAGAATATATTCCTGTTGGTTGAGAAAAAAAAGGAAGATTAATTTCTGCGAGGGCTGTGGCCATCTGTGCTTGGTATTCTTCCCTGACATCCTGTGGGATTGCCCTTAAATACACGTCTTTCCTCCGGATTTCCTATTACGTTTCCTAATTCCCGTTAATCCAGAATGATGCTTTATTATGGAGCCTCGAGGAATTCAAAGTTCTACCTCTTTCCTTCCCTGGTTTCAGTTTCCTCTCTTGCCACTGCACATCCTCTGCAGTGCAGGCTGCTGGCCCCATCATCGCCTCCCCTCCTGGTTCCCAGACACTGCTTTGTTAGGCTCACTACTGCATGTCAACGGATGGTGTCTGGTGACATCCATAAATCTCACCTAAACTGATGGCCACCCTTTCCAATAAACTAGGGGAGAGAGGTTTCTGAGATATAATAACAGGGCGTTTCCACAGGGCATATAAGCAGCCAGGGAGAACATGAAGAAGGTGAGCCTAATGCCATGCCACATATCATCTAAAAATGTATTTGAGTTGTCAGCATTGGAGCCATAAGGTTGCTTGTTGTGTTCCTGCCCTGCCCTGAGCATCAACTCGGCGTTCCCCTTGGGACCCTGGGATAACTGAAGTGGGTCAGGCCTTGACTATATTTATTATATAGAGCAAAAGGAAAGTGTGGAATTGAAAGACTCAATCAGGGTTTTGACCTGTCAGGTCTGAAGAGAAGGATCTGCTACTCAGGAGGAACGGAAGTCTGCTCTTTTGGATGTCCTGAGTTATTTGGGTTGCCTGCACACATACCACATGATGAATTTTTACACACTTTTGTCTCATTTTCCTAGTAGGTGAAAATGGCTTTTGAAATGTATGATTGGGTGTTCCTGCCCCTGCACCTCATGCAATGCGCTTTGGGGATGAAGTTCTTGGTGGCCAGACACAGGATGTCCCCTTATAAGGTGTTTATCACTTATTATGACATTGGTCGCCAGTCCACCCTGCCTGTGTAGATGCAGCTTATGAGTGCAGAAGGGAGACACTGGCATAATGTTTTATACCTAGACTGTCGCTTGCAAGCACTAAAACACACCACAAGGCATAGCAAAGGAAGTTAGTTAACAAGGCTTTCTAATGAACATTTCAATCATGTATGCCCACCCCAAACAATCTTCATGCTCTGGATGGATTTTTACCTGGGCATCAAATTTTCCAGCGTTGTGCAGAAAAGTCATGCAAATTCCATGTAAGCCCCGAATCTCACAAGAGTTGTTCTCGAAACATTCAAACATGCCACACCCCACATCGCCAGCTTTGACCAAACAGTGCTGGATCTGCGCTAAAAGGAAAATCACATACAGATAATGTACAAAACTCTGACCCATGCTGGACAATGCAGAGAGGTCATTTGAAATAAAAATTAGCAACAACTAAAGGAAAATTTAAGGAGGAAAAAAGAGTTAGTAATGACGATATCAGGACCTGGGAAACAAAATTTCATCCTTTAACTGCTCATGAAAAATGTCTCTGTTTGTAAATATTTGTAGGAAGGAGCAAAAAAATTACAAAAATTATAACCAGAAAGGTTGGTCTGAGCATTCCTCCCTTTCATCCTTTCCATTTTATTAAAGTATATGTGGGAATACTTAGTTTGAGAGCAAAATATATTTCAGCTTTTTAAACCCACAGACAAAAATAAAAATTTAAATTGAAGACTGAAGTCTTCATCAATGAAGTACCCTTCTCTACTTGATCTGCAGAAGTTGCTGCTATTAAATCACAGCCATTTCCTTCCTGACACCCAAGTGACAGCGTCCAAAAAGCAGTTTCTATTCAGCTTTATGATTCAACACCTAAAAATCAAAACAAAATTCCTATTAAGGCAGTGCCTCCCAACCCTTCGCATTAAAATACCAGCTAGGGAAGCTGCGGTTGGCAAGCAGGCTCAGGAGTGGAGTTAGATGGGGTCTAGCCTTTAGAAACACCACTATCCACGGTTGCACCCTCCTTTTAATTAGGCATGGGGATGAGATATCACCCAATCCCCTAGAATTCCCACAGCCTGGGAGCTGGCAGCTCTTCTTCACCAAATGTGGCCCCCATTCCTCTCTCCGAAAGGACAGACGGAGGGAGTTAACTGTCAGGCTGCAGCGTGCAAAGCCTCTTTCCTCCCTCCCCACTACCCAAGTCTCTGATTTAAATCAACCACAAAATTACATCAGAAAAGTGTTTTTTGGAAGAAGGGCGGGGTCGGAGCTGATAATCCGCATTCAGATTAAATCTAGGGAGAGAATGAGGAGCGTGTATTTTTGAGGGTCACCAACCACCGATAATCACGTTCAGTTCTCAGAGGAAGCGCCAGAGGAGCGAGAGGGTGGGCGAGGGTCTCCGGGTGGTGGGGGTGCCGGCCCCAGCATGTGGAGGTGACAGGCTCTGGAAGACCCTTCGCGACGCCGGGGCAGGACCGCTCAGTGCCGCGATTCACTCACTTGGGGCGTCCCTAATGGGCACTAGTGCTTTCCTGCTCGTGCTGTGAGCGGACGCACGCCGCAGCCGCGGCGATCGCACGGCTCCCCAAAGTCGGGGGAGGGGGTCGTGGAGCGAAGGAGCTGTTGGCAGATTTTCTTTCTCTTTCCGAGCTGGGAAACGGGCCAGCCCCGTGCCCTGCACGCCTGGCTCTGCTTTGCAGCTTGTGGGTGAGCCAAGAGCCGGTCGAGCAGAGGAGGCGCACAGTTCGGGTCGTTTCACCATTTCTTGGCTCGCTGACCCGGCTAGGAGCTGGGGATGGCGGCAGCACAGTGGAGGTACGGTTTGCGCCACTCCCACGCTCCGTTCCGAAAGCAGTGCCCCCGCGGGGAAAGTTCGCAATGCCAGCTGTCTCGCCCGCAAAGTTTGGGATGTCGGGCAGTTTTTGAGGAGTGGGAAGACCCGGCGCTCTTACTGAGGCCGGCTGGCTGGGAAGAGAAGTTTTCCGGGTGCAGGGCGCAGCCCAGCTCCGTGGACCCTCTGTGCCTCCCGCATGCCGGCCGGGATGAAGCAAGCTTTGCACCGGACCCGGGACTCGGGGGCGGGGGCTGGCGCTGGCAGCGTCAGACGCTGCCTCATTTCCCCTCGACCCTGGGGAGGACAGCAACAAGTCCTGCCCCAGCCATTTCATCACCCTGCTAGCACGTGCAGATTCCGGGCGCTCGGAACCCGGCGCGGACCTCGCCTTGCCTCGCGCTTCCCTTCGCACTTCCCGTGCCATCCCAAGAGTTTGCGTGGTCCTGGGTGGGTGCCTGGCTCCCGGCTAAACGCCTGGGGGGCGCCGCGTGGGTGCACGGTGTGCTGTCCCAGCAGCTCCCGGCTGCGGGGGCGGGTGCACTTACCTGTATTCTGCAGGGACAGGCGGCCCTTCTGCTGAGAGCTTCTGTCTTGGGGACCTTGGAGTGGGTTGGTGGCGTCGGTCCCTCGCGCCGGGTCAAAGGTGGCCAACACAAAGACCAGGGTCACGAACTGGCCCAGCCGCTCGGCACACATAATTCTTGGTATTAACCTCCCACAGGGAGACCTGGATCCTTTGTGCTCCCCTCTTCCTCTTCCTCCTTCCCCGCTACCCCTCCTTCTCCCCCTCTTCCTCTTTGCTAGCCTTTTCCCTCCTCCTCGCGGCTGCAGCTCGGATAGAGGTTACCCAGCGCCCTCCAGTAGCACTCGGGAGAGCATGTGACCAGGCCGTTAGCAGCGCCGCGAATGCCCGGCAATGGCAGGGATGGTGCCTCAAATATCCCTGGAAGCTCTGGTGTCACTTGAATGAAGGAGTCGAGCAGGTGTTGTCCCGGCGGCTGGACCAATCCGAGACCCCGGCCCTTTTGACAACACGGCCGGGAGGCGGGGCCTGCGCCCAACTACTACAGGAGGAAGCCGAGCTCCGCCGGGAGCGCCAGACAAAGTTGCCGACCTGGCGGCGGTCACGCTTTTGGGTGTGTGTGTGTGTGTGTGTGTGTGTGTATGAGCGAGCGCGGCCGGAGATGCATGCGCGTGTGCAGGAGCGCCAGGGCAATGGCCGAACGGGCTGTAGAATATAAAAGCGAATCCCAGCTCCAGCTGCAGCTAAAGGGGGACGATCTGCGCTGGGACAGTGTCCCTGGGGCCCCTGGCTCGCGTGACACCCGCATCGGGTTGGGAAAGTTTCCTTTCTCCGCCGTTTGAAATTCAGTGAGATTCCCAGCCCAGAGGACTTGATAGATTGAAGCAATTTCCTCGGTACAGTGATGCTGTGGGCCAAATGAGCACACGTGGAAATTCCTGGCCTTGTGACAATTTGCATTAAAAAGAACCCCACTATTGGAGACAGGAGCAGAAGCACTAGATACAGTCTTTGGTCAGAGCAACTGCCCCGTCTTCCCGCTTGGGAAGACAATGCAACACCTGGAGTGTGGTTTCTCGTCCTTCCCCTAATCCCGACCCTATTCCAGCCTGGGCTACACGGATCCAGGTGACGGTCGGGACTTGCATCATTTCCAGGAGGGTGACAGGGAGGCCCAAGGCAGCCCTGAGTCAGCCCGCCGCGGACCTTCGCTTGCCCGGGAGGCCAGAGCTTGAAAGGCAACTTTACGCGTCTCCAAACACACTCCTGCATTTTCTCAAACCGCTGCCGGCTACCCAGCTCCGGGTTCCCTTTTACTCTCCAGTCATCGGACGGAAGTGGTGAGAACAAAAACAAAGACAAAAAAGCTAAATCCAGGGAAATTACCACCATCTCCTCCCTTTTATTGTTCGACCCCGTCTCCAAGACCGCCGGCTCGGGATAGCCCCGGCTACTTTCTCCCCCGGCCCGCGGAAGGAAGGAGAAAGTTGGGCGCAGCGTGCAGCGCCTCTTCCCCTGCTGTGTGTGTACGTGTGCACGCTCACGTCTCCCCCGGGCCGGGGCCGGGGACAGAAACTACTCTCAGCCGGGTCACTCCAACAGCGCAGCTCCGGGGGCTCTCAGGGCTAGGGGAGGGCAGGGACGAGAGCGCCGCGACGGAGCGCCCCGGGGCACACACCCGGCGTTAGTGCGCGTCCCCACCCTCCTCCAGGAGAGCTGGTGAGCCCGGGTACCAGCTCTCGATCCCCCACCCCCGCCCCGCGCCCCGCCCGCGCCCTCTGCGGTAATGCGCCTGGGAAGTTTCATCACCCACTGCCCAGGCGACGCGGCCTCGGGTCTCCGCGGCGGGAGCACTGCCAGCCTGGTTGGGGCCGCCAGGTGACACGGCTAGGGGAGGGGGTGCGGAGACCCGCCGCGGGCAGGTTATCTTTTGGCTGCCGCTTGACTTCCAAAGCTTCCCTTCCCTGGGTCCCGGCAGAGGCGGGGGACCAGGATGACCGCCGCTGGCCGCAGCTGTCCGACGTGTGGAGCTGAGTCGGAAGGGAGTGGAGGCGGTGCCAAGGGCGCCTTCAGAGTGGGCTTCCTCTGGGCTGGAGCACCAGGGAGCATCCATAAATGGTTACTTTGAAGGTCCGAACCTGCCGCGGTGGGGAAAAACTAACCACTCGTATCCACTATTCTAATAGCAATTACTCCTCGCAGCCACGGATCCTTTGTGGAAGGACGGGCAGGTACAAATGCATTAAAATGGGCAGTTCACATTGCCCACCATGCTTTTGTTTGCATAGTTAACTTAGCTTCCTTTATTAGTTTATGGGAAAACACTTTTTATAGATCATTATAAACAAAGCAAACAAACAAAACAGTGGCATTCTGGCCTCTCCTAGTTCTTTAAGGCTCTGAATTTCCTGAAGCCAAGTGGTCATTTGGTCCCGCTCCTGCTTATGGATATAGTTGCCTAGACTTTCTTTCTATATGGCCTCTTTCATAGGTGAGAATGTGATTGAAACAGTTACCTGGGCACAGTGATGAGCAATATTAACATTAAAAGGGCATAGGGTCACCTAATTTTTTGAGAAACAGAAATAGTAGAGAGCTCCAGGGGGCAGGGGCAAGCCTTCCTTTGCCAGATGCAGACACTGAGTGTACTGGGCAGAGGCCTCCAAGGATACCTGGAGAGATGGCCAAGCAGATGGAGTTCTCCTGGCTCTTGTTCTGCCCAGCCTTTGGCTAGGTGCTACCTTTTGCTACCATAGGGCCCCTGGGGCTGCCCTCAGAGGACCTACATAGTTCCAAAGTTCGTCCTGAGGCTGTTTGCTCCCACAAACAAGGGACATTCCTGATTTCCACCTCAGTCAACTGCCCCTTTAGAACTAAAAGAACGCATAGTAGCTAGAATTCAAGATGTTGTAAACACAGGCACTAATTCCTAAAGGTCTGTCTCTGGGCCACTTAGCCAAGTCCAAAGCACCCAGATAAGAATGCCCATCGCAGTGGGACCCACCAGGGCTATGTAAATTGCCCTGCAGAATCACTAGGCAGTTTGCTGGGACTGCCAGTCTAGGCCACAGGGGTAGAAGTGGGGATGGGGGCTCAGCCTGGTGACTTTGTTGTGATTGATTCCCCCTCTCTCTGGCTGATTCCTTTAGCTCTGTAACTAGGGCCAAGTTTGGCAGACTGTGGCTGATGAGGGTGGGGCAGGGGACGGTGATAATTATCATTATTACTATTATAAAGCTAACATGACTTGAGAACAGACACCGTGCCACAGACCACCTCATGCCTTTGGTGTCCCTCCAGACCTAGGGCCTGCCCTAGATGGGAACCGAGACCTGGGAGGTCTCTTGGATGGACCAGCTGTTGCTGCTCTGTGACTCAGCATTGCCTATCTAGATGGACCCTCCTCCTCAGTTTAATGCACACCCAGTCGTGGAGAGGCAGACATGACCTACCTTGTGTCATCCAGGGTCTTCTGTGGTTGATGCCTGGAGCCCATGTTTTCCTGTCTAAATCCACTTTGCTAGTTACATGTGGTCAATACTGAGTGGCAGGTTTTGGGGAGGGGGTATTTGGGTTAGACCATGAAGGATAGGGGAGGATAGTGACAAGTAGAGGCAAGGAAAAGAGTGGGCATGGCAGGTGGGAGGACCAGCAGGAGTAGATGCATGGAGAGGATCCGGTGGGATTTGTATCAGGAATAGGGGTTGCCCAGTTAGGTGCCAAAGTGGGACATCAAACTAGGGAAGTCGGCCAGGGCATGTTGTCAAGGCTGGGCCCCTTGTGACAAATCTGTGCTCCTTGTGGAACATCTGACGGTATTTAAGGATGAGACAGTAGGGCACTTTAGACCTGGTTCTCTTTAGGAATTAGGAAATGCTCAGGGGCCCAGAGCTGCCACTGTGGAGAAAGAGGAGAGGAGTGGGAAGGAATTAGTTGGAATCTTCACGGGCGTCTGGATGCCTACCAAGACAGACATGTTCTTGCTCAGGTGTGAGCCGAAGGGGCTTTAGCGGATGGGCACAGTTCATGGGTGCTAAGTCAGTGATGTGCAGGTTGAGACATGCTGCCTGGTCCAGGCTTTCTGAGTTCCGGAACCTGAGTGGAGAACATGGCTTACACGTGGGGAGCTCCGCCCACTGCACGCCCCGCCCCCTTGGGGCTGGCTGTCTGGGCTGATGGCACCACCTTATGGTCAGACAGAGGGAACTGTCTGACCACACGGTCCTCAGGACTCTGCCTACCTGGAAGGCCTGTGGCTCTAATACTGGGTCTCTAGCCTTCTCCCCAATTTCCTTACCTCTTCTTAGCCAATCAATTAATGCAGATTTAGCCAATTTCCTTGCAACAACATGCTTTAATCCCCTCATCAGAGAGATCTCTTTTAAACTTATTTTCCCTCTTGCTCCCCTATCCTTTGCTGGTTTTCCTTTGTGAGTCTCAAATCTACCCTAATCTTGGCTCCTGTGCATCATACCTGTATGAAGGAAAATGAAAAAAGGTATCAAGGTGAAATCGGACAGAAAAACATATCAAACTGCTGCCATCGGGCCTCCCAAATTATCTTGCAAGCAGAGTCTCGCCCTAAAAAGCCTCCGTCTCCCAGCACTTTGGAAGGCTGAGGTGGGCAGATTGCTTGAGCCCAGGAGTTCGAGACCAACCTGGGCAACATGGCGAAACCCTGTTTCTAAAAAAATACAAACATTAGCCGGACATGGTGGTATGTGCCTGCAATCCCAGCTACTTGGGAGATTAAGGTAGGAGAATGGCTTGAGCCCAGGAGGTCGAGGCTGCAGTGAACTGTGATTGCACCACTGCACTCCAGCCTGGGTGACAGAGCAAGACCCTGTCTCAAAAAAAAAAAAAAAAAAAAGCCTCTATCTTTTTTCATTAAACTGGTTATTTCATTAAATATGATTCAGAATAAAGGAGATTATATCTTTAATATTTGGGTTTGTTTTATTAATACTATTACCAAATTACATTCTGCTCATTTATACCAGACAAGTGCAGAGCCCAACAACACTATGAGTTAAGAAGGATTTTGTGGGGCTGGCCTGTAAACCTATCACGCATAATATTTTTTCTTGAAGAAAATATATTCTGAGTCCCCAAAACAACCAATTTTGGAGTGTTGGAGCACAACGCTTTTGTGAATTGGGCATTTCCTCTCTGTTACAGATCAATAGTCAAACCATTCATGGATTGACTGAAAATATAAAAGATAAACAGGATTAAGAAAAGAAAACCCAAGAAAGTGGGAACACTGTATCCCTCACACTAAAACCATTTGCTGGAAGGAATATAAAGGAATAAACACTGGACATCTGATTGTGGTCTGAGCTTTGTTAGCGCCTTGCTCTGGAGCCTGAATGGTATCCCAGAAGGCCTCTCTGTTTTACGTAGGTCATAATTTCTGCTTCTTGGTTGTATCTTGAGAGGAACTCCAGGAGAACACATTTCAGGCAGGGGGCTGCCTGGCTTCCATGCAGAGTGCTGTTTGGGCCCCGAGGCAGGCATCGTGGTGCTGGAATATTATGATAGAGCTCTCCCTGGGTGGGTTTTAACTTTGTTCTGAGAATGGTTAGACCTCAAGTGGATGAAGGAAGAGTCTTTTTGTGGGGCAGTTTTCTAGGGAGCCAGATTTTGAAAGCTTCAGGAAATGACCAAATCTGTGAATGCGATTTAACCTTCAGCATGTTATCAGGGTCCATTGGACCCAATTTTAGAGTTTGAAAGTTATTATTATTTTTTTCCTGAGAAGTTCTAACTTTCTTTTTTTTTTTTTGAGATGGAGTTTCACTCTTGTTACCCAGGCTGGTGTGCAGTGGCGCGATCTCGGCTCACCACAACCTCTGTCTCCTGGGTTCAAGCAATTCTCCTACCTCAGCCTCCTGAGTAGCTGGAACTACAGGCATGCGCCACCATGTCCAGCTAATTTTTGTATTTTTAGTAGAGACGGGGTTTCACCATGTTGATCAGGATGGTCTCGATCTCTTGACCTCATGATCCACCCGTCTCGGCCTCTCACAGTGCTGGAATTATAGGCATGAGCCACCGCGCCTGGCCAAAGTTCTAACATTTTGTAAGGATTAGTATTTCATAACTTTTGTTTGTTTTTAGAAGTCTTCTGAGATGAAAGATAACATCTAGTTTTTAACAAAAATAGAATAAAACTCCTTCTAAAAGTTACCATATGACTATTGAAATAATTTATACATTTATGATATATCATAAGATCTTAGCGATCTTCATTTTCTTATATCTTTAAACATCTCTCATTTTATCACCCTAGAAATTATTTCATCATTACTCACCAATTATTGCCAATTATCGTTAAAAAAACTAACAAGAAAATGGGGGAATGATGGAATCACCTAGAAGGATGATGCAACAATGAAACAAATGATCACTATTGCATCATCCTTCCTTTTTTTTAAATCACATTGCCCAAAGTATTACATCATCTCTCGAGAAAGTATAAAAGAAGACAGAAGACATCATCTTTGTAGTCTTCTTCTTGCTTTCATTAAATAGAGCTGTAAATACAACTATATTTTTTCATTTTTCTGCGCAAAACTGAAAAGAGAAGAGAAGTGACAGAGGAAAATGTTGTACAATTATTAGTCTAAACAGAAGATGAATGCAAAGAGACAGCAGTTGGAAGACTTTAATGATAATGGTGAAACTGACTGAACTGTATAAGCAGAGTCTCAGACTATGAGTCCTACATGATAATAACCTAGATTAGTTTCCTCAGATTTAAGGGTTTGTGCGTAAACAATATATTTCTAAGGACAACAACAAATATGATATTCTTATCCTGCTAGTCATTCAACAGGAATGATTTCATCACACTGTATTTTGCAACAAAAACTTGGAGCTAAAAGAATGGGGGCCATTTTTTTTTTTTACTTTTTACATTCATTTACTGAAACTTACTCGATACAGTTTGAAGGGAACAAATAATGAAGTCAGATCAAAGGTGAATACAGAGATGATTGAGAAGAAATAGGTGGTATGGAAAGGAAAGGAAAAATCATTGGATTAAACATTTTAACTGGTGTTTATAAATTTAAAAATAAAAATGCTTTTCAATTACAGAAAAAGTAGACGATCATCTTCTCCTGAACAAAATTATGAACTATCAGAGGTAATACGTTTTATGTTGCAAGTGTAAGAAGAACGAGAAGTAATGATGAGCTAGAACTTATTAGAGATTTCCTTGAAATCTGGACTTGGTATTTATAAGATGGGTCTGTCCCAGGTTTATGCATGACAGCTGGTGAGCAGTTAGTTGCATTCAGAAAACATTGCTCATTTTGGGCCTATATACATTCAAAGCCAGGAAAATATGCTGTGAAAATTTGCTATTACTAACATCTCTAGTAAAGTTTTTTAAAAATGATCCTTTGAGTCTTACTTCTGTAGATTTATTCATAAAAATAGAAAGAATCCATTGGACCCTGATGGTAAAAGATGATGACAACTCTTTCCTGCTACACTGGGTGTTAAGATTATAGAGGCAAAATATCAAAACAAAAATGAGGTAAACTCCTTCAGCAAATGGATGTCACTGTAGAGGTCTCCATCCATTCCCAGCCCCTTCTTACACAGGCCCACCATTGATTGATGATGACATTAAAGATGGGTGGTTTGAATGTGAGACATCGTCACGTAGCCTCTCTGTTTATTTATTGTAACTCGGTTCTTCTCAAATTCTAGTGGGCATAAGAATTACTGTATAGGACTGATACAATAGCTCATGGATATCATATCTTAATGACTGTTTTACAGACTGTTTAAGAATTTTGACCACAGAAGATTTTAAATCGAAGATTTTAGAATCTAACCCACTCTGTGGTTATATTCATTCATTCAACAAACTCTTGTGCATGCCTGTATACTAGATTTGGTGCTGCATCCGGGGAAACAGGAAGAGCTAGACACAATTGCTGCCCTTATTGTGGTGGCAATAAAGAGGGAGGAAGCAGTAATTCTTCCAGCATCGCATGGCAAGAATTACAATACAGATGAACCAGGAGGATGGGTGAGGGACTTGTGAAAGGTGTCAACAATGAAAAATTTTAGTTTTTATACTTACATCTTATTAAACTGGATCCTGAAGAATTGGAGGGTAGCATTCTGAGGATGGAGAAGAGAAGAAAGAAGAATCCAGGCAGTTGGACCAACTCATACAGAGACCTAGAGAGGCGAGCAAGCGGTAGGTTGGAAGAGCTGGGTGATTTAGCGTGGCTGGGGGGAGCAGTGTTTGCGGTAGGAGAGGACTCATGGTTGGAACCTTGACTGGGGTTAGATCCAAGGACCTGGTATGTCTGGCTTCATCTGCAAGTAACAGAAAGCCGAATGCAAAAGTCTTAAACAATAAGGAGAGTGCGTTATTCCAGGAAGTCCTGAGGATGTGGGAACTGCAGATGGACTGGAGGGGAGACCCCTGAGGCAAGGACCCACTGAGAAGTCTGGTGGTAAATTGGAGATGGGAAGGAAGAGGTGATTTTGAGAAGCTTGTAGGGACAAACTGGCATGATAACCAAGTTTTGCACAGGAATGGTAAATGGGAAAAACGATGGCAGTTTAGGGCCTTTGACTATGTCCTTGTCACCTTTCCCTCTTCCCATCCTATAACACCTTCCCCACCCCTCCGCCATCCCTGATCTCCAACAAAAGCCCCAGAAGTGATCTTTGATATCCTCCTTTTGTTCACACCTCTCTGTGAAACTCATCATCAATTCTTGTTGTTTTCCCCTTCCCATTTCTACCCTCCAAACCTCAGTTATCTCTGCCTTGAACTACTGCGGGGTTAACCAGCTGATTTCTTGTATCCACTTTCTCCAACTGATATTCTCTCCAATCCAAATCCTCTGCACCATATGTACCCCGATTGATAAAGAAAAAACCCAAATCAATAAGCAAAATGTCCGCAAACCAAATCATACCTCTCACTTGCTTAACTCCGGAGGCCAGCTTGGAATAAAACCCAGTCCTGTCCACATAGAAGGCTCCGGGAGACCTGGCCCTGCTGGTGGGCAGGTCTCATGGACTCCACTCTCACTTTCTCATGCTCTTCTGGTGCCGTTCTTCTTTACTGCAAATAGGCCAAGCTCTTTCCCCTGCTGTGGGGCCCTAATGTAGAGTGTTCCTGCAGATCAGAGGTCTCGGTCAATTATTACCTTTTTATTTATTTGTTTTGTTTCTTGTCTTATTCCTTCTCCTACCCAAAATGAATGATAAATTCCCTGATAGGGGAATTTGCCTGTCATGTTTAATGTCTAATTCCCCAGCACCCGCTACAATCTTTGACACACAGCTTTAAATGTATGTGTGTGTGCCTGTGTGTGTGTGTGGTTGTGTGTGTGTGTGTTGGATGACAAGAAGACCCCTAATCCCATTTGCAGAAATGGGACTCACAGAGGGGGAGCCCAGTTTGCAGGGGAAGGTGTTGAAAGCAAAGGGTGAGCAGGCCATCCAGGTGGGATGTACTATGGACAACTCACTCAGACCCTCCCTACTCTTTAGCACTTCCCATCCCATACTGCTTTATGTGGAGATTATGTATAGGTTAAAAGTGCTTATAGACACGGCCCCTTTAGACCTCTCTACAACCTTGGAAGGGAGTAGAATGATCATTCCCATTTTACAGGATAAAACCTCAAGCACAGAGATTCTTGTCTGAGGCTCACATAGCTGGAAGGCTCTAAGTCCAGACTGGACTCTGGGTATTCAAATCCCCAGATCTTTGTATTTTATTATGGTTCTAGAAGTCATAACCCATTTTCTCCACCTTTACCAGTGAACAATAAGGAAGACAAATCACATTGCAAAACACTTTCATTTTGATGCTGATCAAAGTGAGCTTAGTTTGCATATTATATATATGTATGTATACATAAAAGCTAAGCCCTATATATGTGTGTATGTATATATTTTCTCCCTAACAGCTTAAAACCTTGAGAAAGGCAGAACTAGGGAGAGAGAAAAATATAACTAGAAGAAAGGACTCAGAGGAAACAAATGAAAAGAAACAAAGGTAGGAAGATAAACTAAAAGACAAAGAACATATTTAGATTCTTCTTGTTTTTGGCAAGGTTACCAACAAAGAGATGTGGGTAACAAGATAAATTAGGCTTACTAAAGTAAGAATGTTTATAATTGATGAAGAAGAAAAAGGAGAAGACAGTTCCCTGGGGGGACGCAGAAGAAAAGTGAGGCGGGGCAGAGGGAGGCAGCCGTGGCCCAGCACAGCTCAGCCTGGCTGAGCCATCCCCAGATGGTGAGCACTGGAGGTCCAGCGTGTGGTGGGTGTTTAGGGGAGACAGAAAAGGGGAAGATGTTAGGCCCTTTGACATCATTTTGCTGATGGCAGCCGCATGGGGAGATGTTTGAGGGCAAGGAGAGATGATCTAAAGGGTGTGCAGGTGGGGATGGCTTTGGTGTGGGTGGGAGGGGCAGGGGCTTGGAACTAGGTGTGGAGGGATTTGAATTTCAGCCTTGATGTTGATTAGCTGTGTGACCATGGCCAGATTACTTAGCCTCTCTGAGCTTCAGTCTGGTCAACATAGGCACAGGTATAATACTATGTACTTTATAGGTTGTTGTGGGGTTAAATGTGTTGTGTCACAAATCTTGCCCAGTGCTTGGTGCCTGGCAGGAGGAACTGCATAGCCATTGACTCCCCTGGTGATCAAAGCAGCGGGTGGTGACTGTGGCCATTCTCTGACAGGTATCCGTAAGAGTCTCAGTAAGAGTTGTGACCTTCTGATTTTGGGTACTGTCATTAAGTCCCCAGGAGGCAGGAAGCAAGGAAACAAAGTCAATGAGCTGTCCCACCCTCACCTTGGGTGGCTCCATGTAGATGTGGAGATTGGGGTGGCTTTGATTCGTGAGGAAGCTGTGTGGGTTGTAACTGGGTACGTTTTTATTTGCAGGTTACTGTGTGCAGTAACTTACCACATTTGCTTTTTGAAAACGCCTTACGGGGCTGCTGTAGTAGAGAGGGAAAATCTTTCATGGGTGCGTGTATGTCGTCCAAATGGTATTTTTAAAGATTTATTTTTGAGTGTTCACGATGTTCTTGAATAATGTTTCCATAAGTACGGTCAAAGATAAAACTTGCGCGGTGCACGAAATCTGGTCATGCATATTTTGGAGTGTGACCGTCTTTTGACCAGCCGTGGGATCCATTTGTCAAGTTCTTCACTGACTTGTGTTTCCTTAGGAAGACTTGCTCGAGCCAGCTCGCCGAAGGAGAAACTTCTGAACATGGGCCAAGCTAATGGTGGTGGCCCTGTCGAGTGTCAGCCCTTCTCCTCTTACCTGCTTCAGTGTGGCTCTCCAGCTGGACTAGTGGAGGCCAGAGCCTCACAGCTCAGTCATTTATCAACAAGCAGCTGATGAGTGCCTTTGATGTGCTGGGGGCCATGTGGGGATCTGGGGGATACAGAGTGACACAGATGGACAAGGTAGCTGGTTGCATGCAGCCGATCATGTAACAAGAAAAGGGACGTGACTAAGGGCCGCTGCTAGCTAGGGTGGTCAGGCAATGACAGGAACTGGGGTCGTTTCTCCAGGAACTTGAAAGATACAAAAAAGCCAGCCAGGCAGGAGCAGCACAAGTGCCAAGGTCCTAAGGTTGGGATAATTTGGCTTGTTTGAATCATGGAAAGCTGGGTGATACTGTGGTTGCAATGTTTGTCCCCTCTAAAACTCATGTTAAAATTTAATCTGCAATGTGGCAGTATTGAGAGGTGGGGCTTTTAAGAGGTGGTGGGTCATGAGCGCTCTGCCCTCATGAATGGATTAATTCACTTATGGGTTAATGGATTAACGGGTTATCATGGGAGGGGAACTAGTGGTTTTATAAGAAGAAGAAGAGAGACCTGGGCCTGCGTGCTCAGCCCCTCACCCTGTGATGCTCTGCGCTGCCATGAAGATTCTACGGAGAGTCCCCAGCAGCAAGAAGCTCTCATCAGCTGCGACCCCTCGACCTGGATGTCTTGGCTTCCATAACTGTAAGAAATATGTTTCTTTTCTT
Organism: Sapajus apella; assembly: GCF_009761245.1. Taxonomy (NCBI): domain Eukaryota; kingdom Metazoa; phylum Chordata; class Mammalia; order Primates; family Cebidae; genus Sapajus; species Sapajus apella. Next base: position 2,820,683 of record NW_022437057.1, read on the forward strand.
TGTAAATTACCCAGTTTCGGGTATTCAGCTATAAGCAACAGAAAACAGACTAAGACAGTTGCTGTGGCCAGACCCTAGTGAGTGCTAGGGGGATGGCAAGAGATGAGTGCTCTAGGGCCAGGGGCCAGGGGCCAGGGGCCAGGGAAGGAGTGTGGATTTTATTGTAACACATGATAGAACTCTGGAGCCCTGTAAGACTTGGAGAAGAAGGGCAGGGAGGGCATCCTAGACAGAGGGAGCACTGGGCAAATGCTGGGCAACAGCATGGCTTGTTAGGGCCTGGGAAGATCATGGTGGCCTGGGCAGTGCTTGTCTCCCTTCCCATCTCTGCTCCTGTTGGCTGCTCTGCCTTCTCTGTGTTTCTGGACCACCTGGCAGAAAATGGCCTCCCTTAACTCTGGAAGGTTGCACCACTGCTGTACAGAGCCCAACCCAGAGCAAGCTGGTGTCTCTCGGTTCCAGTTCCAAATTCCTAATAGTTCCTAATTCCAGAGAAGAATCTGATTGGCTCAGATCCCTAGTCCAATGCCTGTGGTCAAGGAGGCAGGGTCGTAAGTACAGACCCATCCCACAGACCCACTTTAGTCCTTCGTTAATTGAGAACAGGTCAGAATCACAAACCAATTGTGTTCCATGGACAGATATCCTCCCAGAGCCTCTGCTGTAGACAGAACTGTGAGATGATCTAGGGAGCGTGCAGGTGGGGATGGCGTTGGTGTGGGTGTGAAGTGTAGGGGCTTGGAGCTAGGAGTCAAGGGATTTGAGACTCAGCTTTGATGTTGATTAGCTGTGTGACCATGTGATGTGTGATGTGAACTGGTGCCCACCCTGGGATCCTGTGGGTAGGGTGGGAAGGGCGGTCCCCTATCATGGAGCCTAATGGTACACAAGACATTGAAGGCCCCCAAAGGTGTGAGCACTGAAGATTTGGAAGCAAGTGTGGCAGTTCCACATGCCTGCTTCTGTTGCCACGAAGGAATTCTCAAGGTCTGGAACTCCTAGGTCAGACTGAATGGGAGGGAGCAAGCACCACAGAGAACAGCATGCAAAGTTTGAAAGCGAGGAAACAGTACAAGGAAGGCAGAGAGTAGGCGGAAGCCTGGCTAGAGAGTGATGCTCAGTCATGCCTGATCAAACATATCCCAGGAGAGCCTTCCTTACAGGCTCCTACCGGGGCTGTCTGGACCGCAGGGCAGGAGGGGAAATGGCTGGCAGGTGACTGTCATTTTCTCATGATGCTCCTCACCTTTAGAAGCACAGTCCTCTTGTGGCTTTCACCACCACAGGAAGGTCACCAGGGTCCCAGAGGGACTTCTTAGGGTCCAGGTGGCAAGGTCAGAGTGGAAAGAATGTTTCTGGTCTCCTGCGTGCTGATCTGGGTCTCCTGGGCCCCTTTCTCGTGCCCTGAACTGCGCTGTGCCTGCCTCATTCTCTTACGTACTGGTTTGCTCCATTCTCTGACAGAGCCCACTAGTTCTTTGCAGCAAGTAAGATTCCTGAGTCAGGGCTTGCTGCGGAAACTCCCCTTTTGTGTGACTCTCACAGTTCTGTACACAGCAGAGGCTCTTGGTGGATATCTGCCCATTGAATGGAATGGGTCTGTGATTCTCATCTGTTCTCGATTAACAAAGGACCAAGGTGGGTCTATGGATGGGTCTGTACTTATGCAACTGATGTCAGAATCATTCAGTCAGTGGTCATTTGCTTACCACCTTTGTGGTTTTTGGCATATCTGCATTTCACCCGTGCAGGGACGGACTTTCTACTTTTAAAAATGATTGACTCTCTTTTTTCACTTAGAAAATTTATTTTAGCAGGAAACTTTACACCATGACCGCACATGAAATCCAGTATCCCGTCCCATAAATAGAAGGTGGTGGTAAAATTAAATACAAAACTCTTAAATAGAAAGCATATGCTGATTGCTCCCTGAGTCATCTCTAGGGCAACAATAAAACAGACATTATTTCAGGGGAACTCTGATTTGTATCATGGGTGAGGATATGTTTAGGAAAATATTAACTGTTCCTGGAAAATTTCTGGACCTTGGGCAACTTCCCCTTCCGTGAACTGTGGACGTGGTAGCCAGGGCCGCCACTTGCCATGGGTGGCTCTGAGGAGGCAGCCTGAGTGACCAGTGAGAGGGTCACAGAAGCTAGGGCTTGGCCCTCAAGCTCTCCTTCTTGCCCTCCTGCCCACTCTACCCTCCTGCTGGGAGTAGAACTCACTCTCTCCTTCCTCCGTGAGCTGCTCATCCCAAGAACAGCTGCGGAGGAGGAGGCTGAGCAGAGCGAGCAGGAACTGGGCCTGTGAAACACAGGCTGAGCAGTGGGCTTGAAGGAGGAGAGAGAATGAGGCACAGATGCGTAGCTGGAAGATGGAGGGGAGGGGACTGAGGGGTGCTGGAGGGTTGGCTGTAATGCCTTGCAGCAAGACAAGGGTTTTGGCTGAGAATGAGAAGTCAGCAGAATATCTGTTTGCCTGTTGAGTCTTGAGGTGATGACTGGGTGGACGAGCCTCAGAGCAGTATTTTGGTTCTTAGGTTGCAGTGAGTGACCCTTCTGTATGACAAAAGAGCTTAGGAGTAAAAGGCAAGGTACAAATGTAAAAGCAATATGGGCCGGGGTGCGGTGACTCATGCCTATAATCCCAGCATTTTGGGAAGGCAAGTCAGGAGGATCGCTTGAAGCCAGAAGTTCAAAACCAGCCTGGGCAGCAAAGTGAGACCTGATCTCTATAAAAATTAAGTAAAGTAAAATAAGTAAAACCTATATGATGATTATTAAAGTGCAGACTCACTCTCTCAGTTGTTTGGATTTGGTTTAATTACAAGTTGGGATTTCAGCAGGCTAAGAGGTCAATGGCGCAGCGCGTCATCAATAAACCTACAAATGCCAAAGCTGTGTGCCATGGCTCAGTAAGGGTACAGAGTCTCGTAGAGCTGTCAGGGACCTTGGTGTGAGGTGTCTCCTCAGGGCCCCTGGGCTGAACCACTTTTAGCATGTTTGGCATGCCCTGAATCTGAACACAAACCTGTGGGAGGACCTTTCTGGCGGGTGACCCACTAGCTCCTCAGGGCACCTCTAGAGGTGCTAAGGCTGCCGAGGCTGCTGGTTCCTGAAGCTGCAACTCTTGCCCTTCAGATGCCAGGCTTCGAGCTCCTGTGAAGAAGACATCGTGCTGGTTTGGGACCAGCCTTTGCAAGGATGTTGAGAACCAGGATACATGGTTGAGGGTCTGGAGAGGGCATCGCAAGCATCTGCTCACAGGGTCATCTAGGCTGGTGTCTGTTCTGGCATTGCTATAAAGAATTACCTGAGACTAGGTAATTTATAAAGAAAAGAGGTTTAATATGTTCATGGTTCTGCATGCTGTACAGGAGCATGGCGGCACCTGCTTCTGGGAAAGCCTTAGGGCTTTTACTCATGGTGGAAGGCAAAGCAGGGGCAGAAGCAAGAGAGAGCAAGGTGGGGGAGGCGGCACACTTGTAAACAACCGGATCCTGGGAGAGCTCAGTCACTATCATGAGAACAAATAACAGCAAGGGGATGGTGCTAACTCATTCATGAGAAATCCACTCCCAGGGTGTAGTCACCTCTCACCAGCCCCCATCTCTAACACTGGGGACTACAATTCAACATGAAATCTGGTGGGGACACAGATCCAAGCCACATCAGCTAGCTTGCTTCTGGGTGGGTAAACCAGCCACCATATATATACCTGGGGCTATGCCTGACTCCCGAATTTATCTCGTCGCCTTATGATTATGGATAGGTCACTTAACCTCTCACACCTATACTGACTGCCTAATTTGAATCCCAGCTGTGTCACTTGCTAGCTGTGTGGCCTTGGACAGGTTATTAACATTTCTGTTCCTCAGTTTCTCCCCCTGTAAAATGGTGACCATTCTAGTACTTGTCTCTTGGGTATTGTGGTAATTAAGATACTTAACACACGTTAGTGTGGACAGTCCCTAAGCCATGGCTGGTGTACACTCTATATAGAAGTGTGAACTTCCGACATCATCTGGGGCTGCTCCCGCCACTCTCCCTTTTGCACGAGGGAGGTGTGTGAAGTTGAGAACTCCGTTGGCAGTGTTTGCCTTCTCCTGAGGCGGCTGCCACACTAACCTTCCACTCTGTCTCTTCTTTTTTGAGATGGAGTCTCACTCTGTCACCCAGGCTGGAGTGCAGTGGTGTGATCTTGGCTCACTGCAACCTCCACTTCCTGGGTTCAAGTGATTCTCCTGCCTCAGCTCCTGAGTAGCTGGGACTATAGGTGTACACCACCACACTCCGCTAATTTTTGTATTTTTAGCACAGATGGGGTTTCACCATGGTGGCCAGGGTGGTCTTGAACTCCTGACCTCAGGTGATCCATCCGCTGTGGCCTCCCAAAGTGCTGGGATTACAGGTGTGAGCCACTGCACCCAGCCAAACCCTCTACTCTGAACTTGAGCCTGGGGTCTCCACTCTTGATTCCTGTATTAGTCTGTTCTCATACTGCTCTAAAGAACTACCTGAGACCAGGCAATTTATGAAGAAAAGAGCTTTAATTGACTCACAGTTCTGCAGGCTGTGCAGGAAGCATGATTAGGAGGCCTCAGGAAGCTTACAATCATGGTGGAAGGCAAAGAGGAAAGCAAGCACATCTTACCATGGCCAAGCAGGAGAAAGAGAGCCAAGGGAGAAGTGCTACACACTTTTAAATAAGAGCTTGTGAGAACTCACTCACTGTCATGAACAGCAAGGGGAAATCTGCCCCCATGATCAGTTGAGCACCCACGAGGCCACTCCCCCAACATTGAGGATTAGAATTCGACATGAGATTTGGATGGGGACACAGAGCCAAACCATATCAACTCCCCAGAAATGTAACTACTAATAGCCAACTGTTGGCCAGAAGCCTCACTGATAACACAAACAGTCCATGAACATACATTTTGTACGTTAAATACTGTATTCTTACAATATGATATACTGTATAATATACTGTATTCTTACAATAAAGTGAGCTAGAGAAAATGAAATGTTGATTCTGCTGAGACAGTGCAAGAAAAGAGAAAATGTTATTAAAAAATTATAAGAAAGAGAAAATACATATACATGACTGTACTGTATTTATCAGTATGGCAAGTAAGTTCTCATTGTCTGTTTACAAGATGAATTGTCTGAAATGGCAGCCAGCTGCAGCTGCAGACCTCAATCTACAGTGCATCTCAAGCAAGTCAACTTTTCCTTGTGATGTCGTGACTTTTCTCTGCTTCTGAGGGGTACTTCCAGCATCATTAGCGGCACTTTGTATGGACCCCATGGTGTTATTCAAGGTTGCACTAAACACAATGAAAAATACACAGGAACCACAAGAGATCACTTTTTACTGCGATATGCAATTTACTAGAGGGATGAACTGCTCACACATAGATGATTGGTGTCACACAGTCACACAGTGTTTTAAGTGGATACTTGACATACTTGAGCTTATTGCAATAGATAGAAGGTGTCTGTATAATTATCACAGTAATATAGAATGTACTAGAGTCAATTTTATGCAGTTATTTTGTATTGCATCTTTACGTTTGTTTACATTTCTCTAGAATGTGAATGTGCCTTGTGGTCTATATTTGTATGTGTAAGTTTTGATAAATGTTAACTTTGTATAATAGATTTATATATATTTTATGGTAATAAGTGATTAAATAGACTAGTATCTCCATATTTTATGCATTCATGATATATACCTTTTCCTTTTTTTTTTCAGTATGTATAGGCTACGCAGTTAGCAAATTTTTTCAAATACTAATCTCCAAAAAATTTTTTGATACATTTACTGAAAAAATTCATGTGTAAGTAGACTCATGTCATTCAAGCCTGTGTTGTTTAAAGGTCAGCTATATTACTGGTTCTGTTTCTCTGGCAAACTCCAATTCACTTACTTCCTCTGAAGCCCTCTCTGAGCGTCCAGACTCTAGGAGCTGTGCCTCCCTCCTGGCCTATTCCTACTGCATGGATTGCCTGGATGCCTCTTTGAGACTTTAAATCAAAAGCTAGACTCGATTAAGCTTAGTGAGGAAGGCTTGTCAAAAGCTGAAAGCTAGGCCTCTTGCACCAGTTAACCAAGCTGTGCGTGTAAAGAAAAAGTTGTTGAAGGAAGTTAAAAGTGCAAGTCAACTGAACGCACAAATTATCAGAACACAAAACAGCCTTATTGCTGATACGGAGAAGGTTTGAGTGGTCTGGGTAGAAGATCAAACCAGCCACAACATTCCCTTAAGCCAAAGCCCTATCCAGAGTGAGGCCCTAACTCTCTTCAATTCTATGAAGGCTGACAAAGGTGAGGAAGCTGCAGAAGGAAGGCTGGAAGCTAGCAGAGGTTGATTCATGAAGTTGAAGGAAAGAAGCCATCATTACAATATAAGAGTTGAGGGTGAAGCAGCAAGATGTGGTGGAGAAGATGCAGTGAGTTATCCTAAAGATTTATCTGAGCTCGTTGACGAAGCCGGCTGCACTAAACAACAGATTTTCAGTGTAGATGAAACAGACTGATATTAGAAGAAGATGCCATCTAGGACTTTCATAGCTAGAAAGGAGAAGTCAAAGTCTGGCTTCAAAGCTTCAAAGGATAGCATGACTCCTTGGTAGGTGCTAACGCAGCTGGTGACTTTAAGTGGAAACCAATGGTTATTTACCATTCCAAAAATCCCAGGGCCCTTAATAATTATGCTAAATCTACTCTGCCTGAGTTCTGTAAATGGAACAACAAAGCCTGGATGACAAGCACATCTGTTTGGAGCATGCTTTACTCCCCTGTTGAGACCTACTGCTCAGAAAAAGAAAGGTGCTTTTTAAAATATTACTATTCATTGACAATGCGGCTAGGCTCCTAAGAGCTCTGATGGAGAGGTACAAGGAGAATAATGTTTTCATGCCTGCTAACACAACATCCATTCTGTGGCCTGTGGATCAACGAGTAATTTTGACTTTCAAGTCTTATTACTTAAGAAATGTATTTTGTAGGGCTATAGCTACCATAGGTGGTGATTCCTCTGATGGATCTGGGCAAAGCAAATTGAAAACTTTCTGGAAAGGATTTACCATTCTGGATGCCATTCAGATCATTTGTGATTCATGGGGGGAAGTCAAAATATCAACATTAACAGGAGTTTGGAAGAGGTTAATTCCAACCCTCATAAATGATTTTGAGGTCACTGCAGATGTGGTAGAAATACCAAAATAACTGGAATGGGAATTGGGGCCTGAAGATGTGACTGAATTGCGGCAATCTCTTGATAAAACTTGTATGGATGGAAAGTTGCTTCTTATGGATGAGCAAAGGAAGTGGTTTCTTGAGATCTAATCTATTCCTGGTGAAGATGCTGTGAACATGGTTGAAGTGACAACACGGATGTAGACTATGACATAAACTTAGTTGATAAAGCAGTGGCAGGATTTGAGAGGATTGCCTCCAATTTTGAAAGGAGTTATACAGTGCATAAAATGCTATCAGACAGCGTCATATGCTACAGAAAAATCTTTCATGAAAGGAAGAGTTAATCAGTGAAGCAAACTTCCCTGTTGTCTTATTTTAAGAAACTGCCACAGCTACCCCACCTTTTAGCAAGCACCACCCTGATCAGTCAGCAGCCGTCAACATCAAGGGAAGACCCCCGACCAGCAAAAAGATCACAAGTCACTGAAGGTTCAGATGATGGCTAACGTCTTTTAGCAATTGAGTATTTTTCCCTATTATTTTTCTTTTTTCTTTTTTTAATCTCAAAATGTATCAAACAGTTGAGTGTTTTAAATTAAGATATGTACATTGCTTTTACAGGCATAATGCCATTACACACTTAGCACACTACAGTATAGTGTGAGCATAACTTTATATGTAGTGGGAAACCAAAAAATTTGTGGTACTTGTTTTATTGTGGTGGAATGGAGCCGAACCCACATCTCTGAGGTATGCCTGCAAATTTCTGTTGTTTATAAATTACCCAGTCTAACATATTTTGTTATAGCAGCAGGAATGGACTGAGACAGACATGATGCTCCTGATCTTTCAGACATTTGTTTGAATGGTACCCAGGTCTTCAGTGTTGTCATGCTCAGAACTGCATCTTGCACGTGGCTACCTATCATGTTGAGGGTTCCTGCCCAAGTGGCCATCCCGTGGGTATTTCCAAGTTGTTCCAAGAGGAAAACCACAGCTGTGCCTATATAAATCCAAATAGCTCAGTAGACTGTGCAGGACAGCAGCATCCTGATTTGACTGGGTTCAAATCCTGGCATTGCCTCCCAGTGTAGGCTAACCCCTTCCATCTCCCTGGTGACATTTTGCCACATGGCCCCGGGGCCACAGCGAACTAAGAAGTCTCTGCCTTGAGCTAGATAACTTTTCAACTTTAACAAAGCCATGGCCTTCCTGGACTTTTCTTTTAAAGACCCATCCTTAACCCTGTTTTACCTCTGCTGGGGTGTTTTGGAGTTGACAACTCTCATGCTTTCTCTTTTAACCAAAAACACTACCCTTGTTAGTGAGTGAGGCAGAATTAATGAACACAAGGAGGGCATTGCAAATGGCTTTTGAAATGGCAAAAATTCTTTTTTTTGTTGTTGTTCTTACGGAAAGGTCAAATAATTGAAAAAAATTCCTTGATGAGGAGTTCTACTAAGGATTTTCAAAAAAGCACACTTTGTTGATAAAATATGAACTGTTCGAAAGATTTATAAGAGTCTAAAATCCTGCATAGCCCTTCAGAATTTGAAGCAGCAGGAAACCACTGTGATATTTTTAAAACAAGTATTTATAAAAGTAATTGGGTACTCTTGATGTGGAATAAGGAGGGGAGGAAACAGAAACTGCTAAAGAAGCTATATTGGACTTGACATAAAAGCGAGGGATGTAATTTGGGAGCAGAACGGAGGGCGAGGAGCGTGTACACACAGTACCTGTGGGCCTCTTTGGTTCGGAAGTGCTGGAGGCAGGAGCAGAAAGCCACGGGCGGGCGGCTGGCCCATGTGGCCGCCTCCCCCGGTGCTGGGAGGGAGGGCAGCTCCTCAAGGCCTGAGGGAGGTGTGCAGGTAGTACAGCTCATTTCTGAAACACCCTGCTTAAAACTCTGAGGCGTTCTCAAACTGATTACATGCAAGCGGGACAGAAAACACATGTTTCTGAGAACATTTTGGTTAAAATTAAAAATTGGCAGGGACCGTGCCAATAATTTGCTTGAGAATATCTGAACCAGATGTTGCTAGCCCGTAATTCCGAGTAATTTGCCAAAATTATGTATTTACTTTAATCCCAGAGATGAAGTTAAAAATATGCATGCTTTTTGTTACTTGTGATGAAAAAAAAAACCTGCCGTGACTTCAGCTATTACTGGATGGAGAATGAAGGATGGTCCCGATGTCTATTAACTGCTACTTCAGCGCGCACTGCGTTGACCAGATGGCTATCAGAAACCGATCCTCAAAAAGTAAAATACCCTAGGAGGTTAAGCAAACATTGTCGGGTAGAATGTTAATTCATGAAATGACAACCTTGCATTAAGACAGTGTTTCTACTGGTGACAGAGCTCTAATTCCCAAGTGGCTCCCACTCATCATCTTATTTGTGTGATGCCAAACATCTGGGTGAAAATGGAAAAAAATTCAGTCAGCTCTCTGAATTCCTACTCTCCGTGGAGCCAAATAATTGAAAAGTGGGGCAAGCCGGTCAGTAGACAACATGTTTTTGTTCTAATTTAGACGTTCCGCATCTAACTAGACTGAGACAACTTCAAGGAGCGCATAAGCATGAAGGCCCTGAAGTTACAGCGACGGGGTTCAAATCCTGGCTTTGCCACAAACTGGCTTTGTGATGTTGAGGTGGTTATTGAGGTTGGTTGTGCTTGGTTTTTCCATCTTTAAATTGAGTGCAATGACAGTGCCTACCTGGTGGGGTTGCTGTGAAGATTAAATGAGTTAATAGATGTACATAATATAATATCTAACCACAGGAAGTGCCCTTTGTAATGTTAGCCATCTTTATTCTTCATGGTATTTGAGACCTAGGGAGGGTGGTCCTTGTCCTTGCGTTTATGACTTTTGTTCCTTTTGGCAAATGAGAAGTGTTACTTGGTGAGGGGGAGAGTTTATTTTTCTTTTCTTTTTTTCTTTATTTTAGAGACACGTTCTTGCTCTGTCGCCCAGGCTGGAGTGCAGTGGTGCAATCATGGTTCATTGCAGCCTCGACCTCCTGGGCTCAAGCAATCTTCCTGCCTCAGCCTCCCAAATAGCTGGGTATACAGGTGCACACCTCCATGCCAGGCTAAGTGTTTTTTTAATTTTTACATTTTTCATAGAGATGGGGTCTTGCTGTGTTGCCCAGGCTGGTCCCAAACTCCTGGGCTCAAGCAGTCTTTCTGCCTCAGCCTCCCAAATAGCTGGGTATACAGGTGCACACCTCCATGCCAGGCTAAGTGTTTTTTTAATTTTTACATTTTTCATAGAGATGGGATCTTGCTGTGTTGCCCAGGCTGGTCCCAAACTCCTGGCATCAAGCAGTCCTCCTGCTTCAGCCTCCTAAAGTGCTGGGAATACAGGCGTGAGCCACCACGATTAGCCTTCTCCACCCTTTTAATTGTGGTAAAATATATAAAACATAAAATTTACCATTTTAACCTTTTGCGTGTATGTATGTGAGACAAGATCTTGCTCTGTGGCTCAGGCTAGGATGCAATGGCGCTATCACAGCTCACTGCAGCCTTGAACTCCCAGGCTCAGGCAATCTTCCCGCCTCAGCCTCTTGAACAGCTTGGACTACAGGCACAAGCCACTATGCCCTGTTAATTTTTAAATTTTTTGTAGAGACAGGGTCTTTCTACATTGCCCAGGCTTGTCTCGAGCTTCTGGGCTCAAGTGTTCTTCCTGCCTCAACCTCCCAAAGTGCTGTGATTACGGGTGTGAGCCACTGTGCCCAGCCCATTTTTGAGTGTACGGTTCAGTAGCATTATGTACGTTCACATTATTGTACAACTATCACTACCATTCATTTCCAGAAGGTAATTTATTTTTATTTAAATAATTTTAAAATGATTTTTATTTTTTATAGGGATGGGTCTTGCTGTGTTGCCCAGCCTGGTCTCAAACTCCTGGCCTCAAGTGATCCTTCCACCTTGGCCTCTCAAAGTGCTAGGATTATAGGCGTGAGCTACTGTGCCCTGCAGAATTTATGTTTAACATAAAAATATCTCTGGAGTCCATGGCTGGCTATCTATAGCCTTAGCTTGTCCCCTGTCCCCTCTTACCTAACTATTACAGTGGCCTGGTGGTTGGGCTTTCTGATCCCTTCTAATCCATGTTGTGGCTCTAAACCAGTCCTTCTAAAATGCAAATCAGATCTCTGTTAGCCTTAGGGTCTTTCCATTCTTCACCCACACTTTCCCTCCAGAAGTAGGCTAGGCCTCATTAGCATGGCATTTAAGGCATTTAAAATTTCAGTTCTTGGCACACAGGCCTCAAGAAGTGTTGGGAGATCTCTGAACATGTACTGCCTGAGGGATAAGGGATCCAAGAATCATGCCTGTTTTGCAGATGAGAAATGGTGACATCTTCAGCCTGGGATTCCACCCTATTTAGGATGGGGTACCTTTCTGGGCAGCCTCATTGTGGATAATTTGAGAAACACCAAGAGCCAAGCATTGTTCCCTGATTCCAAGCACTCTGCTTGGGGCTGGTCCTTCCGTGAGAAATGGTGCCACCAAGTGGGGGTGTAGGAGATCTGGGTTCTAGTCTGGCCTCTGCCTCTGATTTGTGGGGGGACTTGACCTTCCTGGGCCTCTATTCTTCATCTCCGAAAATGGAAGGTTGTTCTGTGCTGGTTCTGGGAGAGGATGAAGCCTGCGAGGCAGAGGGGTGCTACCCTCCCTCAGAAGGGTGGAGAGATGGTCAGAGGGAGAAGGAGCAGAGTCCTTATTCACCGTTTTGCTTGGTGAGCTAACTGCCTCATGTCACCTGCTGACATTCAGAAAATGTGCAGCCCAGGGCCTGGTCCAGAGCAGCTGTCAGTGAGGTGTCTATGGGTGAAGGCATGATTGGGGTCCTTGGTGATGCTTTCTGCAGTCATCCCTCAGGTTCTAATAATCAGCTCCCTCAGGCCCACCTCTGCCAGCCCATCATACCTTGCATTAACTATTCACAGCCTGTTTTTGTTCTGCAATTTACCTTCTTGGGGAATGGATGGCTTTCTTCTGGGTGTTTTTAAAAAAACAACCTAATGCTCAGTAGGTTCCATTCCTGCAGTGTGTTCTCCATTTCCTACACTTGGCTCCATTAGTTTGGAAATGATCCCAGGGCTTTCTGGCTTTCAAGATTGGAGAAGGATCTTCCTGGATGGTAAGAGTGCGGGGAGGAACTTCTATACAGATTCTCTCACTGCCATCTGTGGGGAGGTTGCTCTTTAGTGATCTTCACCGTTTGACCGGTTTTCTGGGTGATTCCCCTGTCACATTGAGTTGGAGCCTCCCAAAAGCTGCCGCTGGGAAAGATTTGCTGGTTGCCTTGAGTTGAATAAAGGCTGGAAAATGACTTTTAAAAAAGTACTTGCAATATGCTTTGAAGTTATTGATGGTATTAAGATTAGACAAGGAAGATCTCTGCTTGCTAAGAAGTTTGATCAGGTTTTGCTTTTTGGCTGTTTCCGAGAAAACCTCAAAAAGGAGAATGCCCTCCTATGGGGACATGAATGGTACCACCTGAGGGACAGACTTGAGCATGTGGCTGCCATCACAGTAGGGGAAAGCTCCAGAATGTGTGGGTCAAATTTGATGCCTGAGCAGGTGGTTGAGTTGGAGTTGGGCTGTCTTTGCTGCTGCTCTGCCTGGGCCGGTCGGTGCTTGTGGTCATTTACACCCTGTGCATCTTCAGGGGAAGGGGAAGTAAGGGAAGCTTTCTTCTTTTAAATCTCCTAGGAATTTGAGGAAGGCCAGTCGTCAGACCAGGAGAGTTGGCCACTACCTGCCACTCTGGCAAATGCATCTGCCTGCCTGCTACAGCCCTGCTTGCTGTCAGTCAACAGCTCATACTGAACCCTTCTATCCATGGGGTCCTGTGGGCGCACGAGGAGATGGAGGAGGAGACACTGTTGTTGATTTCAGCACAGGGTTCAGGGTTGGCTTCTGGGGGATTGTTTATTTCTTCTGAGGAATTTTGCTGGCAATTAGGCCAGGTTGCCCATGGCAAAACACAAGTATGTTGGTGGTGGTCTGAACAGTCATGCTTCTTATGGGTGTGGCCACTCATTGCACTTGCACACCCAGGCACACCCAGGCTCACACACACATGTGGGCAACCATACCCCCTGCATGCAGGTACCCATGGGAACCTACCACAAGCATGCACATGTGCACAAATGCCCTCATGCACAAGCACAGGTGCATACTCACACAAGCGTGCACATATGTGGACACTCACCATGCAGCTCTTTAATTAAGCAGGGGAACATAAACATCAAACAACAACCTATTTATAAAAACGAGAAACCTAGCAGAAATACATAAAATAAATGCCAACATAAAATCGTATACTTTCCTCTCTACTCCTTAACTACTAATACATCATCCTATTTGTCATCCCCAATCTCTGTTTGTCGTTCTGTTTTGAGAAGAGAGGCCACTACTTCCTCTCGCTTTTACTTTGGTAATGAAAACTGCCTTTGAGTCTCATTTCTGCTCTCTGCCTGCACAAAAGCTCTGGATCTGTCTTCTCAGGAGGCAGCGTCCTTTGATGGTTAAACTCTTGGCAGCTGGTCTCAGCGGCCAACTCTGACACTTATTAGGGGTGTAACGTGGTGCAAATCACCTAACTCTTTCTGCTTCGGTTTCTTTGCCTCTAAAATGGGGAAAATAATATCATTGCCTTTTTGAGATGTTGTGAGAATTAAATGAATGCTGAGTCTAGCGCCTGGCACATAATATCAGAGAAATATCGGTGATGACTTGTTTCCCTCTGGCCCTGGCCATTCTCTGGAGAGACTCTTCTGGCTGTCTTGGGCCTTTGTCCTTCTGCGCTCTTCCCCCCACCCCGAGTATGTATGCTTGGGAAAGAAGTTATCTTTCTTTTCCATGCGATCTGGGGAAGAAGAAGGCAGCAAGATTAGACACAAGCCCCATGGTTCTTTTCTCCCATCCATAGACTTCTGTCTACCTGACCGTCGGCTTTGGTTTTTACCCCTTTGAGCTATAGCTGGGATTATTCCTAATTTGCAGCACATGGTTCCTTAGCAACCTTCACCAATATAGGATTAGGTATAAAAATACTTTTGGTTAGAATTTCAAACGACTTCATTTATTATAGACCATTGCTTTAAACAAATCTTTTATTTCCCCCTCTTCTTATTACAAAAGTAATAGAAATTCACCGTCACATAATTAAGAATCCCCAGATAATCAGAAGGAATAAAAGCCCACCTTTCACTGGCATCTAGGTATAAATTCTTCCAGTTTTATACACGGTGATACATATATATTTGTACAAAATGGGAACTGTTCTCCACATCATTTTTATAAACAGCTTTCCTCTCATTTCACAAGGACCATGAGTCCATGATGTTTTAAAATGATTTTTAAAAGAACATGAAGTTTCGACTGGGTGCAGTGGCTCACACCTGTAATCCCAGCACTTTGGGAGGCTGAGGCGGGCAGATCACTTGAGGTCAGGAGTTTGAGACCAGCCTGGCCAACATGGTAAAACCCTGTCTCTATTAAAAATACAAAAAATTAGCCGGGTGTGGTGGCACATGCCTGTAATCCCAGCTACTTGGGAGGCTGAGGCAGGAGTATGTGAGGGCTCAGCCTTTATTCAGACCTGCTGGGGTCCTGCAGCCAACAGGGCGAACATGACAACAGCAGTGGCAGGTGGCTAAATGGGTTCTCAGACTGGCAGCACCAAACTGGAAGGGACTGGGATTCATACCCAGGTGTTGGCTGCCCGCATTTGGCCAGTGCTGATTACAACACTCTTCAACCTAGCAGGAGTAGGCACCTCTTTCTGAGCACTCAGGGCTCCTTCTGTCCTACGTGGAGATCATTTCTTAATTGTATTAGTTTCCTATTGCTGCTGTTAACAAATTACTACAGACATAATGGCTTAAAACAACATAAATCTATTATCTTACAGCTCTGCACGCTAGAAGTCCAACACAAGGTTTCACTGGGCTAAAATCAAGGTGCTAGTTGGCTGCATTCTTTTTGCCATTTTTATTTTTATTTTCTTTTAAAGGCCTTTTATTGGCTTCAGATCTTTTTAGAGGCTCACAATGGGCAATTTAGAGGCCACCTTTTCCAGCTTCTAGATGCTGCCTGCATTCCTTGGCTCGTGGCCCCTCCTTCCATCTTCAAAGCCTGTCTGGGTGGGTTGAGTCCTCCTCACATCTGAATCACTCTGATCTCCTCTTCAGCCTCCGTCTTCCACTTTTGAAAACCTTTGTGATTCCTTTAGGCTCACCTGGATAATCCAGGATAATCTCCCTATTTTAAGATCTGTCGATTGACACTCTTAATTCCACTGGCCGCTGCAATTCCCTTTGCCACATAAGGTAACATGTTCACAGGTTGCAGGGATTAGGGTACGAACATCTTTGGAGACCATTATTCTGCCCACCACATCTGTTGTCTTAAACAGTGCTTTCCGTCTCTCACTGTTTTGCATCTCAGGTGGAGTGCTTATGGTCCGCCTCCCTACCCAGATGTAAACTCGTGAAAGACTGAAATTGGGACTTACTGTGACCTGAATCGTCCACGATTTGATCTTCAAACCTTAGCTACTGATGCTCCCGGAGGTATGGTAGAACTTCCCAAGGGGTATGTGGGCAAAGGTGCCTTCAGAGGAATCCCCTGTGTCTTTTGCTAACACATATCTGCCTGAGAATGTGCCTGTAGTAGAGGCTGCTTCTCTTTTTGCCTCCTACTCTTTCCAGATGTTTTTCTCTCACCTTAACAAAGAAAGACCCAGCCCTATCTCCCTGGAAGTGCCAAACAGTGACATTCAAAACACTGGTGTCTGCAAAGCCTCCATGTCCTCTTCAACCTGATTAAGACATATGTTTTCAATAGATTGTATATGTGGATTTAATATTCATATACCAAAATTTGTAATGTGTTTACATAGCCTTGATCAAATGTATACAAATAATGATTACAATGATATTCAATCCAGAGGAAAGTTTTTAGCCTAATGGTTGCAAGAGGTAAAAAGGAAATTAGAATTTTAACTTATGTACATTTTTTTCTTGCATAGAATTAGGATAGCAAGGTAATTCTAAAAGATTTACGAGCACAAAAGTATATTACAACAAATAAATTTGATTTCAAAGAGGAAAAAGGAAAAATGTAATATTTTATGACTCATAAGGAAGAATTTGTTCTTGCATTTTTAAAAATAGCTGATGGTGGGGATCAAATTGCTATGGTATTTAGATTTCATTGGAAACATTTAAGAGAGTGATGTAACAGTTTTATTTATAAAATGTCAATATTTACAATACAGTGGGAATTGCATCCTTCATATTATTTAAATTTATGTTAATTTTAGATGTCAACCAAAAATGTGCAAAGACCTACATAGTGTATCAAAATTCTTCAGGAGGTAACAGGAGCTTAAAAGTTTGAAGACTTTAACTTTTAAAGTTAAAAGCCTCCCCAATGGGACCTTATGCACAGCAAGTGCTTAAAATGTTTGTATTTGAAGTTTGTAAAACATTAGAAAGGATAAATTGGTAAAAAAAAAAAAAGAATGAAGTTAGAAAGTTTTAATACAGAAGATTCTGTAGTGATACCTTAGACGTGCTCCCCTTGACAGCTCATGAGCATCTTTGGGGACTCTGGGATTCTAAGAAATCTTTAACATCCTTTCCTAGTCTGAGCAGTTGATGATTGGCTTAAGGCAGTAGAGTCAAATCAGACTGTATGGGCTTTGCAAAATCCCTGAAGAATAGCACTTAGGAAGGGCATGAGATTTTGGCTGCTCATTTATCCATCCATCCATTCATCCAACCAACCAACAAACCAACCAATCAACCAGCCAATTCCAAAGAGTGCTAGGTCCTAGGCTAGGAGCCTGGAGGTGGAGAGTGGAGGGGAGACAGGAAGTACAAAGTTGAATTAAGTGTACTTCCTTCCCCCAGGAGCCTGCAGGCCATAGTGAAGTGTATAGCATCTTGGCCTTCCCTGGCTTCTCTTGGAGACATCCTCCCTTTCTGCTTTACTCCATCCTTTTTAGGATTGTGCCTGACCGACAGAACATGCTTCTGGTAGAAGATTTTGCTGTCTATGCTAGTTGCATTTGGGAGCAGAGTCTCAATGTGGCAGCCATTCCTCCTCTTCCCTGTGTATGTCCGTGAGGTCTCCTGCACCCCACCTCACCTATGCTCCTGGCCGCCTTAGGTTGTTGATTCCTAGTTATCAGGAGTGAGTCCATTTTTAGGAGTGATGAATGGACGGAAAAATGTCACCAGTCACTCATGACAGATGTCACCAAAGCTTAATTAAGACTAGGCGAGATGGTTTCAGCTCAGTAGCTTCATAGATAGTGTGGGAAGAATGCCTGATCATAGAGTAAGGATTCAGGGTCTCAGGCAAGATTTTGAAAATCAATTTGTCTCATTTTTGTGCAAAGTGTTCTGCCCCTGCAAAACGTACAAGATGTATTTTCTGTTCTCATGGAGGTTATCATTAAAAGTTTGCATGTGAAAAGAAATGCATAAGATAAAAATTGTGTTTTTACTTTTGTTGCAATATTCTCTCTCTTAATCTCGCTCTCTCTGTTTCTCTCTTGGTTCTGTCTCTGGCTTCTCAGGCTGTGTGTCTCTCTCTGCTAAGGGACTTGGCAGGGCTCCTAGGCCCTGTATCTGACGGGGTAATACTTGGGGAGAGGGGATGGTGATGAGTCCTTGAGAGAGGAAGAACCATCAGAGAGAAAAACAGAACAGGTCCAGGAAGTGGGCATGGAGCATGAAGGAATCAAGAACCTTATTGTAGGATTTTGGGAGCAGTTTTGATGTGGACTTAGTCAAGGCCAGGCATGAGGAAAGAGGCTGCTGGGGACTCAGTGGGTGGGAAGGGAAGTGGAGAATGAGAAGAATGGAGAAAGAGAGCTTGATTAGGTGTTGGTATGTGTTGTGAATTATAACCCCTTCAGTGTTCTAGAGGGGGTGCTGGTAAAGATTGGAATTACTCACATTTAGGAAGACCTCACTCCCTAAAATATTATTAGACTGTGTTAGTCTGCTAGGACAGCCATAACAAAGTGCCACAGACTGGCTGAAACAGCAGAAATTTATTGTCTTACAGTTCTGGAGGCTGGAAGTCGAAGGTCAAAGCATCTGTGAGGTTGGTTCCTTCTGAGGGTTGTGTGGGCAGTCTGTTCCAGGGCTCTCTCCTTGGCATGTAGATGGCATCTTCATGTTCATGTGGAGTGCTCTCTGTATGCATGCTTGTGTTCACATTTCCTGTTTTTATAAGGACACCAGTCATATTGGGTTAGGGGCCCACCCTACTCTGGTACTTCATCTGAATTAGTTACATTTGGAATAAGCCTATTGTCAAATAAGGTCACACCTGAGATTCTGGGCCTTAGGACTACAATTTAGGGTTTTTTATTGGGCTCACATAATTCAATCCACAACCCAGGCATACTCTGGATCACATGGTGCGCTAGCTTGTATTTGGGTTATTGTATTTTTTTAACGTCATGTTCATGAAATTGTGTGTCATCCTTACACAGGGCCCATGCTAATTTTCTCTGTATCTTTCCAATTTTAGTATATGTGCTGCCTAAGTGAGCACTATATATGTATTTTATTAAGTGAACTAATGCAGAAAACAGGGTAAATGATACTATGCATTTGCTATTGCTAAAGCTACGGTAAAAGCAATACTCCTGGTTTAAACTAAGGCTAGCTATGCTATTTGAAAAAGCTTCAAGATGAAATGTGAATTTCTTCATGCTATTTTTAGGCTTCAAACCCTCAGTGCCTTTCCCTTGCACTTGGGGTAAATGCCAGCTGCTTTAATTTTTTAAAAAATTAAAAGTTAAAAAAATATTTTCTGTAGATACAAGGTCTCGCTGTGCTGCTCAGGCTGGTGTTGAACTCCTGGCCTCAAGCAATGTGCCCGCCTTGGCCTCTCAAGGTACTAGGATTTCAGCACAAGCCACTGTGACTGGCTGTAAAATGCCAGCTTCTTACTGTGGCTTCCAAAGCTTTCAGGACAGGCCTCTGCCCACACTCCCAGCACATCTTACTCACTCTGCTCTTGCCACACCGGGCTTCTTTCAGTTTTTGTAAACTCAGCTGCTTTCAGGGCCTTTGCACAGACTGTGCCCTTGGTCAGCAATGCTTTCTCCCTATGCCCAGCTCTCCTCTTCTCTGCAAGGTGTGATCTTTCTCATTCTTCAAGTTGTGTCTTAAGTCTCACCTTCTCAGAGGCCTTTGCTGACCCCTTGATCTAAAGTAAGTTGCCCTATTATTATTTCTTACAATGTAGGGGGTTGAATGGTGCTCCCAAAAGATATATCCACTTGCTGGAACCTATGAATGTGACCTTATTTGGGAGAAAGGGTATTTGTATATTTAATTCAATTAAGGATCTTGAGATAAGATGATCCTGGATTATTTGAGTGAACTCTAAATGCAATGACACATGTCCTTATAAGGAACAAACAAAAGGAAAACACATGGGGAGAGGAGAAGGCTGTGTGGTGTTGGAGGCAGAGGATAGGGTGGTACAGCCAGAAGCCCAGGAATGCCTACAGCCTCCTGGAGCTGGGAGCAACAGGGAACGATCCTCCCCAAGACCTTTGGAGGGAGCATGGCCCTACTGACACCTGTATTTTAGATTTCTGGCCTCTGGAACTGTGAGAGGATAAATTTCTGTTGTGTTAAGCCACCCAGTTTTTGGTAATTTGTGAGAGCAGCCACAGCAAATTAGCACACACAGCACTTTGTTTTTTCCCTCCATGTCACTTATGACAACTTACTTTCATGTCTCAGCCTTGGTGACTTGTTTACTGTCTGCCCCCAGTTCCCTTTTTAAATTATTTTTATTTTTTTGAGTCAGAGTCTCACTCTGTTGCCCAGCCTAGGGTGCAGTGGCATGATCAGGGCTTACTGCAGACTTAACCTCCCCGACTCAAGTGATCCTTCCACCTCAGCCTCCTGAGTAGCTGGGGCTACAGGCATGTGCCACCTCACCTGGCTAACTTTTGTATTTTTTTGTAGAGTTGGGGTCTCACTGTGTTGTCCAGGCTGGTCACTTACTCCTAGCCACAAGTGATCCTCCTGCCTCAGCCTCCCAAAGTGCTGGGATTATAGATGTGAGTCTTCCTTTAACATGCAACTCACTGTCCGTTCTGGGCTTTTCCATTCCCTATTGCATCTGCAGTGTCCAGCACAGTATCTGACACACAGTGGATGCTGAAGAAATGTTTGTTGAATTAGTGTCTCCTTGTTTTGAATCGTTTAGGAAGGCATCATTTTCTGGAGAGCTTTAGGTACAGTACTTGGCTCCTTGCAGGTGGAAAGCATACTTTTCAAGTGCTTGACGTCCACTGAAGCCTGCTACTCTTTGTTGGGGCTATGATCATTTCCTCTGAAATTGAGACCACACTTCTAATTTTCTTTGCTAATTGTTTCTTTGTGGAAAAAGAGGCATTCAACTTCCTCATGCTCCCTCTCCAGATGACCTTGGATTGCAATGCTAGTTGGGGGCAGCCCGGCTTGGAGCTTGAAGGTAAGTGCAGGAGGCCCAGGCACATAAAGTTTCAGCAGGATTCGATGCCAAAGAAGCACGTTCTCTGCAGAGAAGGGTAATTGCTCAAGGCTTTGTCTAATGTTAAGGCAGAGGGGATGGACCATTTCGACTGGTTTAGCATTCATGATAATACATGGTTCAGGACTCAATAAAAGGGTATAATTCTATGGAGGGATTCCACTGAGCTCATAAACCACGGGAGTGTGGCTTGTCAGCAGAATGCAGAGATTGGGTTACCACGGAGCTTGTCAACAGGGACCACTGCTGATCACTTCAGAGAACGAATTAGTACAGGTCTCCTCTGGACTGCATGCTTAGAAATCAGTGCCCAAATTATTTTGTGAAATTTATTAGATAGAGTGTGTGTATGTTTGGTATTGTAGTACCAAAGTATACCAAGGGTCACAGTGGAACAAACGTTTCATGACATGGCATTTGTTAATGAAGTTTATGTACAAACAATCTGCCTCTAGAGATGCCATAAATAAGCAAGTGATGTTTCCTAGAACTCTGAGTGAAACAGCCTTTTCTTTTGCCCAGGAACAATGGCAGTAAATGTGAAAAGTGACATGGCGTAAGACAATAGGGAATAGTGGAGACTATGGTGAATCAGACAGTGCATTTCTTGCTTAAACCCTAGGTTGGCCAAATAAAACATGTTGGCAGCAAATGTGAGATGTTGACTTACATGCTTATCTTTCCACTAGACAAGGGATTCACAAACTACAGCCCTTGGGTCAAAATCTGTCCTGTCACCTATTTTTAGGAAGCTTTCTTGGAGCATGCTATGCCTATTTGTTAGTGCATCGTCTATGGCTACTTTTGAGCTATGGCAGGAGAGTTGAGTATAGTTGTGCAAGAGCACAAATGACCCTCAAGACCTAAAATATTTGTCATGTGTCCTTTTACCAAGAAAGTTTACTGACTCTTGTACTGGTCTATGAGCTTCAGAAGGCCACTTAGCACATTTTCTAACCTCAGTAATTATTTGTTTACATTCAAAAGAGGATTTTATATTATATACAATAGGAACTGTGGGTTGCTTGCCCAACAGCCATTCCTCCCTCTTCCTTGCTAACAGGGTCAGCCAAGAGTTTCAGGGCTATGGGGAGAGGGGTTTCTTTCCAGTCCCAGAGGGTGAATCTTGATTAGTTTAAGCCCATGGTAATTATCTCGCTCCTACTTATTCTGAGGTTTAGGCACAGGCTTGTGATGGAATTGTGGCCATAAAGATGTGAAGGAAAGCCTATGAGTCAGTGTAACACTTTTCAAAGGGACCCGAGGAGTACTGCCTTTCCTTCTTTTGCCTCTGGACACCGCTGAGGGAGGATGTGAGGATTGTAGCAGTGACAGCATCTTGGGACAAGCCCAAGGCCAAAGCCAAAGAGCTGAGGATGTCAGAGTACCAAGACAGAGCCTGGGTCTCCAATGACATAATAAAATTCAAGTTAACCCATTCAGAATCTATCCTATTTCTTTTTTGTTTGTTTGTTTGGGTAAATGTCCTTATTGCGTATTCACTTTTAATTGGACTGACAAGAAGATGGTACCCTAAAAAATTTAAAAAGTTGTTGGATAGCTTTACTCTTTCTTTGGGGTTTCTGACTTTTATCCTTGTTTACTAGGAAGGTCTCCCAAAGATGTTATGAAAATGTTTTGTATTTTCTTCTTATGTTGTTTTATTTGTTCATGTAGAACTTTACTCTATCAGGACTTAATGGTTTTATGTGGTGTGAGGTAGGGATCTAACTTTATTTTTCTTCTGGCTGCCTACTTTTTTTTTTTTTGTGAATGACAGTGAATGAAATGTCTAGAATTTTCTTTATTATTTTCTTCTTTTTTGACTTCTATTTTAGGTTCAGGGGTAGATGTGCAGATTTTTTTGGTGTGAGTAAATTATGTATAACTGAGGTTTATATACAAATGATTTCATCACTCAGGTAGTGAGCATAGCACTCAGTAGGTAGTTTTTCAGTTTTCACCTTCCTTCCACCCTCCAGCCTCAAGTAGGCCCTGGTGTCTATTGTTTCCCCCTTTTTGTCCATGTGTACTCAGCGTTTAGCTCCCAGTTATAAGTGAGAATATGAGGTATTTGGTTTGCTGTTCTGCATTAATTTGCTTAAGATAATGGCTTACAGCTGCATCCACATTGCTGCAAAGGACGTGATCTCATATATTTATAGCTGCATTGTATTCCATGGTATATATGTACCACATTCTTTTTATCCAGTCCACCATTGATGGGCATCTAGGTTGATTCCATGTCTTTGGTATTGTGAATAGTGCTGCGATGAAAATATAAGTGCATGTGTCTTTTTGGTAGAATGATTTATATTTTTTTGGGTATATATCAAGTAATGGGATTGCTGGGTCAAACAGTAGTTCTATTGTAAGTTCTTTGAGAAATTTCCAAATTGCTTTCCACAGTGGCTAAATTGATTTACATTCCCATCAGCAGTGTGTAAGTATTCTCTTTTCTCCACAACTTGGCCAACATCTGTTATTTTCTGACTTTTTAATATAGCCATTCTGACTGGTATATGATGGTATCTCATTGTGGTTTTGATTTGCATCTCTAAGGATTACTGATGTTAAGCATTTGTCATATGCTAACTGGCTGGATGTGTATCTTCTTTTGAGAAGTATCTGTTCATGTCCTTTGCCCATATGTTTCTTTTCAAATTTTATTTTGGGTTCAAGGTGTACATGTGTAGGTTTTTTACATGGATTAATTGTATGTCCTGGGGGTTTGGTGTACAGATAATTTTGTCATCCAGATAATCAGAATAATACCTGATAGGTAGTTTTTCAATTTTTATTCTCCTCCCACCCTTTATCCTTAGTGTCTGTTGTTCCCTTTGTGTTCATGTGTGCTCAGTGTTTAACTTCCACTTATAAATGAGAACATGTGGTATTTGGTTTTCTGTTCCTAAATTAATTCACTTAGGATTATGGCCTCCAGCTCCACCCATGTTGCTGCAAAGGACATAGTCTCATTTATTTATAGCTGCATAGTATTCCATGGTGTTTATGTACCACCTTTTCTTTATCCAGTCCACTGTCGATGGGCATCTAGGTTGATTCCATGTCTTTGCTATTGTGAATAGTCTTTTGCCATTTTTTAGTGGGATTGTTTTTTTCTTGTTGATTTAAGTTCCTTATAGAGTCTGGATAATATACTTTTGTCAGATGCATAGTTTGCAAATATTTTCTCCCATTCTGTAGGTTGTTTGTTTACTCTACTGATAGTTTCTTTTGCGGTGCAGACGTTCTTTAGTTTAATTAGATCCCACTTGTCTACAGGATTTTTGTAAAGATAATATGTTCTTTTCTATACTGGAGATGAATATGACAAGATTGGTTTCTTCTAGATATCTTAGAAAATGGCTAACTTCACTGATAGTTTTTAAATGCAATGGTGATGCAGCTAGAGTGTTTTCTAATTTCCAAAAAGGAACTTAAAGTAACTTGAAAGTCTTTAACAGAGGCATCAATTTTAAGACAAACAATATAATGTGAGAAAAATACTAACCCTGTTAAGTATATCTGATCTGGTCCATCCCAAGAAAGATAGAGTTATTTCCTAGTGCTGATTAGGAATGCTGACAGAAAAAAGTCAGAGTAAAAATGTATCAGCATCTTTCACTGTGTTGATTTTAAACTCCAGAAGTTCCTGTTTATTAAAATTGGAGCTAATGTTCCTTATCAAATCTAAAACAGATATGCAAACAAACAAAAAACCCTTGACTGGTACTTGGTAAATTAAAAGCTACCTTCAATAAATTGAAATGATAACTTGGAGACGATATCTGCAATACATACAACAAAGGATTAGTGTCATGAATATGAAAAGAACACCTACAAATCAATAAGAAAAGAAAGTCGAAAAATGGGTAAAAGACATGAACAGATATTTCTGAGAAGAGGAAGTGCAAGAGGCCAGTCAACTTATGAATTCTTGCTCAGTATCATTAGGGTCAGGGAAGTTCAGCTCAAGACCTCAATGAGGTTGCCCTCCACATCCATTTAGTTGGGAAAAAGGTACCTTATACATAACCAAATTTATATTATAATTATAACTGTGCACTAACTCTTGGTACATACAAAGTAAGAATCAATGTTTATTGTTTTGTGTGTATGTGTGTGTGATTGTTTTTAAAACATAAATTAAAAAAAAATCATAAGATAGCACTACCTGATATCCAGGCTTTTACCTTAAAAAGGACACATCTTGACAAAGATATCTGAGGCATCAAACTCTGATGTTCAAATAATAATGATTTTTTAATCAAGCAATTATTTTTGAAACTTTTATTTAAAAAAGCATTTCTGCAGACATTTCCTTCTTTTGTTTTAATTGTTAGCTAATTGACCTTGGCCAGATGCTCCTTTGCTAAGGTGCCTGCGTTTGATTTAAGCAGCTCTTCACCATTACTCTCCCAGAATTCATGACTTCTTGCATCTTTGGGAATATTGTCAGTGTCACTTTGTATTAAAATGATACTGCACTGTGGGCATTTCAGCTTCCTGGTGATCTTGGCAAATAATTCGATTTAGAATTTCTGAGATTAGGGGGATGGGAGAAGGTTGGCAGCTGGAGAAGCCCAAAGTTGCTTTTGTATGTGTCTCTCTCTCTCTCTCTCTCTCTCCCTCTTTTTTTTTTTTCCTTTAGAGACAGGGTCTAGCTCTGTTGCTTAGTGCAGTGGTGCCATCATAGCTCACTGCAGCCTCAAACTCTTGGGCTCAAGTGATCCTCTTGCTTCAGCCTTCCCAGTAGCTGGGTGCATGCCACCATGCCTGACAATTTTTCCTTTTTTTTGAGTCGGAATCTCACTCTGTCGCTGGGCTGGAATTCAGTGGCACGATCTCAGCTTATTGCAACCTCCACCTCCTGGGTTCAGTTGATTCTTCTGCCTCAGCCTCCCGAGTAGCTGGAACTACAGGTGTGCGCCACCATGCCCAGATAATTTTTGTATTTTTAGTAGAGATGGGGTGTTGCCATGTTGGCCAGGATGGTCTCAAACTCTTGACCTCGTGATCTGCCCACCTCAGCCTCCCAAAGTGCTGGGATTACAGGCATAAGCCACCGTACCCTGACTGGCTAATTAAAAAAAAAATTTTTTTTTTGTTTTGGTAGAGATGAGGTCTTGCTATGTTGCCCAGGCTAGTCCCAAACTCCTGGCCTCAAGCAATCCTCCTGTAATCCAAGTGCTGGGATTACAGCAGGAGCCACTACACTTGGCCGGTTTTGTCTCTCTAGCAAGGATTTCCCCCTTTCTGGCAGCAGCACCCTGATTTTCTTGGGGAGACCCACTCTTCCCCAACTCTCAGTCCCTATGGTTTGACTGAGGTCACTCCCATCTCCAACTGAAGAGATGGACATGTGTCTCAGGCACTTCATCTCTTTGGCCACAGTGATGAAGTAAATCCTTGGCTACCAAGGGGCCCTATTAGTTTTTTTTTTCTTAATTACATTTTTAACTGGAAATAGGCAATTTTATTAGTTTCCTAAGGCTGCTGAAAGAAATTACCTCAAGCAATGGCTTAAAACAACACAAATTATTCTACATTTCTGTAGGTTAGAAATTCTATTTGAGTCTCACTGGGCTAAAATCAAGGTATTGGCCGGGTTGAACTCCTTCATCAGGCCCTCTAGGAGAATGTTTCCTTGCCTTTTCCAGCTTCTAGATGCCGCCTGCATTCCTTGGCACATGGTCCCATCCTCCATCTTCAAAGCCAGACTGGGAAGGTTAAGTCTTTCTTACACAGCATCTCTCTGACCTCCTTTTTTGTCCTGACTCTTGTGATTACAGTGGATCCACGTGGATAACCCAAGATACTCTATTTTAATAACCACTGATTAGCTAACTTAATTCTCTTTTGCCATATAAGGTCACAGAATCACAGGTTCTGGAAATTAAGAGAGGGATGCTTTTTGTACAGTTAGGGGAAGGAGGTGGTCATTTCTCTGCCTTCCACAGCAATTAATTCAGCTATTCTATCAAGTACTATTACTTGATGTAAATAGTACTTAAAAACCATGCATATTTCTTTGCTTTAATTTTGTGCTTATTGAGGAACCTTCTGTATTTAAAGATGTAACACTGATGATGACCTTATAATTTGTTTATGATGGACAGTCATTGAATGTTAGGGCTGTTGCCCTCACTCCTTCTACTTTGCACTCCTGTGTAATTTGGGCTCTTGAGTGGATCTACTTAACCTGTACAGACCATTGATCCTGGTCTTTAGGCTTCTCACATAACTTATGGTATGTCCATTAAATGGAATTAAGGAATTTATTAAACCTCCCATAGCTTGGTTTGTCTGAATTGATTTCCCGAGTCTGCTAGCCCACTTTTTGGTAATAGCACCCTGATTTTCCTGGGGAGAACCATTTTTCCCCAACTCTCATTCCACATGCTGTGACTGCGACCACTTCCATCTCCCACTCCAGGGGTGGGCATGTGTCCCAGGCCTGGCCAATCAGAGCACTAGCATCTCCTTGGTCACAGTGATTGGTTCAGGGATGGGCACAGGACTGAATCCAGGCCAATGAAATTCCATTCTGTGGCTTTTGATGAAATTGTTGGAAAGGGGGCTCTTCTTTTCACCAGGGATTGCTGAGCTGCTGGCCTGTAAGCCTGGACCTGCTCTGCTTGTGGTCAACTTGGCTGCCACTTGGGGAGAGCAGATCTGAGAAGAGAGCCAACACAGAGACAGCAGTGTGCTGTCACAAAGGGAGATGGTTTCTTCTTGACATTTTTGGAGAACCTTTTTGAGAGGTTTTTATTTATTTTTGCATAAGTTGTTTCAGTGAGTTTTTTTCACTCGCCCTCAAAGGAGACCAGTGGACTAATATGAGGGCAAATCAAGATTAGAGCCCACGTTTCTTAGTCCCAGTTCACTGCATGCTACACTCTACTTGGGTCCTTCCCCCATAGTCATGTGTTCAATGCCAGCCTGCTCCTGCATTTGTGATCTAGCAAGAGGTGATGTTATCACATGTGTAAGAAACTGCCACCTATCCTGATGGAAACCTGTCCACATTAGTCAAGCAGTTTATCTGAGAAAATATTTGCTCCATGGAAGGGTGGATGAAACTTTACTCACCTTCAGCAGGCTTGTTCTATCCCTTCAGAATGGAACTTTAGAGTAGAAAGTGACTGGGAGCCAGGGCTAGCGTGGAAAGTGTAGGACTTCAAAGAGGGTTGGAATAATTACTATGTGGGTCCCACTTAGTAATTGAGATGCAGCTCAGTAAGAAGCCAGGAAACATGATTGAGCTTTCTTTCTCTTCTTCTTTTACCATATTTTGTGCCATTGAACATAAGCAAAAATAGAATAAGAATGCTAGTGGTTGTGGATTTGGGGAGAAAAAGAGACAATTTAGCACACACTTATCTTGACCTTCCAACATGCAAAATACTGAAGGGAAAAGTGGGTGAAATGAGGGTGTATGTATGTATCTAACAGGTTAGGCCAGGTTTTGCTGCAGTATCAAATAGTCCTTAAGTCCCAGTGAATTTTAACAACAAAGGTTTGTTTCCTATTCATACTCCATGCCCATTGGGGGTTGGCAATGGTACCCAAGGTGACAGAGCAGTCACCATCTCCAAAGTGGTTAGTCAGCATCTGAGGGCATAAGAACTCTAGGGGTTCATGTACTGGCAACTAAATGACACATGTCACTTTCACTCACAACTCACGAATCAGAACTAGGCCCACAGCTATAAGGGCATCAGAAAGAACAATCTTTTCCAGTGTTGGAAGGTGGCAGGTGGGGGGGGGGGTGGGGATGGTGGTGGGATTTGAAAATGGGAGCTTGTCCTGGCTCATCCAGGTGGGCCCAATATAAGCACAAGGGTCCTTATAAAAGGGAGGCAAGAGGGTGTACCTCCAAGGCAGAAGATATGACAGTGCAAGCAGGAGTTAGAGTAATGTGCTTTGAAGATGAAGGAAGGGGCCACTGGAAAAGCAGTGCAGGCAGCCTCTAGAGGCTGAAAAGACAAGGAAATTGATTCCTCTAGAGCCTCCAGAAGGAACACAGCCTGGATAACACCTTGACTTCAGCACTGTAAGGCTCATTTTGGACTTCTGATCTGCAGCACTGCAGGAGAATCAATTCACATTTTTTTTTTTTTTTTTGAGACGGAGTCTTGCTCTGTTGCCCACACTGAGTGCTGTCACGCGATCTTGGCTCGCTGCAGCCTCCATCTCCTGGGTTCAAGCAATTCTGTCTCAGCCTCCCAAGTAGCTGGGACTACAGACACCCACCACCATGCCCAGCTGATTTTTGTATTTTTACTGGAGATGGGTTTTCCCCATATTGGTGAGGCTGGTCTTGCACTACTGACCTCAGGTGATCCACCTGCCTTGGCTTCCCAAAGTGCTGGGATTACAGCCGTGAGCTGCTGTGCCCGACCATTCACATTGTTTTAAGCCACTGAGTGTGGTAATGTGTTATGGCAGCATAGGAAACTAACACAGTCCTACACCCACTGCAGAGGGAACTTGCAGATGCTAACTCCAGCACCAGTAGGAATGACCACAGAGCCACTTTCTACGTTAAGACTCCTCGCCAGCATATGACTAGGATCTCATGAGTCTCATTGGCCAAGCTTCCACCCCAACCCCAATATGATAACCTGTGCAGCTGAGTGCCCCACACAAGAAAAAGTCATCTTAGTGCAGAAGTCAGTTTTAATGCTATAGATGCCATCTGATGACAGGCAAGCTGGATTCGAAGGATCTCTCATTTCCAAAGACCTTGTTAGCATAAAATAACCATTTAAATCGCTCCCCGAGCGATGTCTGATTATGAGCAGCTCCCCACTAGGTGGTGGGAAGGGGGTCCTAGCTTCCTGCCTCAGCTCTAGGTAGGATTCTGTACTTTTAGGCAGAGGCATCCATGGTGGCTTCTTAATCCCCTAAGTCTTCTGGTCTCATTTTGCAATTATTTTTATTTTTATTTATTTTTTGAGACAGAGTCTTGCTCTGTCACCCAGTCTGGAGTGCAGTGGCATGATCTCGCCTCACTGCAGCCTCCGCCTCCCAGGTTCAAGCAAGTCTCCTGCCTCAGTCTCCGAGTGCGCCGGAGGGACTACAGGTGTAGGGACTACAGGTGCGCGCCGCCACACCCGGCTGCTTTTTGTATTTTTAGTAGAGATGGGGTTTCACCGTGTTGGCCAAGATGGTCTTGATCTCCTGACCTCGTGATCCACCTTCCTCGGCCTCCCAAAGTGTTGGGATTACAGGCATGAGCCACCATGCCCGGCCTATTTTTAATTTTAAGAATTTTTTTTTCATATTTATTCATGGACCCAGAAGTGGAAGGACGTCTATTTCCTGCTTTCTGACAATGGCATGAGACCCACAGCAAAGAAACTCCCAGTTCCTGTTTATAATTCCTTAATTATAACAAGCAAAACTTTGTTCTGGGGCTTTTTCCACACAGAAACTCGTTTGATTTTCCACTCTGTCCTCAGCTGTGTGACCTTCAGCAAGTCACAAGACCTCTCAGAGCCTTGTTTCCTCATCTATAAAACAGGGATGAAATTCCAACTTTGGAAGACTGTCATGAGGATTAATTGTTGAATGAAACCATGTAGTCTTCTTCAATGACTGCTCAATAAATAAATAGAGGCTGGGCATGGTGGCTCATGCCTGTAATCCCGGCACTTTGAGGAGGCTGAGGCAGGAGGATTGCTTGAGCCCAGGAGTTCAAGACCAGCCTGGGCAACGTAGGGAGACCCTGTCTCTACAAAAAAATTTACAAATTAGCTGGGCATGGCTGTGCACCTGAAGTCCCAGCTACTCATGAGGCTGAGGTGGAGGATTGTTTGAGCCTAAGAATTCAAGGTTATGGTGAGGTATGATCACCCCACTGCACTTCAACATAGGCAACAGAGTGAGTCCCGGTCTCAAATAAATAAATAAATGGCAATCACTGTGGCACTTTTCTCCTAAATTAAATGTGGCGACCTCAAAATCTTTATTAGAGTTTTGACTAAAGAGAAATGACAGTTCTATAAGATCTTTTTTTCCTGGATTCCTAGGCAGATACCACCCTGCCCTTCCCATCCTCATATGCCACAGTGGGCATTTTTGATTGAGTACCCAGCGCCCACTCCTCCTTCCTCCATTTCAATAGAATCTGTTTTCTGGCTTCCATCCCTCCCCTGAGAAGCCCCCCGTGTCTGAGCCCACCCCTACCCTAGCAATGGGCCTGACTGGCTTAAGGGATTCCCACTGATTGGTTTTGGAATGTGGACTTGAGCCAATCAGCACATAGTGTTGGTCCAGTAACTGGTATTGGGTCAGGTTGGGTGTGTGGCGTAAGCTGTCCAACTGGAATGAAGGTATTGAGTGTGCAGTACTCTCTCTCTCTCCCTAGATGTAACAAGCATGCAAATCTATTTGCTACAGGCTGCCATATGCCACAATGAAGAATGCACTCTGAAGTGCAGAGTCAATGTGTGCAGGAGGATTGAGCCCAGAGCCACAGATAGCATCCTGATCATACCACACTTGAAGCCTACACCACCCCTACATTCCCTGTTACTTGAGAATGTACATCTTCTGATTGTTAAATCAGTTTGCCTCAGGGTCAAGCTGGGGAACTCTCTGTGGAGGAATTTTCCTCCTCTATGTTAATGAGCATGTGCTATACAAAAGTGCTACTTTCTGTGTTGTTTCCAAGCTTACAGGTCTCCCTTTGAAGGATCAGGGCAGGGCTCACAACTGCAAGATCAGTTAAGTTTAAGAAAAAAATTTGGAGCAAGGATTATGCTTTCTCCTCAGGGAGGTAAGACGTCCACTGAAGATAAGACAATGAACTCTGGGAGAGTTTCAATGGGAAGTGAAGTGAAACACCAACCTCCTTTCTACAGGACCTTCAGTCCCCTCTGAGAGGTAGCATGGCATGAAGAACAACCATTCAGAATCTGGATTCCAATCTAAGTCTGGATTCTGACTCACTCAGTTCCTAGCTAGTACCTTTAGACGAGTCACTCAGTCTCTCTAATTTACCATTTACTGAAATGTCTTTGAATATCTCCTATATACCAAGCACTGTTATTGCTGCTTTCTGTGTATTGGCACATTTAATCTTCATGACCACAAGGGGAGCACATTTTACCAACAGGAAAACAGACTCAGAAAGACAAATATCTCACCTAGAATCATAGAGCAGGGCAAACAGTACAGGGATTTGAATCCAGACAATGGATGCCAGAGACATCTGGTCAACCCCACACGGTATTGCCTCCAAGCTTTGGGGAAGTGGGGGTCACCAACCACATACAAGCAGGAAGCTGAAGGTGAGTGGCAGAGAAGCTTCAATACTCAAGGCCCCTCTGTTCTTTTAACTCACGTCCACATGTATCTCTCAAACTGTGAAAATGTGTTTTCAGATGTCCATTTTATAAGATGATCACTTGTTAGGGGCCTCCTAAGTCAGATGTGGCAGGGGTGTGAGCTTCCTTCCCTGCAGTTGCACTTCCCAGTTCTTTTAACACCATTAAGTAACACATTTCCCAGACACAAGAATAGAGATCTCTTTCTGAAAACTACCAGGAAAGGCTGAGACCAAGCTCTTTTTTCAAAGGCTCCGGGTCCCCACACAGGTCATGTTCCTGGTCAATTCCAACCACAACCATTTCCTCCAACTTCAAGCTGACTGCAACCAATCAGCCCCATGCTGTAGACCAGTAAACAGTCCCACACATGAAGGGGCAGCCCCCGCCAGGTCATCACCTCCAATGGAAAAGCAAGACCACGGGATGCTGGGCCCAGCTCTACCATGTCTTCATCCAACAAAAAGGATGAGTGATAGAGGGCTGCCCACCTTACACTGTTTGAGGAAGACCAAGGAGATCATATATAAGAAGACACTTTGTAGACTATTAAGTGTTCTACAAGTATGGTGGTCACATGATTAGTAGCAATTTCAAATTCCTTCTTCACCTTTTAATGCCAATGAAAAATGGGAATAGGCCAGGCGTGGTGGCTACATGCCTGTAATCCCAGCATTTTGGGAGGCCAACACAGACGGATCGCTTGAGCCTAGGAGTTCAAGACCAGACTAGGCAAGATGGCAAAACCTTGCCTCTACAAAAAAAAGTTTAAAAATTAGCCAGGCATGGTGGCACATGCCCGTAATCCCAGGCACTTGGAAGGCTGAAGCAGGAGGATCTCTTGAGCTCTAGAAATTGAGGCTGCAGTGAAGCTCACAGAACTGGAGGGAAAGTGGAAGAACCAGGCCTCCCACTGGAAATCAGATCAGCTCCCAACAGCAGGACCAAACCACAGCCTCTTCGGTTCCAATTGTTTCCTTTCTTCATGTCATGCAGGTTTCAGATTCCCAGCAGAGAGGCTGCTGGCGTGGCCACACCACTGTTCTCCAGAGCCTGGGTAATAAAGCAAGACCCTGTTTCAAACAAACAAACAAAAAAGGGGTCTCAGAGAGCTAGTTAGCTTCTTCTGTCAATGAGGACACAGTGAGAAGGTGCCATCTATAAACCAGAAAGCAGGTGTTCACCATTCACTGAATTTGCTAGAGTCTTGATCTTGGACTTCCCAGCCTCTAGAGCTGTCTGAAATAAATGTTGTTTCTAAGCCACCTGCTTTGTGGTATCTTATTATAGCAGCCTGAACAGACTGAAACACAAACTGTGATATTGGGACATTACTTAGGCTTTGAGGCTCTCAGCCTCTTTGTCTGAAAACATGGAAGTAGATACTCATGTTATGGTTGTGAGAATCCAGTTGGACTAAGAGTGCTTTTATGGACATCTTTTTTGTCTAAGTAGTCGTCAGTCACTCCTCTTGTTCCAGAAGGAGCTCCTTGCCTTCCCTTTGATGGGAGTTCCTACCACATTCAGTCTTAGTGAGATTGCCATTTGGGGAGCTTTGGCTTTCCCTTCTTCACCAAGGCTGCACCAAAACCCAAGCTATGCCAGCAGCCTCTCTGCTGGGAATCTGAAACCTGCATGATATGAAGAAAGGAAACGACTGGAGCTGAAGAGGCTGTGGTTTGGTCCTGCTGTTGGAAGCTGATCTGATTATCAGCGGGAGGCCTCGTTCTTCTACTTTCCCTCCAGTTCTGTGAGTTTCCCTGGAGCCATCGGATATCATCCATCTTTGCTTGTTGTTCCTAAGTGACCTAATGAAATTATCCAAGAGCTTAGAACAGGAGCTTACCTGATACATAATACACATGCAGCAAATCAGCTCTAGTACAGCAGTTGAGTGACACATTCAAGTGGCCCTGAAGCCTGTTTATTCCACCCACAGCTTCCCCTCACCACCGTTCTGCCTGCCTCCATCTGAGTGGTATCCTTTCTATTCTGCCTGTACATTTTATTTACCCCTCCGTCAAAGACAAGGCCAGAACTCACCCACCATGGATCACTTGAGTGATGCTCATTAAGCCCTCTTCCTATACATGGAAGGATTGGACTTTCTGGTCCTCTTACGGTTGCATGGGGCCTAGTTCTGACCCATGAGTTGTGGAGTGAAAGTGACATGTGTCATTTAACTGTTCTTATCCCATCTGGGATGCTGACCAATCACACTGGAGATAATTTCTGCTCTATCAGCCTGAGTACCCCTACCAAACCACAATGGACATGTATCCTGTACAAGAAACAAACTTTTGTTGTTAAAAGCTACTGGGGAATGGATGTGGTGGCTCATGCTTGTAATACCAGTTCTTTGGGATGCTGAGGTGAGAGGATTGTTTGAGCCCAGGAGTTTGAGACCAGCTTGGGCAACATCAAAATATCCCATCCCTACAATAAAATGTTTTTTTTTTTTTTTAATTAGCCAGGCATGGTGGAGCACACCTTCAGTCCCAGCTACTCAGGAGGCTGAGGTGGGAGGATTGCTTGAATATGGGAGGCTGAGCCTGCAGTGAACTGTGATTGTGCTACAGCCCTCCAGCCTGGGTGACAGAGACAGAACATGTCTCAAAACAAAAAACAAAAAACTTACTGGGATTTAGGGATTATTTGTTAACCACAACAAAACCTAGCCCAACCTGACTATATCACTTTCTCCTTCAGCACTTTGCATGTTGGAAACCCATGATAAGTGTTTATCAAGTTGTGTATTTCCTCCCAAATCTACAATCACTATGCTAGTGGTCTTCTACTGTTTTTGGCCATGTTTGGTGGTACAGAATATGGTAAAAGAGGAAGAAGAGAAAGAAAACCCAATCGTGTCTTCTTGCTCCTTACTGAGCTAGGAGGCTGTATACCACACCCTGGGAAGCTCTGCAATGGTGTCCTGAGGAGGATGGGACTGTCAGGTGTAGATGGACATCCTACCATTCAAGAGGACACTCAACCAGCCAACATGTACTTGGCCCACACTGCGTTGGTTGCCGGGCTAGGTGT
This sequence comes from Sapajus apella, assembly GCF_009761245.1. NCBI lineage: Eukaryota > Metazoa > Chordata > Mammalia > Primates > Cebidae > Sapajus > Sapajus apella. The sequence continues at coordinate 2,855,867 of NW_022437057.1, forward strand.
AGGCACTCAAGGACCCTCCAGGAACCCCAAGTCTGGTGGGGGAAAGTGTGGGTAGGAGACTGACCATCTCAGCTCTTAAGAGCATGAGTCAGGTGGCCCGAGAGTAGAGAGGTGGGAGTGACTAACCCCAGTTTTGGAGGTTCAGGTGACATTTGATTCGAGTCCTTAAAGAAAACAGGCCTTACCCTACGCTAAAACCAGCTCAGTAGCTAAGCAAGAAGCACCAGACATGTTCGTGGGCAGACTTGTTGGCTCCAACTCCTGAGGGGCATTGGGCAGCAAACTCCCTGGAACTACGGTGTTCAGAAAATGTGTGAATGTATGAATGCTTGACAAATCACTGCTTCCAGGGCTGTGGGTAGGGGCAGCTGAAGAAGCACATTTCCACCAAGGATTTAGAAAAAGGCAGAATCTTCATCTAACAGGATGCCAAAAGAAATGGGAATATCCAAGGCTTGCTCCTTGGTGTTTGGAGGAAGCTAGGGTCCCCAGGAGCTAGGAAGGTGTGAGGCTAGGACTTGAGGGGTGAAGAGTATGTGAGATGAAAATGCTGGAGTGTTGCTCTGGTTTCAGGAGGGATTGAGGCCACCCTGGAATTACCATTTTAACAGAACGCTGTAGCTGAGTGACAGATCACGGGGGTGAGGGGCTTGTGCCAAAAGAGGAGGCACCTCTATTTTTGGCAGACCTTGGAACACCCCTCACAGGAAACCAGTTTACTTGGAAGAAATTACACCTTCCTCTCATTTTGTGTACAATGACCGTGAAGTCTTTGGAATAAAATGATGAGGTTAACATTCTTTAATACAATAAATGTCAATAAACGTACAAAAACCTGCTCAACCTTGTCAGTGACGAGGGAAATCACGGGCAGTGATTCATATTCCAATTTGTGCAGGACCTGCTGCGACCTGTGTCGTGTTCTTTCCTGCTGGATTTGAACCTGGGAGGATAGAGGCTGACATTGGTGCAGCCATCTTGCCACCATGACGGGACAACTTGTCTGCGAGTGGAGCCACAATAGAGAAATAAGAGGTAAGAGGTGGAGAGGGTGACCAGGGCCTGACAGTATCATTGGAGCTGCACCAGTGGCCAGTGCTCCCCTGGACCTTTCAGTTATGTGAGCTAATTTGAGTCAGATGTGGATCACTGACAAGAATTCTAGCCAACACAAACATACTGATGGAGGGGCAAAGGCGCATGCATCTCTCACTTATTGAGTGTTCACTCCACACTGTTCTAAGCACTTCATGTGGATGACTTCATTTGATCCTCACAACGAGCCTATGAGGTAGGTAGGCCACTCTTATTTCCATGTACAGTCAAGGAAACTGGGGATATGCACATATGGTTTAAAAATCTTGCTCAAGATCACACAAGCTCGGACTTAGACGGTCTGACCTCAGAGCCTGCCCTGTAAAACTTTTCAGAGCTTTTGGGTCAGGCCATGAAGGGTGGGTGCTTCCTCTGCAGTTGGTCAAGGCTGCCTTTGCCTGCAGGTTCGTGTGTTCGCGTAGCCAGTGGAATCCTGGACATTGAGGCTATGGGAAAAATCCACAAGATGTTTTCAAATTCATTGTCTTTCTACATTTAGAAGATGATGATGATTTTCCATCATGCAGTACAATGATATGGGATTAATTTGGTAATTAAATGTTTGTTGTGGGAATGAATAAATTGTCCTCCATCACTAGGAAATTTTTGTCAACTCGCTTTGAAGTTGGAGAAGCAAGACGCCTGCTTGTTTAGTGTGGCATCCACTTCTGCTTTATAAATTCAGATAATATCTGCTGACAGTGCTTCCCCATTTGCATTCTCTGGGAAGATGTTATTTATTGTCCCTGAGGCTAGAGGAAAAAAATTAGGTCACTGCCTCACGCATCTTCCTGAAACCGTCCATAACACGTGCTTCATCAGACAAAGAAATGCATTTTCTGAAGAAATCATGACCTATGCCAAGTCTTTTTGTCTGTTGTAGCCAAGCTTTTGTCTAAGATGGCTGTGTTCTCAAATGTTTGCAGGTAGCGTTCTGAAATGATGTCGAATATGTTTCTTATTCATGAGATGCTTAACCTGTAGCCCTCTGAAGCTGTAACATCATCACACTTTACAAGTACTGAAGTCACTTGGTGCTGAAACATTGATTCTCTGCAGCTCACATCCTTCTTGCCATGAGGGGAATGTCTCTAAGATGCCCAGGGCTCACGCTGCTCACCACACACAGCACGAGCAGACAGACTAGTGCATATAAACTCTTCCGTAAGCTCTGTCTCAAATACTAGTGTCTTGTGGATGACGCTTCATAAAAAAGTCACTGATCTGCTTCATTTCTGCCATATGATATCAATGTGGAGTTAAGCAATTTTTGTTTTTTGTTAGGGGGAGTTATAATTCTTTTGAAATAACTTACTTTTTAAAAAACACACATGACAGACCGGGCGCGGTGGCTCACGCCTGTAATCCCCGCACTTTGGGAAGCCAAGGCAAGTGGATCACGAGGTCAAGAGATCGAGACCATCTGGCCAACATGATGAAACCCCATCTCTACTAAAAATTCAAAAATTAGCCGGGCGTGGTGGTGCATGTCTGTAGTCCCAGCTACTCGGGAGGCTGAGGTTGGAGAATTGCTTGAACCAGGGAGGCGGAGGTTGCAGTGAGCCGAGATTGTACCACTGCACTCCAGGCTGGTGCCTGGCGACAGAATAAGACTCTGTCTCAAAAAAAAAAAAATATCAGAGGACATTAGTATGTGCTTTTTTTGACTTGTATTGCACCCTAAAATAATGTAGAATTTTTATCCCTTTAAAAAAATGTTACATGAAAATGAACTGTTAAAAAGTATTTTTGGAAGGACATGCAACATTTATTCCCAAAATATTTAATTCCAGGAGAAAGAACACATGTATAGGCTTTGGAGTCAGGCAGGCTGGGGTCAAATCCAAGGGTTTTACTTAGCGGCTTTGGTCAAAATACAGCATATCTCTGAGACTCAGTTTCCCTTATCCATAAAATGGAGAAAATAATATCTATGTACAAGGGATGAAGAATAGTATAAGTATCAGAGACATAGCTGTTTCGGTGTGTGTGTGTGTGTGTGCGTGTGTGTGTGTGTGTATGTGTGTGTGTGTTTTGGAGAGAGTGTCATGCTCTGTCACACAGGCTGGAGTGCAGTGGCACGATATTGGCTCACTGCAACCTCTGCAATCTCTACCTCCCAGGCTCCAGCGGTTCTCATGCATCAGTCTCCTGAGTAGCTGGGACTACAGGCATGTGCCACCACACTCTGCTAATTTTTGAATTTTTAGTAGAGACAGGGTTTTGCCATATTGGCCAGGCTGGTCTGGAACTCCTGACCTCAGGTGATCTGCCTACCTGGGCCTCTTAAAGTGCTGGGATTATAGGTGTGAGCCACCATGCACAGCCAAGATTGCTTTCTTTATGGTTACCCTCACTTGTGGATTTTCTTCTAAGTAAGATTCCATAGGAACTGAAGAATCAACTCTAGGCCTAAGGTGGGGAAGCATGTGTGAGTGTTTGAGAAGTCGCCTTTTCCAGTGCTTTTTTATTGGAGCAGCTGAAGAAGCACATTTCCAGCCGGTATTTAGAAAAGGGAAGAAACTTGATCTAACAGGATGCCAAAAGAAATGGGAACAGCCAAAGTTTGCTCCATGGTGTTTGGAGGAAATTAGCGACGCCATGAGCTAGGAAGGTGCCAGGCTAGGACCTGAGGGGTGAAGGACGCTGGAAGCAGTCATTTGCTTTCAGAAAGTTTCTCCTTTAAGCTGTACAATTCCCTGATTCATTTAAAGCAGGACTTCATTTTCATGCCACTTTGGGGACCATATCCCAGAGAGATCATGAAATCTGTTTGTTGGGGCCCTGACAGACCCAGAAGAGACGGGGCTTCTCTTAAAAAGCAACACTTTAAGGTAGAAGCCAGAGCACGGCTAGCTCCTGGGAGGAGGTGGAAGAGTACAAGAGATCTGGAGGGAAGAGGGAAGAGGAGCGGGCCTGGAGAAAGGAGAGCCTTGGAGGCCAAGGGCATCCCTGAAGTGTACCCTCAGCAGAAAGGTTTCCAGTGAGGTGGATGGGAGAGGATGGGAGAGACGGGGCCCTAGGGCCGCATGAGAAAGGCCCCACACAAATGGTTAAAATACTGCTCACTTCTATTATATCATGAAAAAATGGCAGTGACCAGAGCTGCCTGGATTAGGAAAAAAGGGTGTAATTCCATCTTGGGGCTTCTGGGGAATTGAGCTTGTGGTTCTGTGGTTTATGATGTCATCAGAACCCCTGGATGAAATTACAGCCTTTTAATGTACAGCTTGGTAAGTGGGGAGACTGAGGGTCCATCATGCTTGCTCAAAACGTGACAAGGACTCAACGGTCAAGGTTGGACTGGGAGGTCAAGTTCTGGAGGCTGACCCCTGAACACTTGCTGGGTAGATAGCCTTGGTAAAGGCGTTTTCCCCCTTCCGTCCTCTGTGTCCCCTCTCCCTGTCTTCCTATCCCTCCCTCCTCATTTCCCTGAGTTGCACAGTTCAATTTTCCCATGATTTATTTTATAAAAAGCCCAAGTTAACCAGATTCCTCTGGCCTTCATGCTTATTTAGCTCACACTTCAAACCTTTCCATCTCAAGACCCACCCAAGAAAGGCTCACATACGACATCTCTGACTTCTGAAGGAAGAAGCCTACCATGAAGTGGGTGGCTCACTTCCGTCTTTTGTTCCGTTCCCAACCTCCCACTTGACTGTACATGCCAAGGTTTGGAAGTGATGGCGCTCACAGTTTAGCTCATCCAGTGACCCAGTCTTTCTAGATGAACTGTTTGTGGCCTCCTGAAACATGGCAGCATGTCCACCTGCTAGTGCCTTTGGTTTTGGGGTTTCTCAGCCTCCCTTTGTTCACCAACTTTTAAACATGTTTTCTGAATATGTATCAGGAAGCTGGGGCTGAGATCTGGAGGTATAATGGAAGGCAACATAGATGTGATTGCTGCCCTCATGAAGACTCCCCCTGCCTACCTGCCTTGGCCATCTGGGTGTTGCAGAGATCAGAGTTCATGTCTCCAAGTCTGTATCTCCAATGCTGCTCTTCCACAAGGGGTGCCGTTCAGTGGATGCTACCATCCCTGCCTAGTTGCTAAATCCAGAGATTTAGGAATGTCCAGCTTGACTTCTCCCAGTCCCTCAGCCCCAGCTTCCAATCCATCAATGAGTCCTGTCCATTCCACCTCCAAAATAGAACTCTTCTGGACCACTTTCCCCGTCTCAAGGGCATCATTTCACTTCACTACTTACTGCAGTGGCCTCCCAAAGGCACCTCCCACTTCTTTATTTTTTCCTCCCACCCAAAGGTTCTTGAAGTCCTCTGACCAGTAGCATGAGCACCTGAAAAATGGTTAGAAATGCAGGTTCCTGGACCTCCCAAGACTGCTTAGAATTTCTGGAGGTAAGAACAAGCAGTCTCAGTTTTAACAAGCACCCAAGGTGCTTGTGATGCATGCTCACATTTGAAAACATCTTCCACTCCTGTTGCCCAGGCTAAGTGTAGTGGTGTGATCTCAGCTTACCGTGGCCTCCGCCTCCCCGGCTCAAGTGATTCTCCTTCCTCAGCCTCCCTAGTAGCTGGGATTACAGGCAGGTGCCACCATGCCTGGCTAATTTTTGTATTTTTAATAGAGACAGGGTTTTGCCCTGTTGGCCAGGCTGGTCTCAAACTGACGTCAGGTGACTCATCTGCCTCGGCTCCCAAAGTGTTGAGACTACAGGCCCATGCCATGTCACTGTGCCAGGCCCAATTCATTTTTGACACAGGCAAGCAACTCTGCACCTTTTAGACATTCTCTTATTTATGTCCATTTGCAGAGAAGGAAACTGAAATCTGATCTTAGAGGATACATTAGATTATATAATGTCCAAGTTGAAAACCCTTCAGAAGTTTCCCACTGTGGCTGGAATAAAACTCTTCCGCAGCCAGGCGTGGTGGCTCACGCCTGTAATCCCAGCACTTTGGGAGGCCGAGGCGGGTGGATCATGAGGTCAAGAGATCGAGATCATCCTGGTCAACATGGTGAAGCCCCGTCTCTACTAAAAATACAAAAAATTAGCTGGGCATGGTGGCGCGTGCCTGTAATCCCAGCTACTCAGGAGGCTGAGGCAGGAGAATTGCCTGAACCCAGGAGGCGGAGGTTGCGGTGAGCCGAGATCGCGCCATTGCACTCCAGCCTGGGTAACAAGAGCGAAACTCTGTTCCCAAAACAACAACAACAACAACAAAAAACTCTTCCGCAGCCCGCATGACCCTGCACCATCTAGCTCTGGCCTCTCTTCCCCGGCTTCCACTCGAGATATGCTTTCCCTGGGCTCATCTGCCTCCATACCTTTTCACCATTCAGTTCCATGAGTGCACAATTCCCCTTCTAGCCTTAGGGCCTTTGTAAACACTGTTCCCTCTGCCTGGAACACTCGTTCTCCCTTTATTTCACATGGATAGTGCCTTTACCTCATCATTCGGATTTACCAAAAATGTCACCTCTGGATGACATTGTAATATATTGCAAATTGTATAGTCTGTTGGATATTCCTGGTGCATATTAGCATTTTAAAGGCCCTGATAAGTCCTGCAGTAAAGAAGCCAGATTAGTTTTGTCTCATGTGGCATTTCCCAACCTTTTTTGACCAGGCACTAGTTTTACCTACCATCTATGACTGCCTATTGTTTCAGGAGTGCTGAGTCACAATTCTCTCACCTCTTTTTCGTGAGGTCATAGTCACCTCTTTTTCTTTTTGGCATTTGCTGGTTTCTATATGGTGACTTCAGAGTCCACGTTTTGAAATCTGTACCGACATGAAAGTCGGCTGTCAGGCTCCAGATTTACTTTAGAATTGTCAAATACAACCTGTTTTGACAAATACAGCCAACTTTCACGTTAGAGATTTGTCTCTTGCCCTGTAACACACTGTCAGTGGGTGATGGAGACATGGTTCACACTTTTCTGACTCTGAAGCCCAGGGTCTTTCCAAATACCCATGCTGCTGCCATTTCCTGACCAGATTTCTCAAGACCTAAATCCGGAGAGTCTCTGAGACTGTCAAATACTAGAGTGAGCTCTAGTATTTAAATAAGTACTATCTCAGGAAAAGCTGAGCTGTGATTCTTGTCACTGATGGGAATTGAGAAGAAGACTTTAACCTTAAAAAAGTTATTTGTTTTTTTTTTTCTGTTCTTTCAGGTTATCTTCATTTTATTTGATTTTTTTTTAACTTTTACTTTAAATTCAGGGGTACAGGTGCAGGTTTGCTACATAGGTAAACTTGTGTCATGGGGGTTTGTTGTACAGATTATTTCATCATCCAGGTATTAAGCCTAGTATTTATTAGTTCTTTTTCCTGATCCTCTCCCTCCTCCCACCCTCCACCTTCAGGTGGGCCCCAATGTGTGTGTTGTTCGCTTATATGTTTTCATGTGTTCTCATCATTTAGCTTTCACTTATAATTGAGAATATGTGGTTTTTGGTTTTCTGTTCTTGCATTAGTTTGCTGAGGATAGTGACCTCCAGCTCCATCCATGTCCCTGTAAAGGACATTATCTTGTTCCTTTTTTATGGCTGCATAATATTTCATGGTATACAGGTACCATATTTTCTTTATCTAATCCATCATTGATGGGCCTTTAGGTTGATTCCATGTCTTTGCTATTGTGAATAGTGCTGCAATGACCATACACATGCATGTGTCTTCATAATAGAATGATTTATATTCCTCTGTGTATATACTCAGAAATAGGATTGCTGGGTCGAATGGTATTTCTGTCTTTAGGTCTTTGAGGAATTGCCACACTGTCTTCTACAATGGTTGAACTAATTTACACTCCCACCAACAGCATGTAAGCGTTCCTTTTTCTCCACAACTTTGCCAGCATGTTACTTTTTGACTAAAAAAAGGTTATTTCTAATTGCCTGAGCAATTCTATGCTACCATGTGTAGTGACATCATTTTTTGTTCCTTTTTATTTTGAAATAACTTCTTATTTTGAAACAGAAATGTTGCAAGAATAAGAAATAGTTCGAAGAATTTTCAAATAACCTTTTTCAAATGTAATACTTTGTCCTGTTTGTTATATGTATGTATGTGTATATATATCTGTGTGCATGTATATACATATTTAAATATATTTTGTATATCCATCACATATAAATATAAAATTTAATTTTCTTTTACAAATTATTTGAGAACAAGTGGCATACACTATTTCCTTTCCTAAATACTTCACTGCATAATTCCTGAGAGTAAGGATAGTCTCTCTCTCTTTTTTTTTTTTGAGACAGGGTTTTGTTCTGTCACTCAGGCTGAAATTCAGTGGGATAAGCATGGTCCACTGTAGCCTGAACTTCCTAGCCTCAAGCAATCTTCCTGCCTCAACGTCCTGAGTAGCTGGGACCACAGGCGTGTGACACCACATCTAGCTAATTATTTTATTTTTAGGGGAGATAAGGTCTCATTATGTTTCCCAGGCTGGTCTCAAATTCCTGAGCTTAAGCCATTCACCCACCTTAGCCTCCCAGTGTTGGGATTACAGATGTGAGCCACCACGCCTGGTGGGATAGCCTCTTAAATAGCTGTAATAGTTGTCAACTACTCTAAATTCGATATGGATATGCTACTTTTATTTCATTTGCAATCTAAATTTTATTTTTGTCAGTTAATTGAATGAAGTCCTTTATAGCATCCCTCCCTCTAATCTAAGACACCTTCTAGGATAAGATCTTGCATTTAGCTGTCACTTCTCTTTGGCTGTCTATTCATAGGGAACATTTTTAGTCTTTGTATTTTATGATACTGACACTTTTGAATATAGTTGCTTTTAATAAAATTGGCACTTTCTTATTTTGGGTTTTGCGATGTTCTCTCATGATTAGATACATGATGAGCTTCAAGGTAGGTGTTTTCAGCCAGAATATTATATAGGTGATGAGTCCCTCTCAAGTTGCCATTACCACCTCTGCACACTCACTCACAATGTCTGCCTGCCCCTCATTGGTGGTGCTAACCTTGATCATCTGCTCTAAGTGTTGTCTGATTTGTTCACCATATAGTCACTACTTTTTTCTTTACACAATCCATATGTAGTCTATTGGAGGACGCTGGAGGTCATGTAAATAGCCTGCTCCTCATCACCATTTCTCCCCAGATTTAGCATCCACTGGTATTTCTTGCTAGATCCAAACTTTATTGTGATGGTTGAGAAATGGTGATTTTCTAGCTGTAACAGTTCTTCTATGTGCACCAGTCGGCTTGGCATTTCGCTGTAAGCTAAAGTTCTCCCTTCTCTTTTACGTATTTGTTTGCCTATTTATTATTTAGGTATTTAGGAAAGGAACATAGTGTATGCCACTTGTTCTCAAATAATTTGTAAAAGAAAATTAAATTTTATATTTATTATGGACTCAGGGGTTCTGATTTTTCAATGGTCTGTAATGTTACTATTCTCAATTACTGTGGTGCTCAAATTGTCCGACTTTTGGCCAGTGGAGCCCCCTTCCCATGTCTTTATGGCATGTTCTCATTATTTTTTTTTTAGTACCTCTTTCCTTCCTGGCATTAAAAAGTGTTCCAGGTCCATCTTGTACCTGCTCTGCCTTCACTCTGGAATCAGCTATTTCTCTGAGGAGCCCTGCTATTTCCTTCCCTTCATAGGAAATATTATGATACACCAGGATCTGCATGCTAACATGCTTATGGCTTCTGGGTCTCACTGCTTTTACCTACTGTATTCTTTGTAATGACTTCCCAACATTTCGTGGAATGGCTGTACAGCTGTTTATTATCCATTGCTCTATTAACGGATGCTTAGGCTGTTTCCGATTTGTCCCTATTTCAGGCAACTCTCAGCAGACATTTGGTTACACACTGTGTATTTATGCTAGGAGTATCCATCTCTCCAAGGGTAGCTGATGAGAAGTGGAATTTCTTGATCATAAGATGTATATGTTTACGATTTTACTTGATAGTGCCAATTTCTTCTCTACATTGGCCCCACCAACTTAGATCACAGTAAACAGGACATGAGAATCCTCACCTTTCCAGACACTTTCTGATGCTGAGTAAGGGGTGAAAAACGTGGGCTGACTGGCTTCATGTTCATTTTCCACATTGTAAGAGAGGCTGAGGATCTCTTCCTGTGTTTATTGGCCCTTTGTCTTCTCTCTGGAGGGAGGAGAGGAAGCTTTGTGAGGGATGCAACGGTAGAGCCAGACCTCACTGGATGACTAGGTTTTTAGGAAGTAGGCAAGGAGGGAGGCTATTTCAGATGTAGGAAATGACAGAGCCAACACCGGGCAGTGCAGGCCAAGTAGCTGTAGATTTTGGATCCCCTACTTTCCTGGGGTGGGGACTGCTAATTTTGCTCTGGTGCCACTGCTTTCATGGTCTTCTCTACGACAAGCTTTGCAAGAGGCCTCCAGGAATGGGAGAGCTACCCCTCCCTGGCCCTCCATTTAATGTCATATAAGAATTCACACACATCTTCCTTGTCTGAGTGAGATTTAATTGTGGGCTGAGGTGGCCATTTTTTTTTTTTTTTTTTTTTTTAAGGCAGTGAAACCAACTGTGCTCACCAAAGTTTGGGTCACGTGAGGGTGCAGCCAATGAAGGAAAGAGTATAGAATAAATGATCAGTGGTAGGACATGGACTGATCTGGTCAATGATATGAAACAGACAAAACCTTACCCACAAGTGACAGCTGGAAACCCAACACAACCTGGGCTGTAGCAATCAGGACCCTATGAGACGCTAGCTCTTCATTTTGGCTTAATGGTCACAGGCTTGGAGGGAAAGCAAGATGGCACTGCAGAAAAAACAATGGAGGTGGCTCCAGGGTCTTGATGATGTTTTACCAAGAGACAGGTGCAGGCAATTTACCAAGATATAGACAAGGCTTTCTTTCATAACAAGGAAGAAAGAGTAAGAAGAAGGGGATTATTTTAGAGCATGAAGGATTTAGGTCAGAGATTTCAACTGACAGAGGTAATCCAAATAAGTGATTTGTCAGGGAGTTTGTGGAATATCCTTCTCTTCTTTGATAAAGACATAGGTTCTTTGCTGCTGAATGAACTGAGGGAGTCCTGTGTAAAAGACCCTCCAGGCTTAGATTCTCTGCCAAGGCAGGGCCTCTGTGGGTCAATTGCAGATATAATTGTTTTTGGCAGACCTGACTTGCCACACAAAAGTTCAGGTGCTTTCTCTGTCAAAGAAGGTTGGGAAGCCTCACCAGCAGGACTCGAACCTCTCACAGGATTAATGGCCTTTGGGGCTGCAGTTGTACCTGGGAAAATGGGAAAGGTGTTTTTTTTTCTTTCTTTCTAATGATCTCAACTTAATTTTCATACCAATACCATAGTGAAAAATGATTATATATCATTTTTCTCTTTTTCCTCTTTTTTCATTCTTTTTTTTTTTCTTTTCTTTGAGTCAGAGACTCACTCTGTCATCCAGGCTGGAGTGCAATGGCACCATTTTGGCTCACCACAACCTCCGTCTCCCAGATTCAAGTGATTCTCGTGCCTCAGCATCCCGAGTAGCTGGGATTACAGGCGTGCCCCACCCCACCTGGCTAATTTTTGTATTTTTAGTAGAGACAGAGTTTTACCATATTGGCCAGGCTGGTCTCAAACTCCTGACCTTAAGTGATTCATCTGCGTCAGCCTCCCAATGTGCTGGGATTACAGGCATGAGCCACCATGCCTGGCCCTTTTTTTTTTTAACCTTTCAATATGAGAACATTTAAACGTGCAAAGTTGAATGACCACTGTGTCACCAACCACCTAGATTCAACATCTTTCTTCTATATCTTTATCTCAATATACATTTGTTTACATGTGTGTGTTGTATATACAAGTATGTGTATCTAACTAAATATCTGTGTTTTTTCCTTTTGTAACTTGCAAACATTATGGTATACTTTACCCCTTCAGAAACCACACCTGTTTGAATGGAGAGACTTTAATGATTTGTTAATTAGGTATAAAGTTATTAACTACATAACTGAAAGAGTAAAAAGAGAATTCCTTAGACTCCCTAGAATCATGGAGGAAGCAATTTTTATGAAGTAGCTATCATCCCTAGGGCTGAGGAGGGGCCCTGTGTTGCTGCAAGTCTGATCCCTGAGACGGAGCCGCTGTTAGGCTGGTGCTGGTCTCTGAGCTGTGGGACTAGGACCCAGACCTCTTGAGAAAGGGGCTTAATTCAGTGGCTGCTACAGGAATAAAGTGCCCCTACCAGGGTGAAGAAGCATTGCCAGGTGACAGAACAGAAACAGGAAGTAGGAAAAAGCAAACTCTTTCCTCCCCTTCAGACTTGCAGCCTCTCTCTAGCGCCCCCTTTTGGCAAAGCCTATCGCATGGTTTGCAGAGTCCTGGACCCAGAATCACAAGGTCAAGTATAGAAAGGCAAGTTTGGAGCAGAAAGATAGTATTTTAATAACTGGCATAAACCATAAATACTTCAGTATGTGTCTCCTAAATTAAGAATATACTCCTACATATAGACAATAATAGTCTCATGCCTAAGAAACAGTGATTTCCTAATATCAAATACCCAGTCCATGTTGCAGTGTCTCTAACCATAACAAGTGTTTTGTTATAGCTGAGATTTTAGTGTTTTAAGATGAGAAACCACTCACATTTCCTGCATTGCATTTACTTGGCATACCTCTTAATTTCTTTTATTCTAGAACAGTCTTCTGCTCCCTCCCCCACTTTAAAACACCGATGATGAAATGCTGGGTCAGTGGAGTTGTCCAAAGTCCTACAGTCTGAGTATCTGAACGTGTATTCACCGTGTTGTTTTATCTGTTCCTCTGTCCTCAGTATTTCTTGTAACCTAGAAGTTAAGTCCTGATTAGATTGAGTAAACTCATTTATTTTTTGTCAAGAATTCTTCATAGGCGGTGCACACTTCATTGTGATGTATATACTACCATATGAATTATACTGTCATCTTTGAAGATATTTATTAACTTCAGATACGCTTTTGTACCCCTGGGAACAAAAGCCAAACAATTCTCATGGAAAGAGCAGGAAGAACATCAGTTTTCACTGTAACAGGTGCTGCCAGTTAGTTCTGGTAGAACTTGCCCTGGTCCCCATGCACTGAGCCCTGCCCTGCTGTCCTCGTGCATCACCTGGAGATGTTCTGTACTATGTATGGGAACCTCTGCTCATTGAGGCTGTGTTTTGTCCTGCTGAGCATCCTGTTTTGCAATCCTCCAGGCCCCCCACTTGCTCTGCAATGTATACTGTGGGCATCACTGCTTTGCTGAGCGTGCTGGGCTTGGCTCTCCACTGCCTTGCCCTTGAGCATTTTGCTGCAGAGCCAGTGGGATGAGAATCATCTGTTTGTGAATGGGGAGTTTTCTCTCCTTTTCTTGTCATTTCTGTGATTTCTTTCTGGAGCTGCCTTGTAAACCTTACACCGTGTCCTATCTTCACCCCATCTGTAATCATACCTTTCTCACCTGAAATTCTGGTCTGTCTCAGCATCACTGATGCTGATGTTCACCACATTGGATCTTGGCCATCCTGAATTCATCACTCTGCTTTGCTGTTCACCACCTTGGATCTTGGCCATCCTGAATTCCCTTTGGCATCATTGAGCAAAGCCTTGATTGATGATATTGGATTCTCTTTCTGGGTTTTATTTTCATCATCAAATCCATTTCACCTTCTCATGGGCATGAGTAGAAGGGTCAGGCAAGCTCGGCTCCGAGCCCAAGTAGCAGGAGAAGAGTTGTCAGTTTAGTTTCTTACCTTAGATGTCTGCAGAGTTCCAACAGGTCTAGTGAAGTTGAGGAAGACCAGATGATATGGTTTGACTGTGTCCCCACCCAAATCTCACAGTGAATTGTAATAATCCCCCTATGTCAAGGGTGGGGCCAGGTGGAAATAGGTGAATCATGAGGGCAGTTTCCCCCATACTGTTCTCATGGCAGTGAATAAGTCTTATGAGATCTGATGGTTTTATAAAGGGGCGTTCTCCTGCACACGCTCTCTTGCCTGCTGCCATGTAAGAGGTGACTTTGTTTCTCCTTTGCCTTTTGCCATGATGGTGAGACCTCCCATGCCATGTGGAACTGTGAGTCCATTAAACTTCTTTCCTTTATAAGTTGCCCAGTTTCTGGTATTTTTTTTTTTTTTTTTTTTTTTTTTTTTTTTTTTTTTAGACAGGGTCTCGCTCTGTTGCCCAGACTGGAGTGCAATGGCACAATCTTGGCTCACTGCAACCTCTGTCTCCCAGGTTCAAGCAATTCTCCCACCTCAGCCTTCCAAGCAGCTAGGACTACAGATGTGTGCCACCACACCCAGCTAATTTTTGTATTTTTAGTAGAGATGGGTTTTGCCATGTTGGCCATGCTGTTCTCGAACTCCTGACCTCAAGTGATCTACTGGCCTTGGCCTCCTAAAGCGCTGGAATTATAGGCATAAGCCACTGTGCCTGGCCTCGTATGTCTTTGTTAGCACCACGAGAACAGACTAATACACCAGAAACATGAAAATCAGCAGCTCAAGTTCAAGAAGAAATAGGAACTGACTTCCCAGTTCCTGTGTGACAAGGAGCCCAAGACAGAATATACTACAAATTCTTTGCAGCTCCTCCTATCAGGAGCTGATGCCTGTTTCTCCAGACTTTGGATTGGACTGGTCTTTTGTCTTCCTTTATCCAATAGAACATTAATAAAAGAAAGGCTCAAAAAAATGCCTGCCTACTGGGGCTTTCCCTCTCCTGATGATGGAAGAGTCTATGTGAAGGAGCCGAGCTGGCTGCTGGACAGGCCACATGGAGGAGAATCGAGGCATTCCACCAACAGCCTGCTAGCCTCTGGCTGCAGCAAGCAGCCTGAGTGAGCCTCAGCAAAACCAGCCGAAGAAATGCTCAGCTGAACCCAGTCCAAACTGCTGACACCCAGAATTGCAGCTAATATATTATTGTTGTTTTAAGCCACTAAGCTTTGAGGGGGTTTCTTACACAGGAAAGGCTAACTGGTACATGCTCCATCTGAAGCGGGCGGCTCCCACTCAGTGCCAGTCTAGAGTGGGCTATGCCGTGGTGTCACCATGTCTTCCAGTTGTTTTCAAGACAAGAGACAATTCAAGATACTTTTTATGTGATGCATGCCAACTTTAAATGATAGTACTAATTAAAAAATTTTAAGCTAGGCATGGTGGCACATGCCTGTAATCCCTGCACTTTGGGAGGCTGAGGCGGGTATATCATGAGACCATTCTGGCTAACACAGTGAAACCCCTATCTCTACTAAAAATACAAAAAAATTAGCTGGGTGTGGTGGCACGTGCCTGTAGTCCCAGCTACTCAGGAGGCTGAGGCAGAAGAATCGTTTGAACTTGGGAGGCGGAGGCTGCAGTGAGCCGAGATCACATCACTGCACTCCAGCCTGGGTGACAGAGTGAGACTTCATCTCCAAAAACAAACAAACAAAAAATTAAGAACATTCTAGAGGCCCAAAGTAACAACTCAGGGATGGATTTCATCTCGCCGAGACCATCCTTTTTCTTGCTACTGGGTCCAATGTTTGCCCTGATCATTGTCCCTGATTTAGAAAAGTAGACTTTTGGGGTTGGGGGGATACGTGAGCCAGCGGCAGCCTCTAGAGACTGCCAGCAGCGGGCTGGACAAGGACCCAAGGCTTCATCGGCTGTGGAGCACTGAGTCACTGATGGACATGGTGAAACGATGGGGATGCTCTAAAAACCTCTTTGAGGAGGGAATTTTTTCTGTTCAGACAAAATACCACCTCCTCTCAGCTTCTCCCCAACATAGTTCACTTCTCTACGGGGCAAACCATAAATACTGTACGTCCTCCTATATCTGCCTCCCTCATTAGATTTGGGGGAGTTCCTGGAGGGCCTTCTGGGTAGCTTGCTTACTTTTCCATCGCGATGCGCTGACTGGTGACCTGGCAGATGCCTGGAATGTTCTTTTTTTCCCCCTCTCCCTGCCCTCTCTGACAGTTCTCGACATAAGGTGGGCTGTGGGTCACAGTCCTGGTCACCTTTCCTTGAAACTCTACATCAGAGTGAGACACTGGGCACAAATGTTCATCTAGCTAAGGAATTCAAGAAAACGGAGTTTTCTCACATTTTTTTTTTTTTTTTGTCAACTTACAGAAAAAAAATTCCAGAACCAAATGCAAAGGTCCCCCACATGTTCATTGTGTCAGAAGCAAGCTCTAAAGATGGGATGTCAAGCTGGCTCTCTGGCCTAGGGACACTTGCCTCTGCAGAGCCTCTGAGCTGTGACAGGCATGGGGCAGCGTGACATGGGCCTCTGGAGCCAGATGATTTACCTCGAGCGGGGAGTATGAGGTTTTACTGGGCCTTTGCAATCCGGGCCAGCCTGTACATCTGGATGATTATGAGAAAATAATCCATAAACCCATGTCTGTTCTCCATAACACCCTGTACTCCCACTGAGGGAGCGGGCGCCGACACGCTTTTTCCATTTTCATTAACATCTTTGATCCCTCACAGTCTAAGACTTGGCGTGGATGGGCAGGCCAGAAAAATGTGGAGCAAAGACTGTCAGGCACCCTCAGGGAGAGCTGAGGAGGAACAAATGTGCCCAGCGGGGCTACCTCTTTGCTCTGCATGGAATCTCCTCCCGACAATGGCCCACTGTCCCCAGTGGGTGGAGAGATGGCCTGGTCTTGGCAGGAGCGGGCCCTGGGGCAGGGTGGGAGGCGCGTGGCTTTCCTCTCTCCACTAGAGGGTGGGGGAGTTTGGATGTTGGCGCGGAGGCTGCCTGCCTGCATCAGAACTCAGCCGGCAAGGAAAGCAGGTGGCTCAGAGATTGGGTCAGACTCAGGGATTGGATGGGGATGGAGCTTTCAGAGGAGTGGCCTGTTGGAGGCGGGTCTGGATGGGGATTTCGGTCTGGCCCAGTTTGGTCCAAAGGTGGGCCAGGGAAGGCAGCTACTCTAGCCAGGACCCCTAGCAGTCCTGACCTGTGGACCCATCTGCAGGCCATCCTCCCTCACTGACAGCTCTGTTGTTTGTCATAGGCCAGTTAGAAGAGGTAGCTGGCTGGGCACTGGGTGGAAGCCGGAGGGATGGGCTTCCTCTTGTACCACATGGCGGCATGACGCTTGAGGCTTTCTTTACCACGGCAGGCAGGGGAGGGAGGTGCCAGGAAGCTGGCTGCACCCTGTGCTATTTCCCCAGCCTCCTTGCCACCGGAATGTCCTGCATTAGGAATGTTACTCCTTTGCATCGAAGTGTGCATGCTTCCCTGGGATCACCGTTAAAATTGCTCTCTGAGGAATTGCTTGAACCCAGGAGGTGGAGGTTGCAGTGAGCCAAGATTGTGCCACTGCACTCCAGCCTGGGTGACAGAGTGAGACCTCATCTTAAAAAAAAATGCTCTCTGAGAGAAGAAAAACATCACAGAAGGGCCGTCATAGTTACCCTTGTGGATTCATTGATCACACCACTTGTCCCCACTGGGCCTTTCGCTTGAATTAGAGACCAGGGAGAAAGGTTCGAGAAACACCAAGTACAAGAAAGGCTTGGAGGTCTGAGGCCAGCAGCGAATGGGGAAAACTGAGGCCTCTGGGCAGTCTTCTGCAGAGGGGAAAGATGGAGTAGAAAGAGTATTTCTAGAATGAAAGAGGGAGCTGAAGAGGGAGGGGACAGGGACATTGAAAAAAGATCCCATAGTTTCATCTCTTACTGCCTTTCCAGCGGAGCTCCTTGACTTCTGAACCGAATTGTCAGTCTCTCACTTTTCCCAACTTCCTCGTCATTTACTGAGGGATTGAGAGAAGGATGCAAACTTAAGTGAATCTTGACTCTTTGAGTCTTGATTTTCCTGCTGGGGAAATGGAGAGAACCATTAATTGAGGTTATGCATGGAAGAAAGCAAGCACGGAGTCTGTAAGGAACTCCTGGTTTCTCAATAGCATAAAAGAAAATACAGAGTGTCTTCCTTTACCCCATGTGGAACACTATTAAAAGTAAGAATGCTGCAATTGCTGGGACATGGCGGTAAAAGCTCTGGGGAGATTAGAAGGACAGGAGGATGCTGGCCGCAGCCGCGAATCGTCATCCAGTTGTGCCAGATGTTGCCATCAGTGGAGAGTGGGGAGGAGGGGCCAGGTTGGCTTCTGAGCTTTTCAGGTGAGTGACCCAACTTTTTCATGTAGAGGCTGGGTGGGATTCATGTATGCCCAGGCTATAAGCACACAAGAATATTTGGAAAACCTAAAATAGTCAAGCTATATGCAAATAACACTTTTGGTGATTTATGCGCAAACAAATAATTTGAGAAAGCCACAGTCTACCAAAAGTATAAAAAGCAAACCACATAAAATGTAAAATGTTCCTCCATGGGACAAACAGGATGTTTACTTTTCTATGTGCAGTTAGGCCTTATCCTGTGGCCTGGATGCTCTTCCCAGCTCCAACTTTATGAAGTGAAAGAAGGGCCAAAACACCTACGGATCTATTCCTACATTATTTAAGACACCTCATAGTGAACACGGAAAACAACAGGACAACCTGAATAAATAAGGATGTCAGGGTGAAGAAGAACAAGGGTAAGAAAATAAGAAAAAGCCAAAGGTAGAGTTGTGTACAGATATTTGAGCCTTCAAGTCCTGCCTATAAAGGTAAACTACAAATTTGTTTGTGAGCTTACTGGTGGCCAAAGCGAAGAGGGAAATATGATCTACAAAAGGACTCATGTTGTCCATCAACTTAACAGAAGCCAGCTCATGTAGGAGAAGAACAATTCTTACTGGAACTGGGGCTGGAGAGACTTCTAAGGTGGGTTTTCCTTGAAACCGTGCGTGATGAAGTCAAGGACTTCCTTGCTATAGCTCTATGATACATGGAGCAATAAATTTCATGTGCCTTACAAAAAGAAATCTCTCAATGGAAGCAGGTACCTCTAATAAAACATCTGTGCAAGAACCCCAGATACTCTGGTCCAAACATTCAGCTTTTTCATGATTGGATTTTACCCAAAGGTAAAATTTAGACAGTGTGGAACAGTAACTTGCCAGGGCGTCCTGTGGGATGAGAATATGCACAATAAGAAGAAAAGATCAAACAAAAGTAGGCAGGATTTTTTTTAAAACTGCAAGTCTTCTTAGACCCTGTCACATGTGAATGCATTCGTGTTTCTGTGATTTGCAGGCTTTCCAAAGCCTACATGACTGAACAATCCTGTGTGTGCCTGTAGCATCTTGGGGGCCCAGTATAGAGGGGGGACTAAAGGCAAGAAAAGGATCCACAAATCCAAAGCTAGAGCCACACAATCCTGTCCCCTAATTACATGCTTACCTCAAGCTTATTTTTGAAAGGGATGCTGGTGGGTGTCACCTTGCTGAAGCAATGATTTCTGTATTGATTATAACTTTCCTAAAACATGTAAATAAATAAGGTAGATGAATTTAGAGCTACTTTAAGTATTGAGTGAAGCCCCACCTAAAATGATCTTGCAATGTCCAGTGGCAAACCTGCCTACCACACTTGGGAAATCCCCTTCTAGAAGGAGGTGTGGACTTTACCTGTCCTTCCCTTGAGCCTCTGTAGATTTGGGGTCTTATCTCTGAGAGTGATGAGAATTAGGCAGAGGAGAGTCAGTGACTGTATTCTATGGCCTGGGCCCTGGACTACCACGGTTCTGGGCATGGCGTGTCTGTGTTACGGATCAGTTAAGAGCTAATCTGCCCACTGTGGCCTTCCATGGAGTGCCGAATGGAAGAGGTTCAGGGAAAGAACTTGATGTTGCTTGACCTGACTAGATAGGAGTTAAAAAAAAAATGAACCTTATTCCCAATGTCTTAAATTTCCCTGTGGGCCCACTTCTTTTTTCCTTCGTTGTTTACATTGACTTTTTGTCTTCTTGAAGGGTAATTTCCAGATGGGATCTTTCAGGTTGTATAAGAATGAATCAAGTTCATAGCCTATCATATCTCCAGCATTTCCACCAGTTTTGTAGCCAAATGTTTGGAAATGTTTGCTTTCTAAAGACAGCTGTTCATTTATCTTTTTCTTCCACAAACATATAGTCAGTGCTGACCATATGCAAAAAAGAGTGAGCAAGTTCACACAAAGATACAAAAGTCACTTAAAAATTACACAAATCTCTGTATAAATAATAGAAACTAGATTTCCAGCCAAAAATGGCAAACATCATGTATTTGACAAAGAACATTTATACAACAAACCTGATTCTTCTAGTATAGTGATTTTTAAACAATTTACACTTAGTGGTTGTTGCTTACCAAGCTAGGTTGATAGTTAAATACAGTTATCCTGATGGGACAAAGTGATGTAGGTGAGCTTTTGTCTTTCTGATGTCTTTTTTTTTTTTGAGTCTTGATCTCTGTCACCCAGGCTGGAGCACAGTGGCGTGATCTCAGCTCACTGCAATCTCTGCCTCTAGAGTTCAAGCGATTCGCCTACCTCAGCTTCCTGAATAGCTGGGACTACAGGCACACACCACCACACCTAGATAATTTTTTTTTTTTAAGTAGAGATGCAGTTTCACTATGTTGGCCAGACTGGCCTCAGGCTCCTGACCTCAAGTGATCCCTGCCCGCCTCGGCCTCCCAAAGCCCTCGTTTACAGGTGTGAGCCACTGCGCCCAGCCTGATAGCTGTCTTATAGTCAGTGCTCTCACCTGCTCTGGTCATTAAACCTTGCCCTGTGCTTTTCCTTTCTACCATTCCTCAGGACTAAAAACCCTCAAAGCCTGGCCTAGTCATTCAGCAAACATTGATTGCCTGCAGTGTCTTCACATCTTCACAGTGTTCAGCACCTTCACACTGGACACAGTTTCATCTGATCTCTAGGGGTCTTCTAGAACCTACTTCGTGTACAAAAACTTACCCTGGGGAGCTTTGCTATTTATCTTTTTGTCAAGCAGGCCACTAAAAGAAAGCGGAACATCCCCTTCCTTGAGATTTATGGTTAGGAGAGGCTTCGTTGCGATCATTTCCAACTGTGCTCATCAGTGTCTGAACTGTTTATGATTTGGTTGGTAAGAAATGCGCAAAAAGTGGGAAGAAAAATTTCCACGGGGGCTAAGAACTAGGGAAGATAAATTGCTTTTAAAATCTCATTATTCAGTTAAAATATAGCATTAGAAATGAGATTTTATTTACTTGTTAGGTCAAAGATCAAGAGGGACTATTGTCTGAATTTTGGGGAAGATCAATAATACAGTAATCGAAGATCTGCTTGCAATTCTGTTGTGTGGACAATCATTTGAGACAATAGAAATTCACATGTAGGTGAACACATTGTCCTTCTACCTTGCCTGAAGGACTTGGATGAAACAAGGAGAACTTGCCAGCACATTGATGTGTCTCACAAGGAGTAATGAATGAATTTGCCAATTATTCTTCACTATTTCTGGAGGTTAGCACTGCTTGAAAGAATATCTCCAGAGACAGAGAAGAGGTATTAGTGGAATAATTTATTAATATCCTGTTTACACTTTTGTCATGTGTCCAGCTTTCCCCTTCGTCGAGATGTATTGTCCTAAAAGTTTTAGTCCTGTGGCCTACATGGTTTTTGCTGGACTCCACTAAGAGAGAAAATACTTCTGGTTAAGGGCGAATGGTCACAGAGGGGTTGTGAGAGAAACCTAGTGAAAGCACTGACAACACTGTTCAGCCAGTGTTTCCTGAGCACCTACTATGTGCCAAGTGTGCATGCACGTGTATGTGTGTTTTCTGGCACCAGAAGAGTTACATCAGGCACTAAGGATCTATAATTCTCCTTCTTTGCTATTTTATCTCTTTCCTTAGCATTGCACAGCAGTATTTTGAAGCTTGCAAATGGCATTTGGTCTTCAAGGCTATCCTTTTCCTTCTTTGGAAATCTAAATTTCACACTGCCACAAAGCAATGTCAGTGGAGAACCAAACTATCCTGACCCTAGAACGCTGTAAAATCTGGCTTCAGCCTTTCCACCTTGAGTTTTGATGACACATTATTTTTTTTTCTAGAAAAATAAGGGAGCAAGCTTATCTTCTTATTTTCTGTGGGTAAGAGTAGGTTATGATTTTAGAACACGGTCCTGGTCCAACGAGTTTTGCAATGCAATTACCTCATCTGTATGAACGCAGATTCTGTGGTCTTACAAAAAAAAGGCATAGATGATTAATTGGAGGGGTTATTTGGGACAATTGATACTACTTTATCTTATTTGATATGTCCTTGGACTTGGTGATTTAAAGATGGTTGTTTCCTAACTGGTTATTTGAAAATGATTCTTTGAGGCATTTCAGCACTGGGTATTTTTTATTAACGAATAAAACATTTTAATTACAAGAGGAAAACAAAAATTGCCTGTAATCAACTATTAAAAACATTGAAGACATATATCTATATTTATTTTTAAAAGTGGTTTCATATTATACATGCCGTTTGTAATTAGTTTTTCCCCTTAATAATATATCATGAAAATTTCCATGTTGTTTCATATTTTTTTGTCTTTCAACATGTTAATAGCTGCATAGTGATTCCTTGTGTGTAGTGCCGTAATAAATTAAGTCAGTCCTTCACTGTTTAGACAGCCAGCCTATTTCCAACTTTTTGCTTGTATAAACAGTGCTTCATTGAACATCCAAATGCATGCATCTTTAGCCATGATGATTTTCATTGGGGATAACTGCTTAAAAATGGATTTGCTATGGCAAAGTTTATGCATATTTTAAAAGTTTATTAATAGGTTTTGCAATCCTCCTAGAACAGTATAGGAGGTTGTTTTCCTGTCTGACCTCCTATCAAAAAGTACTTAAAAAATTTTAAACATACTTGCTGGTTTGATAGGTAAAAATGTTATTTGACTTTTAGTTGGGTTTCCTTAATTATTAGTCAGAATGAACGTTTTCATGTTTATTGTCTATTGGTGTGTCTTCTTTCATGAATTGCTTATTTGTATTTGTTGCTCATTTTTCTAGTGGAGTATAGTTTTTTCCTCAATGTTTTTTACATGTTAAGAATAATAAACGTTTGCTATATTTTGTATTATAAACAACTTCCTCTCCTAATATAGTTTAAGGTAATTTCATTTTTTATATTTAGAAGTTTTTAAGTTTTATGCAGTCAAATCCATCACCGTTCCTTTGTGGTTTCCACCTTTGACATATGTCTAGCTGTGTACGTAAGTGTGCATGTTAGCCTTTTATTTTAAACATTAGCAATGCAATGCACAGATGCTCCTCATGAAGGAGACAAAGGAAAGATACACGTGTAAAATAGAAGCAGAATGCCTCTCCTCTGCCCCTTACTCTGCATTCCCACGCCCCAAAAGTCCCTACTGTTAACATTTTGATTGCCCTTAGTCTTTAAAGCAGATGTAATTGGTCTTTGGCCGATGCAACCATCTTTTTCACTTGTTCATGTTCTGGAGGTGTGGAGAATCAATGGTTGTGGCTCTTTGCCCAACCTGTTTTCTATCAGCTCCTTATTGTCCACACTGCATTTTCTTCAGGCTGTGGGACTGGTGTGACCCACATGTGTTTAGAGGTAGCGTGAGAGACTCTCTGCAGATAGGCTTTCTGGTTCCTGCTCTGGGACCCTGAGTGCCGTGTGTGCAGCAGCTGGGAGAATGAGATTGGAGAGGCAAGTCCAGCGGGCTCAGCCCCTCTCTCCTTGGGGCGTGAAGTCTTGTCGCCTTTGTTTTTGTGTGATTCAGACTTGCTAAAAGATGATACCCATGTGGCCCCTCCATGCTCAACCAAGTCAGGCTGTTGAGAGCCACACCTGTCTTGACTGTTGGTGACCCCAGTCCCTCTAAGAGGCCTAAGGCCACTGAGGCAGTGGGGCCCGGACCCAAGGCTCTGTCTTTTCAGCTGCTGCTTTCGGGATATATTATAATGGATCAATCCTTGAAATGCTTTTATCAACACCACAGGAACTAAATGCTCTGAAATCTTCTGATTCATCTTTATGGAGGGTTAAAATAAAAATAACACTTTTTTCCCACCACATTGAACAGAAGCCAGTCTCCAACCTTCACACGGTGTTCTTAGAACAGGATTAGACACTCCACCGAGTCACTCGAGGGAAGTCAAATGCTCCTCTTCCCCCTGCGCCTGCCTGATTTGCTTTCCAAATCAAGAAGTTGGATAGAGTGAAAGATTGGTTTCATTTGCAGAACATTTTCATGTCTGATTTTTGTTCCTGTTCAGTAGTTTTAGAAAATATACAGGTTCAGCTCAGGTTCAAGCTGGTCTACTGTTTTTTTTTTTTTTCTGGAAAAAAACACTTTGGTTTGTTCCACTGTTCAGTAACAAAATTAATGTTTGAGTCCAGCTCAGGGGTCAGTGAACGGGTGTGGGTTGTTTTGGTCATGGGTGGACAGTGAGAGCACTTGATTGGGACTGGATTTCTTCTGGTGCAGGGGAGAATTGCTCGTCTGTTAGCCAGCCGCCTTCCAGCTCTGGAGGGTGGCCTCAAAACTCCCTGGATGACTCCTCACCTCCTGGCCAGGTGGCGAATGAGGATCTGTGTGGAGGGGATGGAGTCTGGGCAGAGCAGACGAAACCGGGAGGCAAGCGGTGTGCTTTTGGGATGCTTCCGCTACCAACTCACAGACTGGGGCTGCTGGGAGGGGCAGCTCCAAATGCCATTGACCCTTCCTTTTGCCTGAGCTGCATCTTCCTGAAATCTGTTCATCACAGATGAATCCGTTGGCAGATGTCCGGAAGGAAGCAATACAGAATAAGCCACACTCTGCCAGGGCTGTGTCTGTGAAGCAGAATGGTACGATGCAGAAGTTGGTCATCTTAAAGAATCCCCGTCCTGGCGCACCTCGCACGGTGACCTCTGCCAAGTGACTTGTTTCCTTCCAGCTTCCCCGTCTTCATCTTCATAGTAGGGAGACTGAGCTAATAATGGTCTTCCCCTTGCAAGAGGGATGTGAGGACCACATAGGAGCCAGCAGGCAATGGATTTAGCATAGTGCCTGGATGATGGTGAAGTGCAGCAGGCTTAACCACTCTTGGGTTTTGGGAGACACATCACATGTGCATGAAATTATCAAGGTGGCGTAAGAGCCAGTAAGTGCATAGATGAATAAATGCTGCAGGAATCCAAAGCAGGGAGAGGGCTTCCCCAGGGTTCCAGGGAGGCAGGCATTCTGGTGGGTTGAACTGGGCCTCAAAAGAGGGTTCCATTGAAAGGAAGGGGAAGACAAGCCTTGCATGTTCTTCTCAGAGCCTGGGAAGAGATCTATGCGTCATATACCCACTGCCTTTGCTTTAGATGTTGAAGGCCTTGAGCAAAGCCATATGCCACAGTAGTAGCAGAGCTGGGGCTAGAGGCAGTGACTTCTCTTGTAACTTTTCTCATCACACCTTGCTGGCCATTGGTATTTCTCTTAGTCACTATGCATTTGGTTGCAAGTGACAGGGAAAAAACTCAATTCACACTGGCTTAAGCAGAAAACCAAAAGAAAATCGACAGCAGCCACATCCCAACAATAACAGAGTAGAGAATGTATTGACTTCCCTCTTGGACAAACCCTCCCCACGGTGGCTCCTGGCATTTCCAGGCTTACCTGCTCCCAGCTCCACATCCAGGAGAAGGAAAGCATCTGACTCCCTTCAAACAATCCCATGTCACGTAATCAAGTCTCACTGGCCTGGCTGTGCCCACGGGCCTCCCAAGCCAATCACTATGATGAGAGTTTTATTTATTTTATTGTGCTCTGATTGGCTAGTCTTTGCCACCCGTTCACCCCTGGAACCTTCAGAATCACACGGTCTGGGGCGTTCTTACTGGTAGAAGGGGGAGTGGCTTCTGGGCAGACAAAAACAGCAGTACCTGTTCAGTGTGGGCACAAGGTTTATACACTTCTTGTGGAGTCAGGAGAGGGACCAGGAGAGGGACCACCACCAAGAGGTGAGAGGCTCCTTTTCCCTCTGAGTGCTGAGTCAATGCTTAGCTAGTGGTGGCAGAATAACTATACAGTTCTGGCTGTCCGTGCCTTCAGGAACAGAAAAAGCCAGGCGCCCATTGTGAGGTCCTGGCACATGCACTATGGGGCCGATCCAAGATGGGTCTGGAGAGCTGCCTATTAGAGCTCCGGGTCAGTGGACCACGGGAATTGAGCTGGTGACTGTTGGACATTCCAGAGGCAGTGTGGTAAGACAAAGGCAAGCTTGGAGAGCGGAGGAGTCCACCAGCATGGTGCAGGCAGGCCTGGGGCCAGGTTCAGAGCCGGATGAGACACTGCATGCCTGAGCAACCCATGGCACGTGGCTGTCTTTCTCCTGGGCAGGGAGCCAGATTGGCCCTGGTGGCCACTCTGTGTGGTGGGTAGCCCGGAGGCAGCTCTTTCCCTGCTTTGGGGCTGCCAGGGAGAGGAGGGAAGCAAGGGTGCGTGTGGTTGTATGTGGTCTTCAAACTGAGATGGAAAGTGCAGGTCGGGAAAGGTGACCTGCAGGCATGCCAACACCGGGCTGTGGGGGATGCTCAGAGCCCACCTGGCATCGCCTGTTTGCAGCTGCTATCTTAAGTCTGCTCTGCAGCAAGATGAGGATTCACGGGCACAGTTGAGGTGTGGAGGAAGTGCTTCCAGGGAAACAGTGAGGGATGGGAAGCAGCGCAGGGCAGGGGAAGAAGCCAAGAGAGGCTTCAGCTGGAGTCCTATGAGGGTTGATTTGGTCTGATCTTGCAGGGACTCTGGAGTGTCAGTTACTAGAAAGGGCTGGTAGAGAGCTGGGCTTTCATACCCCGGGATTGTCAAGCATCGGCTGAGGGCCACCCCAGAGGACTGTCAACTCCCAAATGCTTCTCTCAGGTTCAGACTTTTGGAAACAAAAACACATGGAAGGTGGGGGATGGGTACCCAGCAACAGCAAAGATACTTTCTGGGTTGGGGAGCGGGGTGCAAAGGGGATATTGGATGGAGCAGGGACACTCACTGCTCCAGGAGTTTTTTTCTGGTCACAAAACATCACCACATGTGTTCTGGCTGAGAGCCCACGTGCAGACTTCCCCATGTGAATGAGCCTAGAGAACACCCAAGTCTGTATCACTGGGGCCCCTGTATTAACTGGGTCTAAGAAAACTGACCTAAGCACAATTAGCTCATCACACTGAGCAGGACAAGGGCAGGCTGGCTTCAGGCATGGCTGCACCTAGGTGTCCAGATGGTGTAGCAGGGGCTCTGTTTCCTGCCTCTGCTTCCCTCTGGGCTGGCTCTGTCCTCAGGCTGTTTCACCTCATGGTGGTGGGACGGCTGTCAACAGTGGGAAAAGAGAGTAGACGTGACCATTTATCAACATGTTTGAACAGCGTGGGTCCACTTACATGTGGATTTAAAAACTAAAAGTTCCATGGAGTGTGCCTGCCTCTCCTGCCTCCCCTTCCACCTCCTCCACCTCTTCTGCCTCTGCCACCTGTGACACAGGAGGATGAACCCCTCCTGCTTCTCCAGCCTACTTGACATGATGATGATGAGGGTGAAGACCTTTATGATGATCCCCTTCCACTTAAAAAATAGTAAATATATTTTCTCTTCCTTGTGATTTAATGACATTTTTTTTCTCTAACTTACTTTATTGTAAGAATATGGTGTATAATATGTATAGCATACAAAATACGTGTTAATTCAACTATTTATGTTAATGGTAAGGCTACCGGTCAACAGTAGGCTAACAGTAGTTAAGTTTCTGGTAATTCAAAAGTTACATGTGGATTTTCTACTGCATGGGCTGTCAGTGCCCCAATCCTTGTGTTGTTCAAAGGTCAACGTACTTTGCTCTTAGGCCTTCAGCAAGGCCATGGAATACACCCTGACTGGGTCACATGCATGCCCCTGAACTAATCTCTGATGCCTGGTCACTCTCACCTGTGCACAGTGTGTGTGTGTGTGTGCACGTGTGCATGTGTGGCACTTCCCCAAGGAACATCGGGGCTCTGTGACTAGAAGGGGAGACTAGATAAAGGTTAGGGCCCAGGTTATATCACAAGGGTGTCTTGTCCTCCCCTAATGCTCAGGGTGCCCTGCCCCCAACCTCAGAGGCCGACCTCAGATCTCAGGGGCCAGAGTCTGTGCTCTAGCAGGCAGCGGTTGTTGCTGTGTGCATTCATTTACTAAGCTTTTCCATAGAGGATTTAAAAAAAATTACCAAAACCACAGGTAGGTTCATTATAAGCATTCAAATAGCATATAAATTATATATAAAACATAAATGTAATATTTCAAATATACAATATTAAGCATATTTCTATTTCTATTTATATATTTATAAATATCTATTTGAATTTATATGTCTACATTTATGTATCAATTCATATTATATATAATATTTATACTTACTACATAAATATGTATATTTATTACACATAAATATTAATCCATGTTTACTATATATACATAATACGAAATAGAAGTGCGAAGCACTCATAATCCCAACCCCATAGAAAGTTGGCTGTTTGTATTTTTGAGACTACAGGTATCGATCGACTTACGACCTATGCAACTTATGACCATTCGACTTTACGACCACAATCGCTAGCCATGACTGCTCCGTGTCTGGCAGCGCAAACGTTGCCCAGCTGGGCGTACGACAGTGTGGACCATCTTCCGGCAGCAGTACCATCTCCACGTGCATATAGCCTACTCAACTTACGACCAAATCGTGTTACGACCGGTCTGCTGGTCCCAATCGTGGTCGTAAGTTGAGCACTAGCTGTATAGCTCTCTACATACCCCTGCCACCATCTCAGTGACCCAAATTTCCACCTCTTTCTTTAAAAACCAAATAAAGTCACTGCATTCCTGCTTTTATGGATGCAGGAAAGCCCACCTCCTCTGACTGTGACTTGGCACTTCCTCCTGCCACCCCCACATGTCCATACCAACACTTCCTCCCCAGTGTCTATGACATGAGGTGCATGTGTAGGCACTTGAAGTGCATTGTTGACTAATATAGGCGGAGATCGTTCCGGTATAGAGCTTACATTTTTGTGGGGATTGGACAGTTAACAATGAACCTAGCAAATAAATGACCTATTACCAGATGCAGGGTGTGGGGACCGAGATAGGGGCTGGGGCAGCAGGTGGCAGCAGTATCTAGGGGGTGTGGGTGGGCCTCTGATGGAATGTGGGATTGGAGCAGAGACTTGAAGGAGGAAGGTGACTGCCTTGGGGAAAAGTGTCCCAGGCAGAGGGAACAGCCAGCATGAAGTCTCTGTGTTGGGAACATGCATGGAAGTGTGTGTGTGGAAGGAAGGGAGGTGGGGCCACATGGTGGGGAATCTTGGAAGCTGGGAGGGCATGATTTTAATGAGACAAAATGGGGAGCCACAAGCAGGCTGTGCACAAGGAGAGATGACTCTGGGTTCCCACATGAGGCTGCTCTTGGCTTCCTCCTGCTCCCCAGTCCTTCACTTTATTTTCAGCCTGGATGGGGCCTCCCTCCATTCCCCATGTTGGGCCCCAGATGAGGCAGACAAGATAATATAGGGAACCAGGGACCCTTAACACTATGTAAGCAAAGTTTGAGCTTGCAGGTATGGGTGTGTAATACACAGATGTGTACACAGAAGAATAAGGAAGGACTGAGGAAATCCAGAGCTGGGCTGCAGCAGGAGTTGGGCATATGTTATGGTTTGGCTGCGTCCCCACTCACCTAAACCTCATTTTGAATAGTAGCTCCCATAATCCCCACATGTCATGGGAGGAACCTGGTGGGAGGTAATTGAAATCATGGGAGTGGGCCTTTCCTGTGCTGTGCTGGTGTTACTGAATAAGTCTCGCAAGATCCGATGGTTTTATAAAGGGCAGCTCCCCTACACACATTCTCTTGCCTGCCACCATGTAAGATGTGCCTTTGCTCCTCCTTTGCCTTCTGCCATGATTGTGAGGCCTTCTCAGCCATATGGGACTGTAAGTCCATTAAACTTCTTTTTCTTTATAAATGACCCACTTCTTGGGTATGTATTTATTAGCAGCATGAGAATGAACTAATACAGCATGTAAGGGGAGACTTCCAAGACTGGCTTCTGTACTATTGCTTGTATCTTGTAGAAGGCTGTATTTTTGTTATAACTGTGTAATGCTCAGGCCCTGGTTGTGGGGCTGTGGGCAGGGCCACGTAATAGGATCCTCCCCAGAGGGGTGCTCTTGTGGCCTCTGCTATTGCTGGTATACATTTTGGCTCCCCCACTCCCAGCTGAGTCCCTCCTTCCTCCTTCCCTTCATCTCTGGATCTTCAAAATGTCCGTGGATTTTCCAGGCCAGTGGACACAGCTGGACACAAAGCTTTCCTCCTCCAGGAAGAGGCTCTGTACTTGATTTTGCAGCTTGACCAAGCTTGTTCTCTCCAGGCTTCCACTGCACCTGCTACCACCACCACCTGACTTCTCTCTGTCCCCCCTTTTTTTTTTTTACCAATTCCACTTTTGACTCTCTTCTTCTCTCTCTAAGTCCCAACTTCAGCTTCTTGTACCAGCTGTTGACCCTCTCTGTAAGTTTTCTCATTCACATTTTCTAAGACCAAGGATCAAAATGGTATGGTACAGTTAGCCACCCTTGTTTCTAACCCAGGCCAGCAGTAGATCAAGAAATTGGCTGAAGGGGGAACAAAGATGCCAATGTGCTATTTCAGCTTATGGGACAGCGTGTGTGACATCCAGTTGTCATTCTGTCCTCTAGGTGTTCAACAGAGCCCTGTTTACATGTTTGGGAAGACAGATTTGAGTCTCGTTTCTTGGGGGAAACACTGCTTTGATTTTTACCTGTAGCTACGGTCCAAAGAGCCTTGCTTTTTGTGATTTCTCATGCTGTATTTCACGTTTCCATCTGTTAGTCATTCAACAAACATTTATGGAGCATCCGGGCCTTGTGTTGGTTGCCGGAGATGTAGAGAGAATCATAACCATAGTGCTGGCCACTGGGAGAAACATACTTATAAGCTGTGGAAAGTTTCCAGGACAGGGTTGTCATCATCATCTTCTTCTTTATTGTCATCTTCATCATCATCACATCACAATGAACTTTATTCTGTTTTCAGCATTCCATATGCATAATTCACTTAATCCTTACAACCAATCTATGAAGCTGATAGTATTGCTGCTCCTATTTTATAGATGAGGAAACTGAGCACAAAGAAATTTAGTAACATGCTCAAGGGCAAACCATCAAAAAAAATGCTAGAGCAGAGATTTGAATGTCAGGGGTTGGATTCCTGAGTCAGAGAAGTAGCTTTGGCCATCAGTGCTTTGCTGCATCAGTTAGTATCCTGATGAACCTTGGTATTATGAAACATTAATAGACATTCCAGAAGGAAAGGTGGGGTAAACAGTTGAGAAAATGCTGGGCCTAATAAGGGAAATAAGTAGCATTCTTTATTGCAGGCCTTCTCAGATGCTTTAATTTGTTAAGTTATAAATTTCTAAAGGCAAGAGTTTCTAAACTTAACTGAGCAGGCTTTTGGGGTTGGAAACACCTATCAACATTTCATGGAACTGCTATGTCATGGAATCCAATATAAGGAAGGCGGCTTTGTGGCTGGTTTTTCCTCTCCATTCCTACTTGTTTTGTTACTTCACCTTTCTATGACAACTGCATGGGAATCCTAATACCACTCACTCTACTCATGTGACCCACCCAATGTGGGTGGGTGGATTTCATGTTGAGGATGTTGTTCTGACATTCCATCTTCAGTGGTGTTTGTTGTGGCAGTAACGAGGCTGGTGTGGAGTAGAGCAGGCATTGGGTTGAGGTGGTGGGGTGGCACAGAACAGCAGGAGGGCACCAGAAGGCCAACTAATGTAGACCATATAGGGTCTGCTGAAATCCCACGTGATGAAGAAGGGACAGTGTCTGGGGTCTCAGACAAGGTGTGGTGCCCAAGCTGAGGCTGATCATCAGAATCCAGGCTGGGGCCAAGGGAGCAGCTGACTGTCTGTCATGTCTGCAGGGCTGGCCCAGGCAGTGCATCCATGTTAATCCTGGCCACAGCAGCTTTGCTGTTTACCTTGACTTTGGTACCTTCCCTAGTGGGGGCTCGCAAGGCCCAGAAGATTTGTGCTGGTCCCTGAGTGAAGCAAGAATGAAGCAAGACTCACATTTTTCTTTTGAGTTATATTTATAGGAATCCTTCTGGGGTGATCTACATGCTTGGTTTCTTATGACCTTCATAATGTGGGAGATGGTTCACAGGGCAGGAATTTAGGCCAATGTGTGTTCCTGACGTGGTGAGAGCTAAACTTAAATCAGGCTAATGGTCCAACTTCTCAGAATCCCAACTCAGAAAGAGAAAGGGAAAGATAGTGAGTTTTAAAGGGAAGGGATGTGCAAATGAAAACTCTTTAAAAATAGAACAGTAGCAGGATTGTGTGGGAGTGTGGATTCATAGTCGCTGAAAGACTCTGTGGAGGTTATCAAATGTACTCATCCTCATGGCCTAGATGGCTGGTGGCCTCCCAAAGTTCATCCTTCATTTTCAAATAACACTGCTGCCTTGCTGAAAAGGCTGCATGTCCCCGCCTCCCTTGCAGCTAGGTGAGGTAATCTGACTAGAGTCTATCTGTTGAAGTGTAAGGAATATTGTGTGGTAATTCCAGGAAATGTCCTTGAATGAGAAGGAACACCTTTTATCTACTCTTTCTACATCTGGCTGCTTGGAATGCAGACGTGAAGCCTGGACTTCAGCACCTGTTTTAGACCATGAAGTGATCTGCCAATAATGGTAAATTATGAAGACAGAAGGTGACACTGTGGAGCCAGCATACCAACCCAGGGCTCTCCACCTCTGGGCTTCTTTTATGTAAAGGAGAAATAAATTTCTGTCTTATTAAGCTACCATTATTTGCAGGGGGGCTGGTAGGAGGGAGTTTTGTTATATCAAATGAAACTGACACAGCTATAATTTTACCTTTCTAACCAAGATGGCTTGAAAAATAAAACTCTGGAGAACTGAGGTCAGAGTGGAAACCCTGAAGGCCTTGGGGTGGCGACAAGCTCTCCTGACAGGCCCAGGCTGCAGCTGCTCACTGCCTTGCTGTCCTTCTAGTTGGCTAAATCAGGGAAAGAGAGGGACACAGCATGGTGGGGGAGATGAAGCTATGACTGGTCCTAGTGAGGCTGGGCTGCCAAGTGTCTTGTTCTGAAAAGGGAACAGGTTTCACATGGACAAGATGGAAGAACTGCTTGTTCCCGCTGGAAAGTTCTATTAAAATGACCAACCCAGACACACTTTAATATTAATGGGAAATTCCTCTTGTTGTTTATGAAATCACTTTAGAGTTGATTTTAAAAAGAGAGGAGAGAGGAAGAAAAAAAGCCGTTTGTTAGCTCAACGAAGCCCCAGACAATTATTTATAGATGCATCTGAGTAGCTTGTTTTAACACAGAGCAACTGTCTGAAAAGACTCTACTTTGACACTAGTAAGCACCCCTGGCACCAAGAATAAATTTACGAATGTCTTTTCTGAGAGTCAACAAACTAGACAAATAACTCCACAGACCGTCTTCACTTTGAGAACCAGAACAAAGACAGTTGTATTCGTCACTGGCTCTGGGCAGGAACCACGCCAAGCTGAGCAGCCCTCGCTCAGGCCGGATGTTCCCCTCCAGCTCATGTGATTGCTTTGGGCACTGCCACGGTGGCAGGCAGAATGCCTGTTATTTCCATTCCTTGGCTTCTCTGATTTGTTTGGGTAGCTAAATATCTTTTTCCCAGGAGAACATCTGCTCTTTTAAAAATGGAAAAAAAGCAGGAAGACCTCCAAGCTGTTGGACAGGAACTCACCCTCTAGGGAGACCGACCAGAGCCTTATCTAACGTGTTTCCTGAGGTCCCCGCAGCACCTCAAGAGAGGGCTCATGCAGCTCCTCTAGGGCCCCTGGAACCTTACCCGGTTACATGTCCATGTCCTTCAAGTCAACTTGAATTCTGTGCTATGACGCTTGAGATTTAATAACTGTTTTGGCCAAGTATAGGTCATTTTTATTGATGTCTCATTTACAGATGTCTTCTTACCATCACTAACACCCATGGTTTGGTTGGAAATGAATCTACAGCGATGCAGAGGTGCAAAAACAATATGGTAGAGAAACTTTTAACTTGGTAGTTAAAGGCAACTTAAACATTTCTGAATGAAAAGTCTCTTTGGAAAAAATAATCTGTTTTTGTTTTGTCTTTCTGTAGAGATGGGAGTCTCACTATGTTGCCTAGGCTTATCTTGAGCTCCTAGCCCTAAGTGATTTTACAGCTTGGCCTCTCAAAGTGCTGAAATTACAGGCGTGAGCCACTGCACCCAGGTGGGGCACTGGGGGCTGGGATCATCTTTTAGAGCTTCTTCCCTTCCCTTTCTCCTTCCATTTTCCCCAGGAGATCTCTAGGGGACGTGGGATGCTCGATAGCTCTGTGATCGTGTGGGGCCTTCTGCAGCCCTCCTGTGTACTCTGCTGTGGTGCAGCCAATGGGGCCCAGTCCCTCACACCCTGTACGTGTCCTGAGTGGAGGTTTTCACTCTTCCTGGTCTGTTTGGGGCCACAGAAGCACCCACTACTGACATCAGTATCTCTCCATTTCCTTGGTGGTGAGGTCCCTGTGTTTGGACGCAGCCTGGTCCCTCTGTGTGGGCCTCTCTGGATCTGCTCATACTGGCAGATCCTGTCTCCCAGCCAGTACTCATGGGTGCTTCTGGGTCTCCTGAACACCGCCTACTAGGAGCACTGTCTCAGCCTGGTCTCTTGGCCTAGCCATGACAAGAGGCCATTTCTATTTTGGTTGGCCACGTGATGTTGCAGCGGGGACATTCTGCGAGATGGTTTCTGTATTAGTTTGGTAGGTCTGCTGTAACAAAATGCTAGCATGGGTGGCTTAAGCAATGGAAATTTATTTTCTCACAGTCTGGAGGCTGGAAGTCCGAGATCAAGGTGCCGTTGGGGTTGGCTTCTCCTGAGGCCTCTCTTCCTGGCTTGCAAGCTGCCACTTCCTTGCTGCCTCTTCACATGACTGCCTCTCTGCACATGTGTCCCCGATAGTGTCTCTTCCTCGTCTTGTAATGGCCCTGGTGTTACTGGGTTAGAACTCCACCCTTAAAGCTTCATTTTGACCTAGTCATGTCATTAAAGACCTTATCTTTAAGCAAGGTTACATTCTGATGTCTGGGGGTTGGATCTGAATGTATGAATTTTGGGGAAACAGATCAATTTGTAACAATTTTCTTACCCTTGATTTATCTGGGAGTTCTTCTTGTTTGCTGGAGCTCTCCCTGACCCACCTAGCCAAGGCCCAGGACAGGGTAGAGTTGCTGGGGCTGCAGAGATCAGGCTGAGGGTGAGACCATCACCCCACCTCCTCCGCTCCTCTCAATCTCTCTGCTTCCTCCGAGGCACTCTCCAGGCCAAAGGGGCTCTTCATCCTTTCTATGGAGGAGAGAGCTCTGCTCTTGACATATCCTGCTTTTTCTCCAGCTAATACATTCAGACTAGCATGCAGTGTTCTTTGCAAGGGAAGCAATTTGGACTTCAGAAACCCCTTTTCTCAACCAAGCCTGACTTTCAAAACTATTTTTTTTGCTGCTGCCATCACAAATCTCATTTGAAATTGGAAGCTTAGCCATTGCTTGGCCCTCTAAGGCAATGGATGGTTGGGGAGCTGTAGGGTGACTTGATTTACAGGAAAGGAAAAAAAATCAATTGATAGGATATTTTCAGAATTATTATTTCTGCTTCATGGGTCATGTGATGGATGAATATACATAAGCAGAAATAATTCTGAAAATATTTTTTATCTAGTTTAAGCTTTTAAATTTCTTTTCCTTATAAAATGCAGTACATGTTCACTTAAAGAAATTTGGAAAATAAATTCAAAGGGAAATACGTCATGCTTAGACTTAACATCCGAAGACAGGTACCCTTGTCATTTTAGCTCATTTTCCTCCGATCTTTTGTCTATGAAATTTTGGGGTTTACTTTTAATTTAATTTACATATATTAAAACTGGTAATATTTTAAAATGATTAAAAATAAAAACGGTATACAGAGAGACATACAGTGAGCAATCTCACAACCATTCTGATCTCTGTCCACTCTGTTCTTCCTATCCCCTGTGAGGAATCACTTGTACTAGCTTTTTTGGCTATCCGTCTTTCCAGAGTTTCTTTATCCAAATACAAATAGAATACACACTCTTATTTCTACCCTTTCTTATGCCAATGGTATTAGAAGTATGGAGCACTCTGCACCTGGAGACCTTTCCATCAGGACCTCTTTCACGGCTTCTTGCAACCTAGACGCTAAGTTCTCTCCCTCCCTAGCTGTGATACTTTGGGAAACACCTTTGCCTATCTAGGTCAAACTTTAGCTAATGCTTCATTTTTCTTCACTTGGTAACAAACTGCCGTACCCAGCACCAAGTGTGGAGACATGACTCAAGTTGGTACTGCCAAATACCTGCCCTGGTAACAGTTATCTGTCCTGGGAAGGTCTGTGAAGCAGGTTCACTGTCCACTGCTTACCAACCTGTCGAGTCCAGAGAGACAGAACATACTCATATGCAATAAGTTATGTGAAATGAATCCATTATCTACAGATGGGCAGCAAGAAGCCTAGGATTCACTGTGAGTTGGTCTCCCACTGCTAAGAAAGCTCCCTAGGGTGGATGGAGTCTTGATGGTGCATGTCTGGCTTGCACTATAGATTAGGGACTTGGAAAGGCCACCTACTCCAGTTATATACCACAGGGTTACATGACTCACTGGGCTAAAGTGTTGAAGGACATTCTGTTTCCAGGGGAGGCTGGACCAGAGCCCAAGCTGCCCAGCCAGTCCCTCCCTATCTAAGGGTGTTACATTCTCAGCACGGTCCTACTTATTCATGAGCTCTACCAGCAAGAGTGGGCAGAACTGGGTTGGTCCAAGGCCACTCAGAGCATTGTACTGCAGTCACATGATTCCAGCTGGCCAGGACATTCCTCCTGGGGCTGGTGGGAATGCCTGCCTCCTGCCTCTGAGCTTCCTAAGTTGGCATGAAGCGAACCTGGGGCTGCTCATGGTCATCTTCCCACCACATGGAGAGGACCCATTGCTAGCAGGAAAGATGTAGCTAACATTCAGAGAGAAGCAGAGAAGAGAGGTGCAAAACTCCAGCAACTCCCTGGAGTCCTAGATTCAGTCCTGTCTAGGGAGCCACTCTTTATCTAAATTATGGGAGTTTGAGTTGCATTTCGTCACAGCTGGGAGAGTACCAGTTTGTATCAACTTCTGTGAAGCCCAAGCCCCATGGGAAAGGAGGGGAACTCACTGAGAGGTGGGAGTTAAGAGCATGGGCTCTGGAGCCAGACTGGCTGGATTCATATGGTAGCTCCACCACTTAGTATTTGGCCTCGGACAAACCATGTGACAGTTCCATGTCCATTTCTGCACCTGTGGGGTGACATGACATGATTAAATGAGTTGGCATGTCAAGTGTGTAGCCGATACATGGGTCATGGTGAACTGCTTATAAATACTATTACGTTGTTCATCTGTTCACATTTCACAGATGTCACTGCCACCCTCACCAGCTCCATCTTCATCCCACCGAGTCCCATCTTCCTTCTCACCAGCCCAGTATTGTTAAAAGTACATTTGAATTGCAGCAGTCGGCATCAAGATAGTGGGAAATAGCGGTTGAGATTTCCCAATAGAAGATTGAAAAGCCTAACCTGAACTAACAAACAATGAGAGGCAGTAAAGTAGAGCACAAGTTTAAGAATGAACCGAGAAGGTACAACCCTAGCATGCAAGAGGCCATCTTTCCTTCTTCAAGAGTTCTTTTTCATCAGCAAGAACCTCTCATCAAGTTGGTATCCCCAATAACAAAAGAGCTACTGCGGTTGTTTCTAATCCCTGTGTTAGTTTGCTAGGGCTGCCATAACATGCTGAGTGACTCGAGCAACAGAGATGTATTTTCTGACATTTCTGGAAGCCGGATGTTGGAGATGAAGGTGCTGCCGGGCTGGTTCCTCCTGAGGTCTCTGTGGTATGGCCATCTTTTCCCTGTGCCTTCACATGTGTCTCTGTGTGTGTCTATGTTCTACTCTCCTTTTCTTGTACTCTCCTTTCTTGCTTAGGGCCACCTGTATCACCTCATTTTACCTTAATCACCTCTTTAAAAGCTTTATCTCTAAATACAGCCACATTCTGAGGTCCTGGGGGTTAGTCCTTCAACATAAAAAATGTAGGGGAACACGATTCAGCCCATAGCACTCTGTGAAAGGGGCTTTTCTGTGCTGCCCCAGACTTCTCAACCTTCTCTCCTGCTTGGTAACCCCTCTTGTTCCTGAATCCCAGACTGACACCACACGGATAGTGTTTTGGCAGAAGCAGCTACAGGGTTTTCATCAGAGTCCTAGGACCCTGGACAATGTGAAAAGCATGAACAGTCCTCCTGAAGACAGTGAGTGTGGAGACGAAAAGGCATGGGTGGGAGTATTTGGGAACTGTTTGTCTTTTGTCTGTACATATTAAAGCCTGGTTTAATTCAAAATGTGGCCTTTCCTGTTTTTTTTTTTTTTTAATTGGAGTTTTGAAGAAAGTGGATGATGACAGTGTGTGCTTAGGAGCCTGTCTTGGGATAAAAGATGTCAGTCCTAGAACTGGGTATGGACAGTCTCAGAATGCTGAATAAGGGGCATAGAGAGATTCTTGGTCTTCTATTTCCTAATGCTCCCAGAATATTTTTAGATGATCTGTCATCTTTAGCTTAGGGCCATAGTATAGACTTTATGTCATTTAGTTTCATCACCAGGAAAACAAACATAGTTGACTGTGATAGCCACACACTGGAAATATCTGATGAGTAGCGTCTGTCTGTCCTGGCTGCTGGGACTGCAGTCTGTACACAGGGAGCACGTAGGGCTGGCACCACGGGTCTTTGTGTGCCAATTTTCCCTGACACTGTCCTGTTGTGCAGCCTTTCTTTTCCATAGCTATGATTTCATTCTCTTTTTATTATATTGCGCATATTTTTATAAGCTTTCTTCATATCCTTTATTCGTGCATCTATCCATACAAATGTATATGAATCATTTGGGGATATTTTCTTGATTGTTGGAAGCAGTGAAGTGTCAACCTTCTAATGTGAGGTTGAACCCCATTAATATGCCATCCAGGTTCATCTGTGTTGTTGCAAATGGCAGTCTCTTTTTTTTTTTTTTTTTTTTTTTTTTTTTTAAGAAGGAGTTTTGCTCTTGTTGCCCAGGCTGTAGTGCAATGGCGTGATCTCAGCTCACCACAACCTCCACCTTCCGGGTTCAAGTGATTCTCCTGCCTCAGCCTCTCAAGCAGGTGGGATTACAAGCATGCGCCATCATGCCCGGCTAATGTTGTATTTTTAGTACAAATGGGGTTTCTCCATGTTGATCAGGCTGGTCTCAAACTCCCAATCTCAGGTGATCCATCTGCCCCGGCCTCCCAAAGTGCTGGGATTAGAGGTGTGAGCCACCACGCCTGGCCATCTCTCCTTCTTTTTAAAGGCTGAATAATATTCCATTTATGTATACCAAAGTATCTTTATCCATTTGTCTGTGGATGGATACTTAGGAGGACGTTATGCTGACATAGAAGGAAAAATACTACATAGTATTATTTACTTGCAAATCTTTTTTTTTTTTTTTTTTTTTTTAACAGGTCTGGTTTTGTTGCCCAGGCTGGAGTACAGTCAGCCAACTGCAACCTCCACTTCCTGGGCTCAAGTGAGCCTCTTGCCTCAGCTTCCTGAGTATGTGGGACTACAGGTGTGCGCCACCACGCCTGGCTAGTTTCTGCATTTTTTGTAGAGACGGGGTTTTGTCAAGTTGCCCAGGTTGGTCTCAAACTCCTGAGCTTAAGTGATCCTACTGCCTCTGCCTCCCAAAATGCTGGGATTATAGGTGTGAGCCACCACTCATCTGGCCTTTGTTCAAACGTAAAAACAAAAGTCAAATAAGTACAAAGAGAAAGTAGAATGGTGGGTAGGGGGAGGAAAAGGGGAGACGTAGGTTAGAGGGTATGAATTTGCAGTGAGGTAGGATACACAAGTCTAGAAATCTAATGTATAGCATGAAGCGTATAGTTA
This sequence comes from Sapajus apella, assembly GCF_009761245.1. NCBI lineage: Eukaryota > Metazoa > Chordata > Mammalia > Primates > Cebidae > Sapajus > Sapajus apella. Next base: position 2,895,972 of record NW_022437057.1, read on the forward strand.
ATAATATTGTTTTATAGACTGAAAATTTGCCAAGAGAGTAGAATTGATAGATGCTCTTACTGCACGTGTACACATATGCAGACACACACTGTAACTATCACTTCTCACACACACACACACACACACACACAATTTTGTATACCTTAAATACATACAATAAAAATAAAGATGTGCCATTTAATTGTGTTTTGCTAACATCTTTCAGATTATAATTAAAAATAAAAACAGTGTCTTATTAAAAGGACAGATGTGTTTTCTTTGGATTTGAAAACATACTTGTGTAGATAAGGACACATTCACATTTTTGAGTATAGGTATACATGGAATTGTACAAACATAAACATAGTGAACATTTTGTATTTAGACTTCTGTTATTTAACATGATTAGGATATGTAAGGTATTCTGATTAGTTTAATATTCTGGTTAATAATGAGTTGTTTTTAAGTCATATAAAAACTATCAATTGAAACAGAAATGCAATAAAGCACCTAAGTCTAAAATTAGATTGTTCATAATGGGATGTTTCTTTTAAATTCAAGAAGTACTTCAGTCTTGGGAATGATGGTATATAACTATGTCAATGGACAAGAGATAAATTAATTAATCTTGAGCTTTAAGTTAGGGGAATATATACCAGACATTGCAAATGTGCATGGTTTGGGGGATGCATTTCATAGGAATGGCATGATGTTTGAAATTTAAAAATTAGGTGCCAATTTTTAAAAACTGAGAGAATTCACATAAAAATCTAGATTTCAGGTTTCTCTTCAGAAATCACTGGGCCAGGACTCCAGAGGCCCTGCAGGTCTCTCTGACCTGCCTGGTCCCCATGGGCATTTGAAGTCACAGCTCCTAAAGCATGCTGGATTAGTCCATTCTCACATTGCTATAAAGAACTGCCTGAGACTGGATAATTTACAAGGAAAAGAGGTTTAACTGACTCATAGTTCCACAGGATATACAGGAAGAATGCCTAGGGAGGCCTCAGGAGACTTACAGTCATGGTGGAAGGTGAAGAGGAAGGAGGCATGGCTTACATGGCCAGAGCAGGAGAAAGAGAGAGAAGGGTGAGGTGCCACACACTTTTAAGCCACTGGGTTTCTTGAGAACTCACTCACTATCACGAGAACAGTGAAAGGGAAGTCTACCCCAATGATCCAATCACCTCCCACCAGGCCCCGCTTCCAACACCAGGGATTCCAATTTGACATGAGATTTGGACGAGGACACAAATCCAAACCATATCACATAACTTACTAGTTTATTGCAAATTCTTAATCAGCAATGATTGAATTATAAGAATTCACATTTTGCAATCTATTCGTACTTTTTATTTTTCAAAACAGTTTCAAACCCATTAGCTCCCTGTTGCAGCCCTGTGCAGTAGCCAGAGCAGGGGTACTACACTCATTTCCCAGAAGGAAAAATTAGGGTCCCTGGACAGGCAATGACACCCTCTATGTTTAAGGGTCTCTAACTGTTTGCAGGAAGCAGTTTGGAGTTTTGTCACCCATGAATCTACAAAACCTCTTTTGAGATTATACATATTTTCTTCCAAAATGAAAATATAATTACTGTTTTCTTCTGGTTATATAAACAATACATTCTCAAAGTAAAAAGTTTAATGAGCACAGAAATGTATAAAAAGAAAGCAAAAACTACCCAAAGTATCTCTACACAAGTATAATCACTGTTAATTTTGGTGAACTCACTTCAAAACTTCTCCCTAAGCACATGTGAAGATGTTCATAGTTATGTAAGTATGCCTAAATATTAATGATGCAGTTTTGTAACCTGCTTTAACAAAAAACTCAGGAATACATCGCAGAGAACTTTTCGTATCAGTACACAGAGCTATAGAATCATTTTAAGTGACATGGCATTTCATTTTGGGTACACACTGAGATATCCTAACCAGTTCTCCATGGCTGACCATTTAGGGTGATTCCATTTTTTCCATTATAAACAAGGCTGCAATGAACATCATTGAATGTGTATCTTTGCCCACTGGTTCAATTAACTCATAGTGGTAAATCACTCATTGGAAACTGCGTTCCTGTGTACATCTAACCATCAGCAACTTTTGAGATAACATATTTCAAAAGATCACGTGAGCTCTTGGATTTGGGAGACAAGTTATATTGAGGATGTCCTAGTGTCTCCTGTACAAGCTGTGTGACGATAGGTATTAAAAAAAGAATTCCAACAAACCTTTATTGGTCATCTTTTATGTGCACCAAGCAATACTATACTGGAGATATAAAGGCATGAAACACAATTCTGCCCTTTCTTGAGCTCACCCGTGGTGCAGGGGCATTCTTGCATGTATGTGTGTGCATGCATGAATTCACACACTGCGCCTCCCTCATCCACCTCAATTAATACAACATGACCTCCCCCACCCACCTCAATTAACTATAATACAACATGGTAAGCGCTGAGCTTCCAGGTGAATGAGTCAGAAGGCAAAATGTATAATAATGCCTGGAAAAGTCAGAGGAGGTAACATTTCTGTTAAGCCTTGAAGGAGGAATAGGATTACTCCAGAGACAGAGGAAAGGCAGTTTGGATGGAAAGACAACTTGGGAAAACCCCTAGAAGTTCCCAGGTTTTGGAAGGCAAGTTGGGTATCCTGGTGTAGCCAGATTTCAGCAATGAGAAGTGAAAAATCCCTTCGGGGATTGAGTCTGTAACATTCCCTTTGCCTCAGCTTCCTCACTTGTGGATGATGCATTTGCCTATTTCACAGGGTTGGAGGGTTAAAAAAAATCTAATGGATGTAAGGTGCTTAAAATGGACTCTGGTACATGCCACGCTAGGTTCTCCACAAATGTTACCATGATGGCCACTATCTGCTCCCTTCACAATTTCATCCTAGCCCTCTTTCAGACTTAGGCTTTCCAACAGCTCTGAGGCCTTCCTGGGCAAGCCTTGTGCTTCGCTACTGTAGGTGAACATTTGGGCCTCCTCCAGCCCTGTGGCTAACCCCCTCGGGAATCCCAGGCTCCAAGGTGGAGGGAGAGAGGGTAGAGGTTCATACTCCTTGATTTTAACATTTGTACTCTACAAAGCCTGTTTCTCTGCTGAAGACTCTTGGCCATCAAGCTGGGCTTCTAATTTGGAATGTGGAAAAGCTGTATAATTTCAAATATTTTCCATGAAGTGCTGTAAATTTCTAGGCCCAGGCAATAGTGCTGTCTCAGGATGATGAAATGGAAAAAACCATTTGTGTGGGACACTTTGTTTTGCCACAAGCCACAGCAGTGTCATTTTGGACAAATCCCTCATCTCCCTGGGCCTTAGTTTCTTAATGATGTTGATGATGATGAGGAGGAGGATCCTGATGATGACAGTGATGATGAAGAGTGTCTACCACAGTGAGAAAGGCACATGCCAGGCTCTAGATCATTGAATATTATTTCATCCTCACAACAACTCTATGGGGTTGGTATTATTATCTCCATTTTTCAGATGAGCAAATGATGCCCCAAAAGACTGTAACTCAACCTGTCTGAGATCTTATGACTAGTAAGCATCAAAGTCAAGTTCAGACTTGGGGCTATCTAACCCCAAATATCAGTGATCCCCATTATTCCCTCCCTGTGTTTTTTTCTTCCGGGAAAATGAAGAGATTTGGTGGGAGGATATTGAAGGATGCTTTAACCTCTAAACTCCATGGTCTATGGAAACACTGCTTTTCTCTCTTTAAAGGTTGTTGATGTTATTGAATATAATGTAAGATCTTTGTCACAAACATGTTGTTCAAATGTACCTGGCAGAGCAGAACAAGTTGGTGTGCACAGAGGGTGGAAAGTTGTGTCATGGGCATCTATGTTTATTCTGCCTCAGAAAAGGAAGGGTGGAGTGGATAGTCCCTGTCTATGCTTCCTGGTGCCAGGTGGGATTAAATTCATCATTGGATTTGGGAGGTTTTGTCGTTTTTGGTTTCAGCCACACCTTCTGAGCTAGTTGCTTTTTATAAACAAGGGAATCAGGTGTTTTCTGCAGGCAGAAAGGCTTCATAGGCACTCTGGGGCCAGTTCGGATGCAGTAAGGACACTGGCTCCAAGTGACCCAGGTTGTGGTTCATCTTGTTGAGCCACGTGGTGAAGAGAGTTCAGCAGCCACAGCTGTTCCTGGCAAGATGGGGACAGTCCTTAATCTGAGCAGAATGGATTGACCAGCTTAGAAGAGAGAGGTTGATTTATGGGAGGGTCTTTAGTCCCGGTCTCTGGATGTGCAGACCTGAGTTTGAATCCAAGATCTGCTACACAGCCTAGCAAAGTATCCTGGATGCATGGATGTGGGTGTGTCTCCGAATGGAAAAAGGCGTTTATGGCACTCAGAGTGTCAATAGGGGCAACCACACTCCCCCCATTAGTTTTTAAAATTTTTTATCTATTTTTAAATAATAATAATAATAATATTTTTCCTAGACATGGCTCATGCCTGTAATCCCAGCACTTGGGAGGCCAAGGTGGGAGACTTCCTTGAGCCCAGGTTCACGACCAGCCTGGGCAACATGGCAAAATCCTGTCTCTACAAAAAATACAAAAATTAGCTGGGCATGGTGGTGCATGCCTGTAGGCCCTGCTGCTTGGGAGGCTGAGGTGAGAGGATCACCTGAGTCTGAGAAGTTGAAGCCGCAGTGAGCCGTGATTGCACCACCCCACTACAGCCTGGGTGGACAGAGAGACCCTGTATCAAAAGAAGGTTTTTTTTAGAGACAAGATCTTGCTGTGTTGCCCAGGCCGATCTTGAACTCTTGGGCTTGAGTAGTCCTCCCACGTCAGCCTCCTGAGTAGTTGAGGCTACAGGTGTGCGCCACCACAACTGGCTTCCCCATTTCTTGAATTGAGGTATAACATGCATATGCTAAGTATGACTTTTTTGTGGTAAAATATACATAATATAATATTTAACCATTTGAGCCGTTTGTAAGTATACAATTTGGTGGCGTTAAATACAGTCACGGTGTTGCGTAGTCATCACCATTATCTATACCCCCAATTTTTCCATCCTCCCCAACAAAATCTCTGTCTGTGCTCAGTACCAGTAACTTCCCGTTCATCCCTATCCCCGGACCCTGGTAACCTCTACTCTACTTTGTGTCTCTACGAATTTGCCTATTCCAGGTAACTTGGATAAATGAAATCATGCAGCATTTATCCTTTGGTGTCTGGTGTATATCATTATAATTTTTCCAAGGGCTGTCTGTGTTACAGCATACATGAAAATTTCATTCCTTTTCATGACTGAATAATATCCCATCGCATGTATACACCACATTTTGTTTATCTGTTTATTTGTTGATGGACGCTTGGGTTGTTTCCACTCTTTGGCTCTTGTGAATAATGCTGCTGGTGCACACTGGTGTAGGAGTATCTGTTTGAGTCCCTGCTTCCAATGCTTTTGAATATAAAACTAGGAGTTTCGGAATTCCTGGATAAACTGTATCAATCTTAAGTGTTCAAACTGATAAATTTTTCATATGTTTACACTTGTGGAACCACTACCCAGACCAAGCTACAGAATATTTCTTTTTTTTCTTTTTTTTTTGAAACGGAGTCTAGCTCTGTCACCCAGGCTGGAGTATGGTGGTGTGATCTTGGCTCACTGCAATCTCTGCCTCCTGGGTTCAAATGATTCTCCTGCCTCAGCCTCCCGAATAGCTGGGACTACAGGTGCCTGCCACCATGTCCGGCTAATTTTTGTATTTTTAGTAGAGATGGGGTTTTGCTATGTTGGCCAGGCTGGTCTTGAACTCCCGACATCAGATGATCTGCCTCGGCCTCCCAAAGTGCTGGGATTACAGGTGTGAGCTACCCCACCTGGCCAGAATATTTCTATTACTCCAGAAGTCTCCCTTGAGCTCTCCTATGGGCAATCCTTGCCTCTCCATGAGGGTACCATGATTCTTCCATCTTCTCAGCCTCAGGGTCCCTCATGGGCCAGGCTTGGAGATTCATGGAAGGTTAAACAGGTCAATGAACTAAAGGGAAAACACACACACAGCTGGTCTCTCTGTACCCTTGTAGTCCAAAGAAATGCTTTTACTCCATACTTTCGTTTGGGCTTTTTTTGGTTTCTTGTCTTCTGAGATTGTTTTAGAAGACACAGTGATTCTCAACTTCTTAGCTTTTCAAGGAGACTTGCATGTCTAAGAAAGTAAGCTTGCCTGACTGAATTTTGAATTCCTGGGTCTGAAATTGTAATGTGGATAAGAAGTGAGCCACTGAAATGAGTGAGTTTCCCCTTGTAAGAGGTGAGAAGCCATGTGGTCACCTCCTGCGGGACATCGGTCAGTCTGTAGCTCTCAGGGGTAGAGGTCTCAGAGGCTTCTGGGTGCTGGAGCTGGAGAGAGGAGGCCTCGGGAATCTTTGGCTGAACCTCAGGCTTGGGGACCCCTCAAGGCCTCTTGAAGGGAGGGGTAGGTTGTGAAGAATACAGAGGAGCAAAATGGGAACCAGGAAGCTGCTGGGGCCTGAGGTGGCCCTGGGAGCTGTGACCATCCCCCACTGCCACTGTCTCTGCTTCTTGTTGAGTGTCTGCTCTTTCCCCCTCACTACTCTCTGAGGGTCTTCATCCTTTGTTCTGTACATCTCTTCTCTGACCCTTCTGTTCACTCCCCACTTTGGCTTCCATATGGTTTGGAGTCACCCTGAGCCCCCATCACTCTACTCTTCCCCCAGACCCTTCCAGCTCGGCTTCCACTGATTGTTGTCCATCGTCACAGTGAGCCCTGGTTCAGATTCCTAGTGCAGGAAATGTGGCTGGCCCAGTTTCTCTTCTCATGCCAAGTCGAGCCAGAGAAAACTACTTGACCTGGAATGGGCTGCTTCTGGTCGCAGCCCTTTTCCTGCTCCAGTGCCTTGGGGAGAACATGCCCAGCCCCCTGCCTTTGGGGTATAACTCCCACTACAGAGTGGAGGCAGCAGAGGCCAGAGGGGTCAAGTGATGTGCCCATCTGTGTGGACAGATCAGGTCAGGTGTCGATGGTGGTGGTTAGAGGCAGGATAGGATGAGTGGGGTAAATGGAGAACGAGGGGATTTAGGACAAAGTAGAGAGCAGCATTAATCTCATTATGATGAGTTCCATCTTGCCCTGTTATGTGGAGTTCTTCCTGCCCCCTGGACTCCCATGCTTCTCAATGAGTTCCCCATCACACCCCATCTCCCAGTGTAGTTATTATACAAAGCTCCAACATCCTGGAGGTATATGAGTGTTCCAGTTCCTCCACCTCCTCCCCAACACTTGATATGGTCAGTTTAAAAAAGTTTAGCCATTCTAACAGGTCGTGAGCCCCTCTAATTCCTCACATTGAAATGATTCAATGTACTGAAATTTGTTTCCCACATGTGTTTACCCTAGAACTTGCTTTTATTTTTAGATGATGATTGCCCAAAGTAAGGTGATCATGCATAAGATCAGTAAGACATTGTGTTAGGAGTCTTTTCATTGCATATGACAGGAAACAAACCCAACTGGATTAATCATTAAAGGGAATTTGTTGATTTGCTTAAATGAACTGCCTGGGGGACTTCAGGAGCATCTTGATACAGAAATAATATAACCTAGATGAAGAAACTTAGCCTGTTTTCCCCTAGTTTGGCTCCAGGTTCATGAAGATTCTCTCCTCATTGTCACAAGATAGTTACCTATGGCCCCCAGGGCTATGGTACTTCCAATTCACATCCAGCAGGGAAAAGACTATCCCTTTCTTCAATTGTTAAACAAAATCTTGGGTTTTGCTCTCACTGGACCAGTTTAGGAAACATCAACCAGTTCTGCACCCACCTCCTATGAATAGGACAGTAGGATTATACACATTAGCTATTTTTTTTTTTTTTTGGAGATTGAGTCTTGCTCTGTCGCCTAGGCTGGAGTGCAGTGGTGTGATCTTGTCGTTTTGCTTAACTGCCTCCTGGGTTGAAGCGATTATTGTGCCTCAGCCTCTGGAGCAGCTGGGATTACAGGCACACACCACCATGCCCAGCTAATTTTTGTATTTTTAGCAGAGACGGAGTTTCACCATGTTGACCAGGCTTGTCTTGAGCTCCTGACCTCAGGTGATCTGCCCGCCTCGGCCTCCCAAAGTGCTGGGATTACAGGTATGAGCCACCATGCCTGGCCTACACATTAGTTTTTACTCAACCCCTTTTACCCAACCCACATGCCCTACAGTAGAGCCAGAAGGTGGCACCTGGGGGAGGAATGGGGAGGGGTGGGTGCTGGAGCAAAAGTCAGTTGCTGCTGCCGAAAGACAGAGAATGCATTCTGGGCAATCCAGAACAGCCCCTCTCTACTGAGGACATTGAGTGGTGTGGAGCTGAACTGGACCCTCGTCATTTGTCCCGTTAGCTTGCTGGAGGAAAGGGCACCTTTTGAACTGAAGGTTCAGCTGGAGAAGTCTCTGAATCAGGGAAACAGCTTGCTCAGTCTGGCTTGCTGAAAGGCTTCTCATTTTCCTAATGGGCCCCAGACTGGGACGTCCAGCCAAGCCCGGCACTGTGTCTCCCCGACTGCTTCGTTTCTTTCCATTCAGGCTCTTTTGTTTCCTGGAGATGCAGTTGCTCTGGCTTCCAGGTTAAGGCTTTGGCCTCGTGGGTGTGAATTTACAATCAGCCTCCCCTCAGTTGTCTTCATGGAGCTGTGATTTGTCTATGGCTGCCTGTGAGGATTTGAATCCCTGTGGAGTCTGTGAACACTCCCGATTTCCTGTTACTTCATGGCCTCGTGTGGGCTCCCTGAAGTAGCTCTGCTCCCTGAGCCCCCCCTCCCAGCCCAGATCCCGCCACACCCATGCCCTCAACCTTACTCTGTTCTCTGCTGCCCTGTCTTAACCATTCATCTCAGGGAATCTCATTCCCTCTTGGCTCTGTGCCCTACTTCTGTTGCTCCTTTCTTTCCTTTTTGTTTCCTCCACCCTCTTTTTTGCTCTGCCACCTTCTCTTTCCTTTATTCTGGCTGCCGATGAGAGGGAAGGCCTGCACTTTTTCCTGGTTTTGGTTTCAACGTTTCACATTATGAATGGGTGTTCCTCTTATTTCGTTTCCATCTTGAAAACTTGGTCATTTGTGTCCCACTGGATCCAGACACTGGAACACTCAGACATTTCTTGTCTTTTTGTGAGTGGCCAAATGGCTGTAAGACCTGTCTTGTGGATCCAACTCTGGATGCGGAGTCAGGATATCCACGGTCTGGTTGCTTGGTTTCATTGGCTTTTTTTTTCTTTTCTTGAGACTGGGTCTCTCTCTCTGTTGCCTAGGCTGGAGTGCAGTGGCACTATCATGACTCACTGCAGCCTCGACCTCCTGGCTCAAGTGATCCTCCTGTATCAGCCTCCCAAGTAGCTAGGCACACAGGTGCGGCTACCACACTCAGCTAATTTTATTTAAAAGTTTCTTTATAGAAATGATTCTCACTATACTGCCCAGGCTGTCTTGAACTCCTGGCCTCAAGCAATCCTCCTGCCTCTGTCTCCCAAAGTGTTGCGATTACAGGTGTGAGCTATTGCACCTGGCCTTCACCAAAGTATCTGAGATATTTGTGGAGTGTTCCTGGTATTCTCACAGCAGTGTACCAACCTCTTGGCAAAAGTACAATCAGGCAAGTCTATACAAGCTGCCCTCTTGCCCTTGGGGCTTTCCAGTTGTAAACGAGCACTGAGTGAGACACGCTGAACTCTCGGTGCACTTTGTAGCCGGACTTGGGCCTGTGGAACCTGGGGCTGGGCTCCACAGGCCCAAGTCCGGCTACAAAGTGCACTGAGATTTGGGACCCTCTGGGGTAGGTACTGATGGATGCTACACATTTCATTTGCAAGCTTGTCTATTCCTTTTGAGACCAACCTCGATCATGAGCTTGATATCATCACTCCATCTACTAGGTGAGGAAGGAGAAGGCTCAGAGCCTTGCATTGACTTCTGTACGGCCATAGGTGGAGATACAGCAGCCAGGCCGGCATTTGAGCTCAGGCGTCCCTGCTCTGCCATGTCCTTCCTCTTTTCCAGTTGACTGTGAATTCCTAATATCTATTCTTTGGCTTCCATATGACCCATCTCCTCTATGTTTGTGGAAAGGAGGTTGAAAGAGACAAGTGTGTTTAAAAAATAGTAAGAAGGATCGGAGTCTAAAAAAAGCTGGCCTGGACCTGCTGCCGCTGAATGCGGATGTTGTCGCAGCCCAAGTTCCTTAGGCAAAAGGGATGGTTGAGTATTACCAGCATCAAGATTCCTTTTTTTTCTTTTTTTTTTGAGACAGAGTTTTTCTCTTGTTGCCCAGGCTGGAGTGCAATGGTGCGATCTCGGCTCACCACAAACTCTGCCTCCCGGGTTCAAGCGATTCTCCCACCTCAGCCTCCCGAGTAGCTGGGATTACAGGCGTGAGCCACTGGGCCCGGCCTGGGCTTATTTTCATTATGAAGTCCCCATATTGACTCTGAAGGCTTCCAGTGGTTTCTCCTTGAGGTCCACATCTCTGCAAGACTCATGGTGGACTAATATCCTGCTTGCTCTGGCTCCAAAATACATCTCTAGTCCCCTCATATCCTCAGCTATGTGTGTCCCGCTCTATAGCCATCTTCCTGGTCCAGGACACTGTTACCTCTCCCCTGGACACCTGCACAGCCTCCTAGCTAGCGTTTTGGCTGGGTGATCTTTAAGACCCTTCAAAGTCTTCACTGTGCTGAGAATGAACTTCAAGCTTCTTTCCTCCACCTGTATGGCCACCCTGGCCCTTCCCCATCTCCTCCCATCCCCACTTGTCTCTCGTGCACCCCTCTTAGTCACAGGATGCTTTTTGTGCTTGCCATTTCTCCTCCTGAAACACTCTGCCCCCAGCTTGCTGCAGGCTGACTCCCTTTCCTCTTCTTCCTCCCTCAGCTCATCCTGAGCTGAGCACTGAGGTTTTCCTGGGCTACTATATACAGCGGCCTCCCCCGGTGACTCTCGGCACATCATTTCATTTAGTGATGTCTCAGCTCTCAGAGTCTATGTGTGCTTGTTTCTTTATGTATTTATCTGTTATCTGTCTCCCCTACTAGAATGCAAGCTCCTTGCAGGCTCAGCCTTACCCACCGTATTCACGGTGGTATGTCCTCTTGCCTAGCAAACATGGAATGCACTCAATACACATTGCTGAAACCAGTGACTGAATAATAGGTGATGCAACAGAGGATTCATGACAAACACTGATGCCCATGGAGGGGAAGCTAATGATTTTACTGGTCAGCCACATCACAGGATACCTGCTGGCTCAGGTTCCAAGCAGGCAAGATGAGAGCAAATATCACAAAAGTGACATTGTAAATATACCCTGGTTGTATAAACCATGTGCAATTTTTCATGCCATTCATTATATAAATAATAAATATTTGTTGAGTGTTTAGTACGCATTCAGCTTTGGCTGTGTAATAAAGAACCACAGAATCTCACGGGCGTACAGATTCTGTGTCGGAACATTGACTGGGGTTTGCCTGTTCTATGCAGGGCTTGGCTGGGTTGGGCTCTAGGCTGCAGGGGGGATCCAGGTCTGCTCTATGTGATCCTAATCCTTCTTAGACTAGCTGGTTCCTTGAGCTGAGGAAGGGTCATAAGAGGGCAATGCCAGTTAGACAGTTACATTTCAAACCTTTACTAACATCTCATTGGCCAAAGCAAGGGACATAATCACATCCAAAGTCAAGGGCAGAGAAGGCTCCTCCATGCTCCTTGAGGCTGTGGCAAGGGTGTGTGAACCATAACACCACCACCACAGGGGAACGAAGAAATGAGACCAATTCCAGTCTTTGTCAAGTGTGTCATTTACCCCTGCAACAACCTTACAGGGGTTATTAACCGTATTATATTACCATTATGTATTATACTATAGGCTGTAACTACACTACATCAGTATCTATTTTGTAATGTGTTATGCTATAATTATCCTACAAGGGTATATTACATGTCATACTACACCACTAATAGTATAGTGTATATATATTATACTATAAAATATTATCATGTGATTATGCAAGGTCTTAATATTATCTTCCTTTTGTAGATAAAGAAACTAAGAAGGAAGAGGTTAAAAGACTTGCCCAGGATTACAGACAGGAGCAGAGCTGAAGTCTGAAGCCAGGACGTCAGACTCTAGGGTTTCATCACAACCCCTTGTGATGCTCCTTCCCATGATTTTGATAAAAGAAGCAAAATGCCTCCAAATTGGGATATAGGATAGGTTGGCTGCTGGTGCCCTTCCATCTGAAATTCAGATCCTTCACTCTGCCTACTTCCTGGGCATCCTCTGGCAGCTGTTGTCTGGTCTTTGTATAAAGCCCTCTTTCCTTCCCATTAAAATTACACAACCAGAGTTTCACGCCCTCAGGGTCTTTAACAGCCTTGAGAATCAAGAGCTGCTAGTTATTTTCCCAAGAGAGAATTTGTTTGCATTTTTAAGACCCCCCCCTCCCCCATCCAAAGGCCTGACCAGTGTGGGAAGGGAGAAGTAGTAGGAGACAAGGAAGCTTTTGGAATCTGTAATCACCTTGAGCCAGGAGGTCTATTGAATAGAGAGAGTCAAGATTTCCTTAGCATTTAGTTTCTCTTAATCCTGCTGGCGGGAGGTTGCAATTGAGGGAGGGAGAGAGAGAGAGAGAGATGGGCGGGGGAGAGAGAGAGCAATAACCCTCAGGACTGATGCTGTGGGTGGACATACATAGATATGCACTTACATAAAGGCATTCCACGCCGAGCAGAGGATCTGTTTCAGTTACGACGGAACATTTCAACTCCATCATTTGGCATATTCTGTAACCAGTAGTCTTTCAGCACAAGACAGGCTGGTAGGAATGGGATCTGCTTTGAGGACTTAATGTCATGGCCTGTTCTGTGTGTATGTGTACTTGTGTGTTTGTAGAACATTCAATACTTAATTGTATGCTTCGTCTGCTCACCACTAATTTCTAAAAGAGACATTCCAAAGCCTTGGTTACATTCGCTCATATCTCATAAAAGCCATAACTTGACTGTGGTGCCCAGAACTAATCCTGTGTGGAGACAGAGGCAGCAGTCACCTGGGAGGGTTGGAGGTTCTGGAAGACCCACTGTCCTGACAGTTACCACCTCCCCAGCATCCATTTCCTTTCTTCCATGCTAAAGGGTCTCCAAATTTCTCAGCATGTGGTTTGAGTGACCCACCCCTAACCCCAGATCTAGAAGTGGATTGGTTGAAGGCCATTAACCTAATTCTTGTTACAGTGAACTGGTTTAGGAGTGGAAATGTAGTGTGAGTGGATTCAACAAGAGGCAGCCCAAGGTTATGGAGAAAGAGAACCCCTTCCCCTTGAGATGCGAATGAGGAAGACGACCCCTGTTAATTCTTTTGTGATGGTGAGAGGAGCTCCCTTAAAATAGTAGCTGACACTGGGAAGGTCCACAGAGAGACGGGAGCAAATGAATGTTTAGTGAAAACGTTCACCTGGATTAGACCCCATCTGAAGCCTGTTCTGCCTCCAAGATCTTTGGTTCTTTTTATAGATTAAGCCTGAGTTTGGTCTTCTGTTACCTGGAACTAAACTAATGTGCATTGACACACCTATCAAATCAAAGTATTGTCTTTTGCTGTTCTGCTCTGATCCTGGAAACACCCACTGAAAGAATCACTGGTCTGGGAAAAATTGTGGTACCCAAAGACCTCAAGAAGCACTTAGAAGCATTACTCCTGAAGTCCCATTCATCCCAAGAAGAGTTGCTGGGTGGAGGAGACAATGTGTCAACATGTCATGACAAGATGGTATGGTAAGTGCTGTGTTTGTGTGTTGGAGGCAGGCATAGCCGTGCTCATAGTGAGGAATGAGTTAGAAGCTCAATCACAGCCCCATGTTGCCTTCCACCATTTGGGTAAAAGAAGGAAAATGCCTTCAAATTGTGATGTAAGCTCTGCCCAGAGGATTCTGGGAAGGTTTTAACCAACAGGATTTGTAAGGCATTGACCACCCACCGAGCAGCGTTCTAGGTGGTGGAGACACCGTGGTGAGCAAAGCAAAGGCCTTGCATGCATGGATCTTTCATTCCAGGTGGGGAGGCCAACAAATAACACATAAGCAATAAGCAATTGATGACAGGAGAGAATACAAATGGCATGAAGAAAAATAATACTAGTGAGGGCAGTTGAGAGCAGGGCAGAGGGAAAACCTGTCTAGGGAGGTAACAGTGAAGAAGAGACCTGAGGAGGAGCACGATGTGAACCACAGAGCCACGTTGGAGAGAATGCTGCAGGCAGAGCAAATAAAAGAACATAGGCCAAGAGCTGGGGCGACAGGTATGATATTAGAGGCTGGGGTTGGGGAGCAGAGGTCGGGCAGAGTGAGTGAGGGGCAGGAAGCAGAGAAGGTCAGAGGTTGGTTAGTGGGTACCATGTCCTGGGATGTGGTCTTCAAGGCCATGGTGAGGACCCTGGATTTTACTCTGATGAGTAAGGGCCTATGGAAGGTTTGAAGGCATGGCACAATTTGAGGTATGATTTAACCCTCCCGCCCTCCTGCTGCCATATGAGAAAAGACTCATATGGTTTAGTGAGTTGAATGGTGGCTCCTCTAAAAGATATGTCCACATCCTAACTCCCAGAATCTTTGAAGGTGACCTTATTTGAAAAAAGGTCTTTGCAGATGTAATTAAGAATCTCGAGACAAGGTCATCTTGGATTATCTGGATGGGCCCTAAGTCCATGACAAGTGTTCATACAAAAGACAGAAAAAGAGAAGATGGCTGGTCGGAGAAGGCCATGTGAAAATGGGTGCAGAGATTGTAGTCTAATAGCCACAAGCCAAGAGACCTCTGGCACCACCAGAAGCATGTAGAGGCAAGGAAAGAGACTGTCCTAGAGACTTTGGAGGAACCTGCTGATGGCTTGGTTGCAGACTTCTGGCTTCTAGAACTGTGAGATAATAAATTTCTGTTGTTTTGAGTCATCATATTTGAGATAATCTGTTATGGCAACATAAGAAACATATAGGAGGCAGGAGTGAAGCAGGGAGGTCTGGAAAAAAGCTATTGCAAAAATACAGGTGAGAAATGAAGCTACCTTGGCCTAGGGTGGGAGCAGTGATGGGGCAAGAGGCTGTCCCACTGTGAAGGTAGGCTTTGCTGAGGGATTAGATGTGGGGTGTGAAGGGAAGGAGTCAAGGAGGACTGTGATATTAAGAGTGTTAGCCCGAGTAACTGAAGGGTGGAATTGACATCTGAAAGGGGGAGACTGGGAGAATCAGGTTTGTGTCATGGGGAAAGCCAGGGTTTGAGATGCCTATTAGAAACCAAGTGGCTATGTCAAGCAGGTAAGTGAATATGAGAGCCTGTTACCTGGACTGGCTATACATACCTGGGCATCGTGGGCATAGTGATGGCACAAAAAGCCAACAGCACGGATGAGCATGCCAGGGAGTGAGAGTAGACACAGAGGAGGCGTAACAGGGATGGAGAACTTGGATACACCCATGTTACAAGGTTAGAGAGGTGAGAAGGACCTGGAAAAGGAGACCGAGAAGTTGCAGCAGGAGAGGTAGGAAGAAAACCTGGTAAGCGTGGAGTCCCAGGAGCCACGTGAAGGGGGGGTCAGTCAAGATGAGTGGAACACAATAGCAATTTTATCATTCAGTACTCAGATTAAAAGTTTTGTCACACAAGGATCTTGATTTGTCCCATTTCTTCTTGCCAACCTTGAGGACATAAACAAATGTATTGTGACTGCCATTTCAATCATTCAACTATAATATGCTACTCAGGTCTGGGACAAGTACCTACCAGTGTCAACAAGTCCATGTGACATGAGGGATGCATATTGGCCACTTGTAAGATGAGAGAAATATCTGTTTAAGCTCATTGAGGAATAAGTGTGGACTACCTCTTCATGCGTAATCTAGGGACTGAGTAATGCATTTTTTAAAGTGTTTGATTCATTCTGGATCATGCTACATTTCAAGAGGAAGAAGTGGTCTTCAGTGTCAAATGCTACTGAGAGATGAAGGCAGTGAGGGATGAGCATTAACCACTGATTTGGGCATTGACACTGGAAAGAGCAGTCTCGGGAAGCTGAAAGCCTGACTAGAGTGGATTTAAGAGAACGGGAAGGGAGAGACTGGGCACTTGGAATTCCATGAACCTTTTAGAAAGTCTGCTCTGTGAAGGGGAGCAAAGAAATATGAGAGTAGCTGGAGGAAAATGAAGGATTAAAGTATAGAAACATTTCGTTCTTAAGGTAAAATAGCAGTGTGTTTGTAAGACGAAGGGAAAGACCCAGCAGAGAGGGAAAAGCTAATGATTCAGGAATCCGGGGGTTTAATTGCTGGAACAATGCCAGAGGAAGAGAGCGGTGACGGGCTGCAGGGCCCAAGGGGAGGGGCTGCCCTTGCAAAGAGTCCATTTAGTGAAAGAAGAAAGGCAGGAACATGGGCACAGATGCAGTGAAGGTGAAGGAGGAAATGTTGGAAGCTGGAGGACAAAGAAGGCACAGAGAATTGTCCCCCAGGTGAGAGGGAGAGGACCTGCCTAGGGAAGGATTGCTAGACAGAGTGAAGGGGCATTTCGGGCTTTGACAGCTTAAGTAGGGCCAGTCAACACAGCTGGGGGTGTTTCTCCAGCCACGTTCAGCTGCTAGGAGCAGGCACAGAAGAAGTGGGAAGTTGAGCTTCCCTAGGCTTGGGGATTTTGCTAGGCTACAGTAAAAAAGGAAACATGGGCACTGTGGTCAAGGGTATATAAAAGGCAGTGATGAACCAAGGAATTAACTAGGCAAGGAGGAGAGGTCCTCTTGGTGGTCAGGTCAATGATTGGAAGTCCAGGTGGGTCTTTAAGATTGCAAGAGTTGGGTTAATAGAGGGTCTACACTGAAAAGGGAGTGGCCTGTGGGTAGCATGTTTGAAATTGGTGTTATAAAGCAAGTGCAGTGTGGCAGTGAATTCAGGCTGCCATAACAAAATACCACCGACTGGGTGGCTTAAACAACAGACATTTATTTCTCATGGTTCTGGAGGCTGGAAAGTCCAAGATCAAGGTGCCAGCGAGGTGGGTTTCATTCTGAGATCTTTTCTCTTGGCTTGCAGGCGGCTGCCATCTTGCCCTATGCTCACATCTTCTCCTGTTTCTGTGCACAGAGATGGGGGAGTGGAGAGCGAGTGTGAGCTCTGGAGTCTCTTTTTATAAGGGTGCTAATCTCATCACGAATGCCCCACTCTCATGACCTCATCTGACCCTACTCACCTCCCAAAGGCTTGACCTCCCAATACCATCACATTGGGGGTTAGGTTTTAGCATAAGAATTTTAGACAGGTATAAACAGTCAGTCCATGACATGCAGTTATTGCTAATGACGAGGTCTGAGCATTAGTCAGATGGGTTGTGGACTGAAGAACAGGGTTATTGGAGGCAGGAGGCTGAGGAACTAAGAGCGAAGTATTGGGAGAAGCGTCTTCATGGCATCGAAATCACTCAGCGTCACAGCAGGACTGGCTTTTGGAAAGACAGAGAGAGATGCAGGTGCTAAATCTTCAAAAATGGAGGGAGGTGAGTGGATGCTGCCGTCTCTAGAGTTTCTAGGGGTCAGTGCGTGAAATGATTAGGAGGCTGGACTTTAGTGCCAACTTCCTGAAATTGAATCTTTAAAAAAAATTAAGTATTTTAAGGGGACAAAAATGGTATATATTCCTCCTGTACAACATGATGTTTTGAAATATGAAGACATTGTGGAGTGGCTAAATTGAGCTAATTAACATATCCATTACCTCACATACTTACTATTTTTTTGTGTGGTGAGAACACTTAAAATCTACCCTCTTAGTGATTTTCAAGAACACAATACATTGTTATTAACTATCATCGTGTTGTACAGAACATCTCTTGAACGTATTCCTCCTGTCTGATGAAAATTTTGTCCCTCCTCCCCCTTCTCCCGCAGCTTCTGGTTACCATTCTACTCTCTTCTTCTGAGTTTAGCTTTTAAAAATTCCGTATCAATGAGATCATGCCATATTTAACTTTCTGCGTCTGGCTTATTTCACTGAGCATAATATCCTCTAGGTTCATCCATGTTGTCACAAATGTCAGATTTCCTTCTTTTGTAAGGTTGAAGAGTGTTCCATTGTGTATCTGTACCCCAGTTTCTTTATCCTCTCATCCGTTGATGCAGGTTTAGGTTGATTCCATAGCTTGAGTATTGTGAACAGTGCCGCAGTGAACATGAGGGTGCAGATGTCTCTCTGACTTACCCTGAGCCTGACTCTTATCCTGTGATTTTTGGCAAATGACTTAACCTCTGTGTATCTCAGCTTCCTTATTTGTTAAGTGAGGATGACAATCATGCCTACGTCACGAGGTTTTGTGAGGTTTAGATGAATTAATGAATGCAAAGTGCTTGAAAAGGAGCCTGGCATGTCATGAACATCCTAAAACGTTACTGTTATGTTGTAAGAGTGTACCACGGTAGGGGCAGGGGAGGGGCTGGGTGGTCTGGCCCAGTAGCATGAACTTCAAGGTTCATGAGCCTTTCTAGGAAGGTGGGAGGGAGAAAAGCCTGTCTCCTCCATCTCCAGGCCAGTGGCACCAGGAGTTTTCGGGAGAGAATGGCCATCCTTAAGCAAGCAGCAGAGGAAGTGGAGCCCACTGGGCTTTGATTAAGGGCAAGAAGGTGAAGAGGAGATCTGGCGAAGAGGCTGAGGACAGTGAACTTTGCTGTATATGGGCAGCGAAAGCCATTGGCTCTGTGGAGAGGCTAGGAGACTGGGGAGGGTAGTGGGCTTGAGTCACAGCAAGATGTGTACAGAGATCCTTTGGGATGAAAGGCCAGGTGACGGGAATGGCTGGGAGTCACGGACTCCGGGTGACGGTCCCAGCATGATGGAATTTCTCTTGGCGATTCCTTAGACTGTGGTGTTGAGATGAGAACTGCCATTGTGTGTGCGGTGGTGGCGGCAGAGGGGCTGTCTGGCCAAAAGCATGCAGAGCTCAGTGGGTGTCTACAGCTGAGCAAAGGATGAGCACATCCCAGGAGGTGGAGTTAAACGTCACTGCAGATGGACAAGGGCATGGGAGGGATTAGAGCTGCGACTGGTAGGCTATTGGGGGTCAGACTGTGAAAGGTCTGACCTCGTACAATTTTTAAAGTGCAGGCCTTTAGCCAGAGAGTCAGATCTGTGCTTTAGGACATCACCCAGGATGAGGGTAGGTGGTAGGTGTTCAACAGAGAGAAATCCGAGTCAAAGAGACCAGTTAGGGGGCAGCTGCAATAGACTTGGCAGCAGATAATAAAAGTCAGAAATCAGTAGGCGGAGGTAACAGGAGAATGGAGGGTCGGGGAGCAGACTGGAAAGAAAATTCAGAAGTAGAATCTATTCCCTGGAGATATTCGAAATCCCTGAGCAAACAGGACCCAGTAGGGTTGTTGGAACTCAAAGATGCTGGTAGGAGACAGAAAAATGGATTAAGAATGTGGAAACCTGGCTCTAGATGCAGCTCAGTCACCAAGTCAGTAAGTTGCTGCCTTTAGCGATTCTCCTGAGCTTTCCAGTGCCTCAGTTTCCCTAACCCTTCCATTAGCACAAGAAGGACATTTCCAGCTTCCTCTGGCACTTCAGCAAGGGGAAGTGCGTGGATGCTATATTGTTAGGCATTTGAGCACTTCAGTGAAAGATACTTTTTATATGCATAGTGGGGGTCATCTCAAGGCACCTGTGTGTCCTTTACCTCATTTAATGTTCATGAATCTGTCAGTCAATTGAGGCGGATGATGATGATGACAACAAAGATGATGATGAAGGTAGCTGACGTTCACAGTGTGCTTGTTGAGTACCAGTCACCCATACACCCATCGACAGTCTTATTCAATTCTCACAGTAGTCCTTTGGGGTTCACAGTATTATGGGCTCCATTTTAAAGATCAGAAAACTGAAGCTTGGAAATACTGAGCAAATTTCCTGAAGATGTACACTTACTAAGGGCCTGGAACAGGGTTTTTAACTCAGGCAGTTAATTAACCATTTCTGCCGTGTATGAAGGATGTGTAATGTCATCATTCTTGTAGATGAGGGGTGGGCAGGCCAAATCCAGCCCACTGATTGTTTTATAAATACAGTTTCTTGGAATCCAGCCACACCCATTTATTTATGTGTTATCCACTGCAGCTTTCCTGCTACAATGGCTGAGTTGAGTAGTCACAACAACGTTGCCTGACCCACAAAGCATAAAATCCTTATCAACTGCCCCTTTGCAGAACCCTAAGCTAGACTATTCTGTTTTTTGTCTGTTTCTTTTTTCTTCTCCTATCTGTTTTTTTCTCTGTCTCTCAGCCATCTGATAATACATAAAATATGAAAGTAAAGGGGATTCTTCCTAATGCAGCATTCTGTGTTCTTGGATATTTTATCAGTGCCAGATTGAGAAAGACAGAGCCGTTGATGTGTCATCAGTGAGCCTTTTGATGAGGTCCACTGCTAAAGTAATCATGAGGATAGAAAGTGACACCAAATTCCCATAAAGTATTTATTATCCACCCACTGTGTTCCAGACACTAGTCTAAAAATTGCTGGGGAATATTTAGAATTAATGGGGAATTTTCTCCATTTGCAAAGTGAAGGGATTGAAATGAGAGGAGCTGGATTCAGGTCCCACCCATCTGGAGCACATTCTAAGCCATCCTTTTGAGAAAGCCCTGGTCTCTAAGCAGAGGTCATGTGTATACAAGTGGCCCATATGACCTAATGGGCCAGTGAGGGACTCCTTTCCAGAGATCAACTTCATAAAGTGGGATCATATGACAAACATGCAGGTACTTGGTCTTAGGAAATGTATTTTGACTTTTCTGGTCACAGTAAGGGGACAGAAGGAGCCCCACATTCTTTCCTGACACGCTTGACAAAAACAAACTCAGCTAGAGGTGGCCAGCAATGGAGGGGCATCCTGTATTAGGACTTGGATGAGGAGTTGTAGTGTCACCCCCCGGCCACTAGAGGACTTCATCCCATTTCAGTGGAGGAAGGCTTGTTAGGGCCTCTCTACACTGGCGGAGGTTTGCTCATTTTCCCTTCACTTGATTTCTGCCAGTGGCCTTATGTGTGGATGCTTCATGAGATGTCAAGTATCTGAAGAGCCTGTGACACAATCATCCAGTGGTGAATTGCTGAGGAGTTCCTCTCCAGCCTGCTCGACTCTGAGGTTAAAAGAGTCTTCATGTTAAGCACAAATCATCTCTTTGCACTTTCACCAGTTGTGTCTGAAAAACACAGAGGTCTGTCTCACTTCCTCATCACAGTCCCTTCCAAGAAGCCCCACAGTGGGGAAGACACAATGAAATGGCTTATAGTCATTCAACAACACGTAACACTCTTCCAGTGCTAGACACCATGACAAGTGCTTTACAATCACTAACTTACTTGATTCTCAGAGTCACTTTATAAGTCAGGTGGATGGGATATGGCCCCTTTTACAGATGGGTAAAGTGAGGTACAGAATAGTTACAGAACTTGCTGAAAACTATGCACCTATTAAGTGGTTGGACTGGGATTTGAACTCAGGCAATCAAGATCCAGAGTGCACGCTGTTAACCAGCATGCTCTGCTATCGTGCCTCCCAGGAGATGGGCCAGATAAACAATGACATATTTTTAAAAACATCCTATTTTCTTTTCACTGTATGCACATAACAGAACATTTGGAAAATCACAAAGAAAAAATAAAAGAAAAAATTACCCACAGTCTTACCACATCACCACAATCACAGCAAAGATTCTAGTGTTTTTGCCTTAATTTTTTAATGTGCATATGTGTTTTTCATATCTTTGTGCATGCAATTTGAATCCTACTTTCCACTTAACATATAATGTCCTAATGTTATCACACAATTTTCATAACCACTGTTTTAAATATTGCAAGAATGTGTGCATGTGGTGACATAAAATTCTAGGGGAACAGTTAAACAAGAATGTCCAAAGGAGGAAGAGAGCAGTACAAATTGTCAAAACAAGGATGTAAAAAACAAAAAGGATGCCTGTGGAAACTCTGGGCTTGTGCAATGACAGAAAAGGCCACTACGCTGACACATCATGTCAATGGCACTGAGCTGGGAGGTGGCAGTTAGGAATCTTGTGCCTCATGGCGTCTGGGGACTAAAAATAGCTCTGTAAGGTGACAACATGTGGCAAAGACTTGGGGGAGGAGAACAGGGGTTTGTGTTGCGCTGTGCTGTGGTATGCTGCATTAGAGCTGCAGTGAGAAGGCCTGCATCCCAATTACAGCTTTATTCACTGTGTGACCTTGGATAGTTCACTTCTATGGGTATCAGTCTCCTTCTCCTATCTCATGGGAACATTAAGAGTTCTCATGAAGAACCGTGGAAGAATACGAACTATATCATGTGTCAGGGATGCTTTTGGTTGCAAGTAACTGCAAACTTGATTTCGAGTGGATGAAGCAATAAAGTCTTTTAATGAGCTCCCTTCATAAGAAGTTTGAGGGTGAGGAGACTAAGGCTAGCAAAAAAGCTCAACAATGTCATCAGGAAAACAGGCTTCTTTCTCTTTGTGATTCACAATCCTTGGGTGTAGTTTTTCTTTCTTTCTTTCAAGTACTGTTATTTCAATGACTAGTTCTGTCTGGAGTGACACTGACCCTTCCTTATGAAAGCCCAGCTTCAGAGAGAAACTCTTGTTCTATCTGATAAGTAAAAGTGCCCTATCTCCCTAAGAGGCTTCTTAAAAGGGCGAGGAATCTTCTCTGTGAAGGTAATTCCCCAGCGCATGCTCAGAACCACTTCTAACACCATCCACTGCTTTCTCACCTGGGAAACATACATGGTGGCTTCTGTAGCTTTGTCTAGGGCCTTCTCTGCAGAAAATGTACCTTTATACTAGTTGTCAAAATTAATATTTATCTTGTCTTGTGATTATTTAGTGAATGCTGGTCTAATCCTCTAGCCTATAAGCCCTATGAGATCGGAAACTTCATCTGTTTTGTCCATTATTCTAACCCCAGAGCCTAGGACAGTTCTTGGCTTGTGGTAGTTGTTCAGTATATATCCATCGAATGAGTGAATCAGAGTCTTCCATAGCCTGAGAGCCTGTGATTATTTTTGCCTGCATATGTGACTATCACAGAATCTGTTTGCTGAGTCACAGTGACCTGTTATCCCACCAAGCTCTCTCCCTGACCAATAAAAAACATTTACTTTGGAAGGCACTCCATGATCTCAGATTTCATAGCAGATGCTGTTGGTGCTTTTTCTCTATCCACCCTAGGCTACCTGAGTTCACCTGTGGTAGGGGACAACAGTTTTCAGTTCACTGACAGAGTCCCATCTCCAGCTACTTGAGGTCTTTCTCTGGGGGTGTCATCACTTCCAGGGGAAAACCTCAACCAGTTGGGGTGAGAGTAGTTGGATAATTGCCCAGCCCCCCATCCTCCAATGGGCCTAGGCTGAGCCATGTTCCACGTGGACTCTGAAGAGCCTACAGCAGGACGGAGCTCCAAGCTGTCATCTATCCCTTGCTGGCTCTTCTCCCTTCCTTGTCTCACTTGTCTCACTCTTCCTTTTGTTTCTCCTGAAGTAAACTTTTATGATGTAGATATCTGACTTCTATGATATTTAGATAAACTTGGGACTTTAGAGTTGATGCTAGAACCAATGACGTCTGTTGGGGCTGTTGGGATTGAATGAATTTTGTATGTGAGAAGAACACACTTTTTGGAGGGCCAGGAGTGGAAGGTTATGGACTGAATGTTTATGTCCCCGGCCCCAATTTATTTGTGAAAACCCTAACCCTCCCGCTCATGCGATGGTATTTGGAAGGGGGGTCTTTGGGAGGTAATTAGGGTTATATGAGTTCAGGAGGGTAAGGGACTCCATAATGGGATTAGTGTCCTTCTGCAAAGAGGAAGAAACACCAGAAGGCATGCACACTTTCTCTGACAGATGAGGACATAGCAAGAAGGGGCTGTTTGCAAGTTAGGAAAGGAATCTGCCAGCACTTTGATTTTGGATTTTCTAGCCTCCAGAACAGTGAGAGATAAAATTCCAGTTGTTTAAGTCACACAGCCTATGGCAGTTTGTTATGGAAATCTGAGCTAACTAAAACATTGTATCTAAGTCCTTTCTGAAAATCCTTGGACATTCCTCCTACTGAAGGTGGGATCTATGTCCCCTCCCCTTGAATCTGTGCTGGGACTCACTTATAACCAATAGGATGCAACAGAGGTAATGCTGTGGATGGTGTCAAAACTCTTTGACATTTGCTACAAAAAGGGAAGCCTAATGCCCTTTCCCCTGCCTGTGGCCTTAGCGACTCATTTCTACTAAATAGAAATAAGTGAAAATGATGGGGCATGACTTCAAAGACTAGATTTAAAAAGGCACTGCAGTTTCCTGCACTCTCTCTCTCTCTCTGCTCTTGGGGAAACTGGCTGCCATGCTTTTAGGATACTCAGGCAGCACATGGAGAGGCCCACGGGGTGAAGAACTAAGGCCTTCTGTCAACAACCCTGAGGAACAGAAGCTTCCTGCCAACAGCCATGTGAATGAGTACCTTGGAATCAGATCTTCCAGAGTTGGTCAAACCTTCTGATAATTGCAACCCTTGCTGATATATCAACTGCAATCTCACAAGAGACTTTGAGTCAGAGGCAGGCTGCAGAGGGACTCCTGAATTCCTGATCCATGGACACTGTATGGTCCTAAAGATTTGTTGTTTTAAGCTGTTAAGCTTTGAGATAATTTGTTATGCAGTGATAGATAACTAATAAACTCTGCTCTTTCTGAAGCTAGGTCAGAAAAAGCATTGAGTTTCTGCCTGGTTCCCTCCCCTTGGATCTGAGCCTTGAATGTAACTGGCTTGCAATCAGTCCAGCAATCGTGATGCCTTAATTTCTGAGGTTGGATCAGAAAGGGCTGTGCAGCTCTGCCAAGCATTTCGGGATACTTCCTCTGGGAGAAGTCAGCCACTGTTTAAGACATTGGATGCCATGAGATTGCCATGTGTAGGTGAGATTGCCAGTGTAGGTACTCTGGCACCTCTGCTGAGAACTCAGCAGATAACCAGCAGATAACCTCAGCCATGGGAGTGATCGTGTGGGATGTGCAGCCCGGCCAAGCCTGCAGATGACTCCAGCCTCAGCCAACATCTCACTGCAACAAATGAGAGACCCCTGGCAAGAACCACTCAGCTAATCCCTTCTTGAATTCCTGATCTGTGAAATCATGAGGAAAATAAAGTAGTCATCCTAAGCCACTGTGTCACACACAGATAGCAACTGGAGTAGTCAGCCTTTGAAGAAAACCAAACTAAGAAGACTCATACACAGTCACTGACTAGGTCCTGTTCTTTGCTTATGAAAATATTAAGCTTCATGAGAAGTGCTCCCAAGGGCTTTGCCATGCCCACTATTTAGATGGCAAACCCCACCAAGTAGAAAGTTTTAGGTATGTGCCCCTCCACATACAATATAAAACAAAATAGAAATTAAAAGAGAATAAAAATAACTAGAAGTGCGCAAGACCAGTGATGGTCAGGTTTCCTCTCTCAGACATGTGCACTTCACCCTGGAGACCACGCCTCTTGTTTCAGATATGGAGACAGGCAACCTTGACCTGCAACATACAACCCCAGTGTTTTCACTTGGTGCTCGACTTGTGGAGGGATTTAAATTTCCAACCACTTTTTGGACTAAAAGTGGTTTTCATAAATGAAATGTATGCTCATCATAAAAGTATAGATATGGTAGGCCGGGCATGGTGGCTCATGCCTGTAATCCCAGTACTTTGGGAGGATAAGGAGGGCAGATCATGAGGTCAGGAGATCGAGACCATCCTGGCTAACATGGTGAAACCCTGTCTCTACTAAAAATACAAAAAATTAGCAGGGCATGGTGGCACATACCTGTAGTCCCAGCACTTGGGAAGCTGAGGTAGGAGAATCACTTGAACCCCGGAGGCAGAGGTTGCAGTGAGCCGAGATCGTGCCACTGTACTCTAGCCTGGCAACAGAGTGAGACTTTGTCTCTAAATAAATAAATAAAATAAAATACTCTAGAGGAATGTATGAAGTGAAAGATGAGTCCCTTTCCTCTCCCAGCAATGCTATGGGTTGAATTGTGTCTCCCATTCAAGTTCAAATGTTGAGGTCCTAACCCCCCTGAACCTCAGAATGTGACCTTATTTGGAGACAAAGTCTTTACAGAGGTCATCAAATTAAAATGAGGTCATCAAGGTGAGCCCTAATCCTATATGACCGATGTTCTTATCAAAACGGGAAATCTGGACACAGACTTACATAGACGGAAGACAATGTAAAGAGACATAGGGAGAAGATGGCCATCTACAAGCCAAGGAGAGGCACCTGGAACAGATTTCTCCCTCAGGGTCCCTGGAAGGAGCCACCCCGGCTAACACATTGATCTCAGACTTCAAGGTTCAGAACTGCTAGAAAATACATTTCAGCTGTTTCAGCCACTCAATGTGTGGGACTTATTATGGCAGCCTTAACAAACTAATATAAGCAGTTTCCTGTGTCCTTCCAAAAAAAAAAGTCTGACTATACCCGTCTTTGTGTACATGATTTTTCTTACATAAATGGATCATTTAACAATGCTTTTCTACACAAGGAATTATTCACTTTCAATTTATTGCACTAATCTTTTCACAGTAGCCTATATAGGTGTATTTAATTCCTCTTAACAGCTGCATAGTATTCTGTAGTTGGGAGAAACCACATTTGATTCACCCACTCTCCTATTAATGGACAGGTTGTGTGCTTCCCATAACCTCCTGAGTTCATCAAATGCCTGAGCCTTAAGTACAGGAGGGTTGGTGAAGGATCTACACACAGCAAATGTTCAAGACCCACAGACAGACAGGAACACAGCACAAAATAAATGTCGATTTTATGTATTACTTCGCAAATGCTTCCTGTGACTCATCTGTTACAGCTCAGCTGAGAGTCCTTCTTGTGGGCTCTCAGGGCACCTGCTTCCCTCCTTCCTTGTCCTTAGCACAGTTGCAGTTTTCCACTGGTTGGTGTCATTTTGCGAATCATGTCTGTCTCTTTCCCCAGACTCTCTGGCATTGATCTTGGCTGTGACTCTGGCACTCGGCACGTCGTTCTTGATCACAGTATGTTCTCAAGAAGTGTTTGTCAACCGAGGGAATTTTTGTAAGCCGTAAAATATCAGAGAAATGCATGATGGAATCAATGCAAAGAGGAAGCAGCTCCCCAGGAATGTGGGAGCAGCATCATTGCAGGTCACGTGAATTTCCTTGAGGCCAAAGGTCTTATAAGACCCTTCCCCAGCTCTGTCACTTTGCCTTCTGCTACTGTGGACCTTTCAGACTTTGCGGCAGCTGACCCTCTGACTTCCTGCGTTGGATTGACTCAACGTACCATTGAGGGAATGAATTCAATGTATGTTTTAGAAACCAGGCAATCAGTTACAGTCAAGTAACAGCCAGAGTTGTATAAGGTGAGCATAGACATTGGGGAAAGTGGGGTTAAGAACCATCATGGCAAGGGAAAACACTGGGAATCAAGAAACCAAATTTACTAGGCATGGCACTTGGGCAACTTATTTCATAAGAATAAGAAGACAACAATCATAAGAGCTGCTGGGATTTACCACGCACTGGCCCTGGGGCAGGCACTGCATTTGGCTCACAGTTTAACTCTCACAGCAGCTGTGTTCTATCTAGTGTGCTCTGAAAAGAAGTCAAGTGTGGACGGGCTGAGTGACAGCTCCACGGTCCTGCAGCTCATGAGTAGCAGGGCCAGGTTTTCAATCCAGATTTGCCCAGTTCAAATTTCTTAACCATTACATGATCCCTCTGGGACCTCCATTTCCTTTTTGGAAAAGGGGAGGATGGTACTAATCACTTAGGATCTTTGGGCCCTGATAACTGAGCATGAGATGCAATAAAAAAAAAAAAAAAAGAATAGCTCTCTTAAAAGAACTTGGGCCTTTTGTAGCAAGTTTTTTAGGCACCAGGGGTCATGTATCTTCGAAATGAAAGAAGCCCATGTCTTAAATATTAAAATGCCAAACTTGGTGCAACATGAGAAAGTTATAGTAGTGACTATCACAATAAGAATAACAGTAAAAGTCAAAACCGTAATGAGATATTGCCTCATACACGTTAGGATGGCTACTGTCAAAAACCCAGAAAATAACAAGTGTGGGTAAGCATGGAGAGAAACTGGAATCTTTGTGCATGGCTGGTGTGAGTGTGAAATGGTGCAGCCACTGTGGAAAACAGTATGGAGGTTTCTCAAAAAATTAAACATAGAATTACCGTGTGATTGCAATTCTACTTCTGGGGATATATCCAAAATAATTGGAAGCATGGTCTTGAAGAGACATTTGTACACCTATGTTCACACCAGCATTATTCGCAATAGTCAAAAGGTGGAAGCAACCAAGTGTCCATTGATAGATGAATGAATGAACAAAATGTGTTATAGACATACAATGGAATACTGAGCCTTAAAAAGGAAGAAAATTCAGACACATACTACAACATAGATGAATCTTGAGGACATGTGAAATAAGCCAGACACAAAAGGACCGATACTGTCTAATTCTGCTTATATGAAGGCCTCTGGAGTAGTCCGATTCATAGAGACAGAAGCAGAATGGTAGTTGCCAGGGCCTGGGAGGAGGAGGAAATGGGGGAGTATTGTTTCATAGATAAAGAGTTTCAGTTTTGGAAGTTGAAACGTTTTCTGGGAAGGATGGTGGTGATGGTTGCACAGTATGACTGTACTTAAAGCTACTGGACTGTAAACTTCAAAATGGTTAAGAGGTTTAATTTTATGATATGTGCATTTCACTCCAGTTTTAAAGAGGAACAACAGCGAAGGCTGTGACTTTCTTAGACTCAGCACTGTCAGTCCGGAGAGCCAGAGTGCACTGCTGGCATGTCAGCAGCATCTCTGTGGGGGAAGCTCAGTATAGTCTTGGTGGCCCTCTGAGGGAGCCCTGTGTTGGGACTGTGTCTCAATTGGCTGGGACAGCTAAGCAGGGAAGCACTGCCTTTGTGTCTGACATGAGCCCTGCGACATCTGCCCTGGACATATCATTTCAGGAACACGAGGACTCCAAGTGGGGATCCCTGACAGCTGGGGACGGGGTGGCTGGAAGAAGAGGTTGCTTTTCAGATGGCTCCCAGGCAACAGCCGATGGCATTTGGCCCAAGGCATGCATTTGTGCCATTGCTTTGGAACACATTGGAGGGAAGAGAGCCCTCTGTGACAAGATAATTTTTTTGAGAAGGGGGATGAGCTGATTTGTTTTTAACTTTCTAAAGTTCAGAAATACCCAATTTAACTTTGTCATATCTTTGAATGGTAAGAGAGATAGAGAAACGAAGGAGTGACATGCCCATTTTTTCCTGAGAAAAATGAAAGGCTAACCACTTGCTTAGACCATAATAAGTGCATGGGTAATAAATACATGCTATGCAATATTCCTGACCAACAATGATGGGCTTTGCTACTCTAAAACGTTTGGAATCACTGGCCTAACAAAATGGCAGAGGCCAGCAACAGAAATGCCAGTAGTGGAGCATGAAAATTCTATGCCTTTTCTTCACATTAAATTTAAACCTCAATGATGGAAGGAGGGAAAAGAGCAACTGCACTGTGTGGCTAACAAGGAAGCATCTCCATCATGTCTCTTTCAGTGGGGGAGTGAAAGAACCCAACTCAACTGGCTGAAGACACAGAAAGGAATGTACCGGCTTACACAGCCGAAGTGTTCAGGATACTGCTAACTTCAGGTATAGCTGGATCCAGGTGCTCATACAGTCTTTAGGCTCATACAAAATCTTTAGTCTGTCTCTTTCCATATTTTTTTTTTTTAGACAAGGTCTTGTTTTTTTGCTCAGGCTGGAGACAAGTGGCATGATCAGGGCTCATTGTAGCCTGGATCTCCCCAGCTCAAACGATCCTCCCACCTCAGCCTCCTGAGTAGCTGGGACTACAAGGCACATACACATCAACCTAAATCTTTTGATTTTTTTTTTTTTTTTTGAAACGGGTGTCACCAGGCTGGAGTGCAGTGGTGTGATCTCGGCTCTCTGCAACCTCCACCACCTGATTTCAAGCAATTCTCCTGCCTCAGCCTCCCAAGTAGCTGGGACTACAGGTGGCCACCAACAAGCCTGGCTAATTTTTGTATTTTTTGTAGAGACATGGTTTCACCATGTTGGCCAGGATGGTCTTGATCTCTTGACCTGGTGATCTGCCCGCCTTGTCCTCCCAAAGTGCTGGGATTACAGATGTGAGCCACTGTGCCTGGCCGATTTTTTGATTTTTAATAGAGATGAGGTCTCTATGTTGCCCAGGCTGGTCTTTCCATCTTTTAGCCCTGCCTTTCTTCTTGCTTGTTTTATTCTTGGGCAGTTGTCTATTGGTGGTGACTATAACAGTTCCAGGCCTGTATTTTACCAAAAAGAGAGCTCCTCTTTCCCTCCAAAAGTCCCATGGTTGATGCTTTGGGTCTGGCCTGGGTCACGTGTCCATCCACTCACTGTGGCCAGAGTAATGGAATATGTATGCTGAATGGCCAGGCCAGGACCATAAGCCCACGGGGACTGATACGGTGAGGTGGCGCCTCAGGGAAAGCCTGGAAGCTGATCTCAGAAGAAGTGGGGCAGGGCAACAAACACACAGCTGTTCACAACATGGGACCTGTGAAAGGAAGAAGCCAGGTGCTTTGGAGGATCTGATTGCTTTCTTTCCTTGGTCCATTATCTTTTCAAAGTGTTGCGGGGCTGTTGATGGGTGGCCATTCTTCTCTCTTCTGTCCTGTAGATATCTTTCACTTTGAGGCATCGAAATGCCCTATGGCCAGAATGTTAGTGCTGGTGTTCTTGGGCAGTGGTTGTTCTGTTTTTTTTTTTTTTTTTTTTTAATTCTATACAAATAACTACAAACATTTATTTTCTTGTTCATGGGTCCAGGGTTGATTGGTTTTGGTTAGGACTGGCCAACCAAGAGTTCCAGAACTCTTTGGAGCAGAAGCATACTTGGGACATGCATTTCTCATAGTGGATCATAGGAGTTAAAGGGGCAAAGCAAACTGTCAACTCTTCTGTCCTTGAAGAGCCCCGGCTCACATTGCATTTGCCAATATTCTTTCAGCCCAACAAAGCATATAGCTCAGCTCATTGCCAGTGCATCTGGGATGGTTATTCTGTGTCTTCTGATCTGCAAGGCCACACGAAAGAGAGAAGAGAGAAGAAATAGGGGTCTAATTTATCCTGTGTTGCCTTCATG
Organism: Sapajus apella; assembly: GCF_009761245.1. Taxonomy (NCBI): domain Eukaryota; kingdom Metazoa; phylum Chordata; class Mammalia; order Primates; family Cebidae; genus Sapajus; species Sapajus apella. Next base: position 2,927,252 of record NW_022437057.1, read on the forward strand.
CGAGCTCATTAGTGTCTGGCTCCCTGCACAGAACTAGCTTCATGACCCACTTAGCCTTTTCTGTCTCTGTTGGTAATGATAAGGGAGATGTCTTTGCAACAGCTTGAGTTTCCTCCTTGAGATCAAAATCAAGGTTGAGCTATGCACCCCAAGCCCTTGCAGGAATTGCTCCACTCAGTGTATAAGGGAATGGTCTCCACTCTTACTGTCTAGACTCCCCTGCTGAAGAAGCAGGTGGTCAGGGAAGGGTTGGGCTGAGTGAAGGGTGGGGAGAGGCCTGCTCAAGGGCTGCTGAGCATGGGATCAAGGGTGAGCTGGGAGAGCAAAGCCAACAGCCAGGCAGCCGGTCTGGGTAAATCCAAGGGCTAAGCAGAAAGAGATCAAGTCAGGGCAACTGAACAAAGCCCATGGGATCAGGAAAGGCAAGAAGGTGCTGGACAGATTGGAGGGTAGAGGCTCAAGAAAACCTCCGAACACAAGGAATTTGTAGCCTAGGAGAGAAGGAAGTTGTTAAGATCTGGGACAGGACCCCCCTCCTTCACTGGTTTTCACCTTAAGAAGGAAACTATAGTTGGCCATTCAGTCTTTCCTCTCATTCCTATCCTGGCAAACTTCTTAAAGCTACTTAAAATATTAATATTGGTAATTGTTTCCGTGACTTCTCACTGCAGACTAAGGAGCTTCTATAGCACAGAAACACTTGCAAACAATGATAGTGTAGTAGTTATTTTTCTTTTTGAGCTCCTGGAGGCATCATGTATTTTACAAGATATATAGTTAATCTTGAAATTATCTTTCCAGCAGGTCCAACATTGATCCTTACAATTAACTTTAGCACTGCACAAATTGCTTTGGTACCTTTGAGTACCAAAGTATCAACCGAAGCCCAAAGTATCAACTGAAGTGGGCAGGAAAAAGGCACACAGTTACTGCAAATGGGAATTTTTGTTGTGTAAGAGCTGTTTTGCTTAGCTGTATTACATATTCAGACTCCGGGGGCGGGCGATGGCAGAGCAGGTGGTGGTGGGGCCTCGGGAGGCAGAGAACAAGTGTCTCCTGTAGAGAATGTGGGGCCTTCTGCACAAATGGGTGTCTGCTGGTGACAACAGTCATGTTTCGCAATCTGGTGTGAGTGAAGGAGAAGCAGCCTGTACTTCCCTGTGGAATTGGAGGTTCGTATTGGTATGAGATGGAAGAGAACTAGTTTATTATTATTAATGATAATATCAAGATCTATGAGGATCGTGTGTACCATGAAGTAGACTCAGACCTTACATGCTTGCTTTCTTCAAAACAACCCAATATAATAGTTACTATTATCATTCCCATTTTTATAGATGAGGAAAACTGAGTGTGAAGGTGGTGAAATAACCTTCTCAGGGTAACATATCCAGTAAGTGGGAGAGAATCCAAACCCAAGATCCATTGAAGCTTATGATATATGTCCAGTGTAAGCCCCCAGCATGACAAGACTGCAAAAGTCACAAGTCAGGCTTAGCCAGTTTTCCTGGAAGCCCAACGTGCTGGCTCCCCTGTACAGATTAGCACCCCAAAATTCTGATGCTAGGGAAGGCAGCAAGGTCAGAAAAGGCCCAAGGATCTTGCCTAAGGAGGCGCAAGAGAAGGACTTGGCTTTCCAATCAGGAAAGGAGAAGAACCAAGGAGTGGACATGAGGTGGCCCTGCTAACACCACCATACCTGTTTCCCGTTGGGTAAGGGTTAAGCAGATTGACTTTCAGCTTGGATGGACTATGGTTGGTCTACAGCTAGGTCAATCACAGAAGGCCCATCTCCCTTGCCTCTGTGACTGGGTGAGAGATGGGCAGCTCTAAGACAGTTTAGGCCAATGAGATGCAAGGAGGGGCTTGGTAGGGGCTTTTAGGAAAGTCAGCCTACTTTTTGATGAGGAGGTTCAGGAAGGCATTATTTGTCTCAATCCACTCCTTTCTCCAACAGTGAACAAGAAAGCAGGTATCCTTGCTGACTACTGGCAGCCATTCTGTGACACAAGGCACCAGCCACAGGAGATGGGAAGACTGAGTGCCCAGGGACATTGCTGAGCCAGTAGAGCCATCCTCACCTCCAAGCCCACCCCACCTTGGGACTTCCTCTTGGGCAAGTCTGTAAATCTCTATGTTGTTGAATCCACTTTGCATTTGCTTTCCTTTTTCTTGAAGCTCAAGGCATTTTAATTGGCATAACCTAGCCTATAAAAGGAAGGTTAACTTCCTTGACCCCAAGAAGGTGAATTTGAATGAGAAGGAATGAGGTATCTCCCTCCATAGCCAGAGCTCCCTTGCAGTGAGTGTCCAGCATTGGAAGCACCCCTGCTAAGGCTGGGTGATTGCAAGGAACAGTTTCATTCTGTTGTCCAGGCTGGAGTGCAGTGGGGCAATTTTGGCTTACTACAACCTCTGCCTCCTGGGTTCCATCGATTCTCCTGCCTCAGCCTCCAGAGTAGCTGGGACTACAGGCATGCACCACCATGCCTGGCTAATTTTTATGTTTTTAGTAGAGATGGATTTTCATGATGTTGGCCAGGCTGGTCTCCAATTCTTGACCTCAAATGATCCACCTGCCTCAGCCTCCCAAAGTGCTGGGATTACAGGCGTGAGCCACCCCACCTGGCCTGCAAGGGGATTTCTAAGGAGGAGGAGAGGCCCTGCCACTGGCATCCACGCCACCATCAAGGTGGGGCCTCATGGACCACCTAAGTGTGGGAGCAGGGCTCTGAGACAGGGCACTGACGCTGCAGGCCCTGTGTTGCAGGACAGTTGATCAAAGGAAAATAAGGGCATCCATTCAGTTTTCCTTTTCCCATCTTCAAAAAAGACCAGGATTGTTGAAATTTTTCCTCTAAAGTCTCCTATATCTTAAGAAGGAAGGCCAAGCTGGTGCTAATGTAATGTGTATTACAGCTGACATACCTGCTTTAGGTCAAGCTGGTGATGCCGTTACATTGTATTTTTTACTTACTGTATGCTTTATAGGAAAATGGGACCCTCTGTATGATTAATACTGGTGAGGCAATGTCCATTTTATCAGAAACACAAGGCAAATTCTTATCACAGTACACTGTTATCAAGGTTAGAGGTTGTGATATCTTTGCTTTCTTGATGTATTAAGAACTGTATGATTTAATTATTGCCAAGTCAATGGTCATGGCTTCCTAACTTTGCCATGGCGATATTGTTCTGGGGGAGAGGGAAGCCAATTCACGTATAATAATAATCATACCAATCCGCTAATTTGTTCTGCTGTTACTGTTCTGCGAATTTATAAAAACACTTCCTGTTCCAAGTTCCTCTCTCAAACTCTTTTGGATCTGACATCCATGAATTTATTTGAGTATTTAAAAATCATGGATTGTTTTCACCATGTGCCACCTACTTTCTGTCAGAAGACATGGTTTCTTTTATTTATCCTAAACGTGTATTTCCTGAGCTTCCAGCAAATTCCACACCATCCCCTTAGACTAGTCTCCTGGAGTAGGAAATGCGCAGTTCTTGGCCACCACTAGCTGTGGCTATCCTCAGCTAATGCCACCTTAACTTTGTTTTGTGTAAGTGGCTTATTTACTCTTCTCCATTGGCTATCAAAGCAACTTAATAGTGTAAGTAGATTTTGCTAAATGAAGACAGAAGTAAGCAGAGACTGTGGAATATATTGGTGCTACTTTAGTGGCATTTTCCATGGTGAGACCATGAGAGAAGTTGGTTCGGAAGTTTAGCCCTTCCTGCCTTGCCCACTATGTGACTTTATGCAACAAGATGAGCAAAAGAAAGGCACATTGCAGGCCATGTTTTCTAGATGGTTGTTGAGTCAAGAAGGGCTTAGGTGAGATAGTGGAGCTCCTTATTTGAGCCAGCGGAAGCAGCTTTTTAGTTCCCAAATCAAATGGCTGGTACATAAATGTAAGGCTCTTATGCTTATTTTGTGACCTGAAAGATCAGGAATGGGAGTAGGAAGAACTAGGCATGGTCTCAGGTGTCTGGGATAATTGGCATCATTTTCCTACATTATCCATGCTTCATGTAGAATGAGTTTATTGAGCCTGCAATCTCCCAAATCTCCTGCTAATTACCCTGAAGCAGGCATGTTTGTCCCTTTCTGGGTCTAAAGCTGCAGGCAGATGTCTGAGGTCTTTTTTTCTTGCCTAACACCAAAGAGTGACCATAAAATCTGCTGCGGGTTTTCCCAAGGGACCAGGTTCAGCATATGACCCCCAGCCCCACTGCTTTCCACCTAACCACCTGATCCTGTTATGTGACTTAGAAGAATGTGGCTTTCACAACTTGAAAGCTTGTTCCTGGACAGGACTACTTGGTGGTGGAGAATCAGAAGAACTGAGCACTTCGGCCCACACCAGTATAAGCCTTTGCTCTCCGGCCAAGAAGAGAGTAATGCTTGTCATACTTGTCTATCTGGCTTCAGGATAATATAGATAGCTGGTCTTTATGGAGGGCTGACTTTGGCCACATGTGCACTTCTATTGCTCCCAACTGCCTTGCAGTGTCTACACACTGCATGAAGAAACTCATGCTCCAGGGAGACCTGGAGTTACACTTGGGGTGGCAGAAGTGGGACTCATACCCAACCCTGACATGGCATAGCTCTGCTTGTTGATTTGCAGACATGTAATTAGATGTGCTGTTAAAGATTGGTGAAAGTAGAAATGTGTTTGCTCTAAATTTCCCTGTGAACTTCCTTGTCTGTACCAGTTGGCTTGGTTTGATCCTTTCCCCAGACTCTGATGCTTCTGTCGAGACAGAACACATGCACAAGCTCCTGTCCTCTGGCCCAGGTAAGGCTTATCAGCAGAGCAGGGAGCAGTGTGCCCCCCAGAGCCCGAGAGGTGGTACATTCCACTGAGAGAAGAGTGAAGTGGGGGACTTGTCATTGAATCTCATGTAGTGGAGGGCCTTGGGGAGATGACACTGAGGAAAATGTGCTACTGTGTATTGTCTTGGGAAGGGTGGAATTTGATTCCATTGGTTCTGAGGATGTGAGAATAAATCTTGATGGCTTTCCTCTTTCTGCCTCTAACCATCCTTGTGTGTATCGGCTGGTTTCACCTGATCATTTTCACCACCTTCTCTCATGCTTTTAGTGGTCATTTTTTATTTCTTCTCTTGTAAATTATCAGTTCATGTTTTCTAGCACCAATTCTAAGCCTAGATTAGTAACAAGAAAAGTTCTTTCTTTTTAGAAGAGGATGTCTACTTTCTCTGCCCTCCTTACTGCCCAGAAAATAGGCATTGTGGAGATGTGGCCTTGATGGTTCTTTTTCCTATCTCTTCTGCCAACGTGGCTGGCATTTTTCTCCTCAGTCTCCATTAATGAGCAGCAGTTTCCCTATTTGTTGGCTCACAGTGGTGCACCTGGGAGCCTGCTTAGGCTGAAAACCCCGTACCGCCTAACAAGAGTCAACCCATGTTTCAAAGCCCATCTCAAATGCTGCTTTCTCCATGAAGCCCACCCTGAATTATGCTCAACTGGACATACTTTCTTATTTAAACCCTTTGGCACTGATATTTTATCTTTAATCATTATTATTTTTTTTTTTTTAGAATATCTCACCTTCCCATGTTTTCCAAGTCATAAAAGTAGTACATCTCCATCACAGAGAAAGGAAAGTACAGAGTAGCACAAAGAGTAAAACAAGGATCACTCAGGTAACAGCAGGCGCCAGCATTTGGGGAGCGTTATGTTCAGGTGCTCTTCCAGATCTTTATTTTGTTAACCCAGCTCATTTTCACAGCCATTCCTTGAGGGCAGTATTGTTTCAATCTGCATTTTCAACATAAGGAAACGATGCTCCAGGAGGTAATGACGATGGGTCTCAGGCAGGCGGGGCCCAGGCGACCTGGAGATCTGATTAAACAGGATTGTCCCGGTTCATTGGTTGTGTGAGTCGAGATCTCTCGGCTGAGCCCCTGGGGCTTCTCTCTGCTCCTCCCTGGCCCCTGCATGCAGCTTGAGGTCTTAAGTGAGCATCCACTCTTCCTTGCTGGATGCTGTTAAGAGACTGTAACTTTCAGAAGCTGCCTCTGTTTTATTTTAGAAGTCAGGTTTTAACCATGGGAATAAAAAGAGCAAGAAGTAATAACCGCAGCCAGCATTTATGGAGTGCTTCCCATGTGCCAAACCCTGCTCTGAGGGCGGTGTGTGCGTGAACTCACTTACTCTTCACACCATAGCCGCTGTAAGGACCTGGACTGAGTTTGCACAGCTAGAATGTGATGACAGGGGCTGGTTTCAGAACCTGATTTTAACCGCCTGCTCTCTTGCCTGCATCTACATCCAGTGATGAGGCAACAAAAACAGGCCTCTGTGGATCACAAGTGGGGACTTGCGGGGAGCTGGCACAGCTTCTTCTGCAACATTAGGATTAGAACAAGAATCAGGGAAGAGCCTCACAGCCCTCTCCCGACTCCTGACCATGGGAGGGACTCCCATTTGGAAGGGCTGAGCTTGGGACAGGGAGACCTGACTGAGAGTCCAGGCAGAGAGGGGAAGGCCAGCCTCAAGAGACCTGGAACTGAGCCCATGCTGCCAGGGCTGTGCTGACATCTAGGGATGTCCCATGGCCAGGGGACCCCGGAAAGCTCCTTGTGTGGTCACGTCAGCATATGGCCTGATCGTTACCTGTGGATCACCATCAGAATGGCACCCATTAGAATGGCACTGGAGACTTTGCCAAGTCCCATTCAGCTGGTGGACACACTCTATTCTCTCAAAACCCACCTGGAGATAGGGAGTGGGGGTCTTGACGTCCAGAGGGATGGTGGCTGTGCACCCCAGCTCCCACTTGGGTGGGAATAGACAGGGTGAAAAACATTCCTGTTAGAAAAATGATTTTTTTGACTATCATCTGCCGATAGTCGGAGGTCAAGTTGTATGTCACCAACTTTACGTGGGAGATCAGAGAAAGGGATGGTCACATGGATGAAGTCTGGGAAGGCTTCTTGGAGGACAAAACATATGGCCTGACTGTCGAAGGACAGAGATGAATTCAATGGGAAGAGGAAAAAGGCAGGAGCATACACCAGGCTGAGGAGAAGCGGTGGGAAACAGAGTGGCTCAGGCCCAAGGATGTGGACTGAAAGGACCCTCCAGAAGGTGGGCTGGGGATGGTGCCAAGATTCTGCACCTCTAGTGTCTGGGATGGGGATGTGATGAGGGTCAGGCAAAGTGTGAGTGTGAGAGTCAGACAGCCTGGGCTTGGATCCTAGTTCTGGCACCTACTGGCTGTGAGATTTCTGTCGTGTCACATGCTGTCACCTGATCCCAGCCTGTTTCTTCATCTGAAACCATGACACCTTCATAAGGAAGCCACAATCAGAACTTAATGAGCTAGCAGACATACGGTACTGAGCACAGTGACTGCGGTGTATGTCATACTTGCTTAATAAATAGTATTCATTACTCGTCTTCAACTGGGAAATCCATTCTGTGGGTCATGGAAATCTCCACCCACTGCTGCTTTGTTTCTGTGTCTTTGTGGAATATCTCCAAGTAGCAATGAAATCACATTCTAGACTGGACAGCTAAAAGAGATTGGGAAAATCCTAGTGGATGTCCAGTTAGAGGAACATTATGCAATTTGCATAAAGGAAATATTGGGATGCAATTTCACCATTTTATTTGCTTTTGGTTTGGCTTTCATGGGAAGCTCTACGCATCTGGGTGATTTATCCCAGCAAATATGGCAGAGATATATCTGATTTCTTCATAAGCAGCGATGATGTTTCCCTCTTCCATCCACGGAGACAGCAGAGTTTAGGAAGAGCTGTCTGGCTTGGAGTGGGGGTGAAATTGGCCCTCATACACCCCACCCTGTCTTCGCCCAGCAGACCACTGGGACATAGAGAAGCTGATGGGGCCACTGCCACCGAATCTCCACCTGCAGCCCTTCTCGGGGACCACCACTGCGCTACTCAACAGCTCTCACTGACGGGAGCTTGAGAAGCTGCTGACCCTGCAGAGCTGCTCTCAGATGAGGGTGACTTTTCCAGGTGAAATGATTCATGGTCAGGTCAATTTAACTAATGGATTTTTAATCAGAGTAATACATATTCAGATATGTCCCATGCTTAGCGATGGCATCAAGCAATGTCAGGATTAGATGGGAAATTAGAGGCAATTTGCTCCAAGTGTCTACTTGTACACCCTCTACAGAAGTATACATGCAATGGTCTTCTGTCTTCTAGGAAGATCCCAAGTTCATTTTTTATTCAAAGCAAACCAAGAGAGTCCTGTCTACACTCATGTCTATGCATAGAACTTGACACCTTAAAAAGACAAGGCTGAACTCTAGTTTCCCCTCCCCCACCTCAGCCCATCCCTCTGTTCTTATTCCCATCTGGCGGTGTCACCCAGGGCACTAACCCAGTAGCACCAGGCACTGAATAGGCATCCAGTAGATGTCAAATGTTGTATGTGGCAGACAAGGGCCACTTTGGAAAGTCATGTTTCATTGCTCCACTCCTCCCTGTGAGTCTGGGTACTCTGAAGCCCCCTCTTGATCCCCCCATGAGACACACAGAATTTAGACCCTGTCATCAATGTTAAAAGTCAGCTAACATGGTTTCCAAACCAAACATGTATCACCATGTATCACTTGGACTTGAACCCAGGTTGGCTGAATTATCCATGCATCTAGCCAACCATCTATCCATCCATTCATGCAGCCCACGGAGATGTCTGGAGTACAATCATAGTTCCGGGTGTTGTGGCAGATACAAAGAATATGATAGAGGGCCTGGTCCTGGTGGATCCAGGATGTGGTGGGAAGGCTGTTCTACCGAGCCATCTCTGTGCTGAGTTACATGATAAGAGCTGTGATCGAGACATGTGCAAAGAATCCAGGGAGAGAGGCACTCAGGCCTGGGATCTGTATGACTGGGTCCTTGTGCTGCCCTTATTTAAGGCTCAAAAGGTGCCACTCTCCTAGACATCAATACCACTCCACTGTCAAACTTCCTGCCCTGCAATCCTGTCCTGTGATGTCATGCTGGAGAGGGAGCATTACCTCCAGTGTCCCTTAGCCATACCTAAAAATATATCTGGTGGGACATGGTGGATCACACCTATAATCCCAGAACTTTGGGAGGCGAAGAGGAGGGGTGGATCACCTAAGGTCAGGAGTTCGAGACCAGCCTGTCCAACATAGTGAAACCCCATCTTTACTAAAAATACAAAAAATTAGCCAGGCGTGCTGGTGGGTGCCTTTAATCCAAGGTACTTGGGAGGCTGAGGCAGAATAATTGCTTGAACCCGGCAGGTGGAGGTTACAGTGAACCAAGATCACGCCATTGCACTCTAGCCTGAGCAACAAGAGTGAAACTCCATCTCAAACACACACACACACACACACACACACACACACACACACACAACTACACACACAACTAAAGGTGTTTCCTTCTAAATATATGGAGAAATATGTAACATCCATTTATATATTAATCAATCAAAATCAATCAATAAAAATATAAAATATATAAAATATATTTATTTATACCTATATGAACTTGTAGAACACTTTGTTAGCCTAACATGGTTTTTCCTAGGTGGGCAAGAAATAAACATATATGTACGTGCATAAATATGTATATTCACATTAATGTATATGTTAGACATATTTAAAATATATACATAATTTATCTGATTACAAACACATATAGAAATAAGTATATGTGTATCTGGGTTCAAATCCCAGCTGTGCAAATCATTAGCTCTGTGACACAGGTGTGTTCTGTCTTATCTCAGAATCCTTATCTGTAAGATGAGGTTGATGTGACCTGCCTGTATCTTGCAGATGCGAGAAGGAAATAAAGTCATGCCTGTTAAGCACTGAATAACAGATACTCGAGAAGTGAGAGATATTATGTATTACTGCCCAAGGATTGCTGCCTGCAGGCCCTGCCATATTTCTTCACACCAAATCAGGGGCAAGTTTTTTCCCTCCAATTCACCTGACAGCACAGAGCTGTGTTGAGGAGGGCTTTAAAATAGTCCTTCATGTGGTCGAGGACCCTCTGGGAGGGTCAGAAGTCTATGCATGTCCTTTGTCAAAGGCTTCACTTTCCTTGTACATGCAGATGAGAAGTCAACTCTTAAACACAGGCTGGGTGTGGTGGCTCACGCCTGTAATTCCAGCACTTTGGGAGGCCGAGGCAGACGGATCACCTGAGGTCAGGAGTTCAAGACAAGCCTGGGCAACATGGCGAAACCCCATCTCTACTAAAAATAGAAAAATTAGCTGGGTCTGGTGGTGGGCACCTGTAATCCTAGCTACTCGGGAGGCTGAGGCAGGAGAATCCTTTGAACCCGGGAGGCAGAGGTTTTAGTGAGCTGAGTTCGCGCCGTTGTTCTACGGCCTAAGTGACAAGAGCGAAACTCCATCTCAAAATAAATGAACAAACAAACAAAAACAAACAAAAAAGCTCCTCTTAAACACATCTCAGTGGGCACCTCCTATAAACAAAAATCAGTATAATAAACATGGTGGCCTGGTCTTTGGGTCCAGCAACTTGAAGTTAGGCCAAGTCTGTCTGACTTCATTTCTGGAGGCAAACATAGCTCCAGCATTAGCCAAACTGGGCGACGAGGAATTTTTCATGTTCCCAACACTTTCAACAATGCCCCATTATGCATGGTGACTCATGAATGGGCTCATGTCCACAGAACAGCATGTGTCTCTCTGCAGTGAGCACAGTGCCTTGCTGTATGTTTGAACTAATTTCAAAGGCTGGTCTCCACCACAGATGTTACTTGCCTTCTTTTCTGACGGTTGCCGCAAGCTTGTTGTATCAGAGAAAGCCAGAAAAGGAAAGAGCTATGATTCTTTGCATTGGGCAATTGAGTATTTTGGAGATAGTGCTCTGGAGAGAAACTTGGGTTCAAGCTGAATTAAAACTGAGGTTTTGGGTATCTTTTTAAAAAGGCACTTATCTTAGTTGGCGGGTCAAACAAAACTCTCAGGTCATGCATAATGATTGTGGTTGCTGATGCCATCAGCTCTTTCTCTTGACATTCAGGGGAAAAGGTAGCAGACTGTTTAAATAGCTCCTTGGATATGGCAGGGTCAAGGCGGCATGGGAAATTGTGTACAGAGACAGCCGATTTGCCTCTTGGGTTGTTATAAGAATGAAATTGGGCAACTTTATAGAGAATGAGAGCCCCGGGAACACATACTTTATTTTGAACATTCCAAAAGGAGGGAAGAATTACTGGCCTCTAATCTGTCCCAAGGATACCCTGCCTTGTTGTTTTTTCCTCCTGCCTGGCACACATGCCTTTGCTGTGCTGAGCTTCAGCAATTTTTGAGGGTGTCATGGAGCATGGTGGGCTCAGAGCCAGGCTTGCTTGTGCCATCTCAGACCTCTGCATCATTGCAGATTCTGAAATGCCTGTACCTCTTAGCTCCCTGGTGAACTCCTAGCCTACCATCAACAGCCATCAGAGACCGCAGTTTTTCCAGCAGGACTTCTTGACTCCCCATGCCTTCGGTAGCTGCCTCTGGTCCTGGCACAGATTTCTGTTAGTGCTCTTATCACCTTGTGTTGTAGTATAAGAATAAGAATTTAAACCCCTCGGCAAGGCCTTTGCTTGCCGCTCTGCCTCTTCAACTAGATGGTGGATTTCTGAGAGCAGTGGCCTTGGCTGTCTTGCTCACTGTGTATTCTCATCAACCAGGATATTTTCTGGTAGGCAGAAGGCACTTAGTAAATATTTGCTGAATGATCGAGTGAATAAATGAATGAATGAATGAATGAATGACATCCACAGGCATTTTTGTGTGTGTGTGTGTATGATGAGACATATTAGGTTTCCAGGACACCAGAAACTCCTACAGTTAGCCATTCTAATGTGTCACAATGTTGTCACTGGAAGACCCCCTTTAAAAATCACATTTGTTACCTGTTATCATTCATCAATGCCTGTGCATGAATGAGATTACAGGATTACAAGGAACCTGAGGAAAAGGACCAGGTCTGCTACTGTTTGGGGGTAAAAGTAGGGGAGTGTGTATATGTGCAAGGCAATGGGTGAGTGAGAAAGATCTGAAGCTATGGGATGTTGCTTGAAAGAAACACTTAAGTAAGAGTGCCCTTGAAAGAGGAGGGGAAGGCAAGAGGTCAAGGTCAAGGTCTCCTATTAGTCCTGAGCCCAAGCCTGGGAGGACCTTAGACCTCCAAGATCCCAGGTGAGTTCCTAGAGCTTGTTTCTGGCTTCTTGGACAAGGGGATAATTCATTAACCCATCTTCTATTCATTTATGTGTTCATTCATTGAACTAAATCTCACTGACCATGTACAATGCACCAGAACACAGCAAAAAGCAAAACAAACACATTTCCTGCCCTCATGGAACTTATATTCTTGTTAGGGAGAAACAGTCGCTAAACTAGTAAATACACTACTATTCCAGAACATCGTAAATGCCCTGAAGAAGAACGGAGCAGAGCAAGGCAGTGGAAAGCCACAGGGGTTCTGTTTTTGATAGTGCGGGTTGAATGGGGAAGCAGGGTAGACATCTTGAGAAGGGGACAGCAGGCAGAGAATAAAGGAAGGGACCCTGATAGCTGAGCTGCTTTTTGGTGGGAGACAAAGACATGGGGTTCAAGCCCAGCTCCACTGCTTTGGGCAAGCATATAGAATTGGGTCCAAGATGTTCTCTTTGAGAATAATCCCTGCATATGAGCTGAACAGGGGACTTTGACAGATAGGTGTACATTTGCAGCTTGGAATTCGTTGCAACACTTCCTTCCACTGAACCCCGCTTTTCTCCTTTGTCAAGTGGGAAGGCAACGAGATCTCCTTCATAGGCTGCCTTGAAGGTTACATGAAATTCCATGTGTGACAATGGCCCCCGGTGACTTATAAAGTACCATGCTAAGGAGTGCTATTTACAGGTTCACCACTTGTCAACCTGCAAAGGTGTTAAAGTTCCACAAGCAGTCGGTGATTGTTGGTAAAAGAATGACTGCTGGGCCTGCTGAATCTGGGGTGCTGGTGGGCACCTGCCTTCATGCCCCCAAGCCTACTCCCCAGACCTCTGCCACAGGACTCCATTAGTCTAAACTTAGATTCCTGCAGTCTAGAGGTTAAGCGTGGTTAGTGCAGGGCTTGCTGACTCTCAGCTGGCATATGGGAGCATCATAAAATCCCTGGCGTTTGTTCCGATTGGTTGGTGCCTCTGTAGTGCCTGATGTTAAATTTTTCTGACTCTCGGTCCTGTTAGAAGCATGGACTCTGGAGTCATAGGGCTGGAATTCAAATCTCAGCTCTACCATTTACCAGCTGTGCAACTTGGGCAAGTTACTCTCTATTACTCTGCTTCCACATCTGTAAGGTGGAAGTTGGAACAGTACTATCTCATAGGACTGTTGGGAGAATTCAATGAGTTAGGCAATGTAACTGGAAGCAGCGCCTAGCGCACATCCCCATATGAGTGTTTGCTATTCTTATTCCTTTTGTTCCTCCCCACTTCCACCGTGACTTCCTGTGGGGAAGAGGCCTGTTCTAGTCATCTCCTGCTTTCCAGCAGCTACCCCAGGCTTGGCATAGTGCAGTCCCTCAGTAAGTGTTGAATGGATGGCTGAATAAATGGGTGGCTGGGCCAGATTTTATTTCTCCTAAGCTTTAGAGTGGTGAAGGGAAGTGTGGGGAATGCTGGTGGGACAGCCTGGAAATGGTGTGCAGTGTGGAACAAACTTCCCACCAATCCTCTCTCCTGCAGGAACGCAGAATCTTCTGGGGAAAATTCTACAATCTCTTCAGAGACGTTTGGCTAAGTTCAGTCAATGCATCAGTGAGAAAGCTGGTGTCTGGTAATGCACACCCTGAGTTTGGAAGTGTGATTGTAGAAATGTGAAATTGTGAACACAGGAGGGGCATCTTAGAGCAGAGGAAGTGCAGTGTTTGCAGAGTGCTCACAATACACCAGGCACCTTGGACACTTTCTCGATAGCCCCCACTTCACTGACGTGAGGAGAAGGGCATTTTATTAGCCCCAGTTTGCAGGGGAGAAGAATGAGGAATGTTTTGGCTCACTGTCTTGCAAAAGCCACACAGCTGATAAGGGCTTCTCCTGAGATTTGAACCTGGGTCTCCAAAGCTTTAGAACCCTGCCCTTTGCACTGATCTTCAGTGGGAATGTGTAGCTGCCTATGACTGGGAGAGGGGTTCTCACAGGTTCATAATTATCTGTTTGCACAGAGTACAGTCTAATCTAAATGTGAATAAGTTCACAATTGATTGCTGTGTTCTTGAATCATTTGACAGCTAGATGAATGACTCATTCAGAAGAAATTTCATTGCTAAAAAAGTAACCTCAGTGGTATACACCCAAAAGAACTGAAAGCAAAGTCTTGAAAAGAGATTTGCATACTCATGTTCATGGCAGCTTCATTCACAGTGGCAAAGGGAGAAATCCACCAACTGTCCATCAGCAGATGAGTGGATAAATGAGAGGCAGTGCATACAGGCAGTGGAATATTATTCCCCTGCAAAGAGAAGGACATTCTGACCTATGCAATGAAATAGATGAAACTTGAGAACATTATGTTAAGTGAAGTAAGCCAGACACAAAAAAGACAAATAATGCATGATGCGCTCAGAATAGCTAAATTCAGACAGAAAATAGAATGGTGGATGCCTGGGCCTGGGGGCAGTAAGGAATGGGAGTTATTTAATGGGAATGGAGTTTCAGTTTTGCGAGATGAAGAATTCTGTGGGTGGCCGGGGCTAATAATAGCACAATATGCTCAGTGCCACTGCACTTAACACTTAAAAATGGTTCAGATGGTAAATTTTATGTTATGTGTGTTTTACCACACACACGCACAACAGAAGAAATTCCAGCTGTGGAGGAGGAGTTTGATAGCTTATGATGGGAAGGGTTTGAACTTGGCTTCAAGGAACTTAGGCTTTTTCAAACCTTACCAGTTAATTGGTGGCGAGGACGAGTCAGCTGTGGTTCTGCTGGGTACCCCAAGTATGGTCAGTACTGCAGCAACTCCCGGGTTCTGGGACAACTTTTGAGCTGACAGTCTCCCTCCCTGCCTTCCTTCATGTTTATCAATTGCCTACTGTGTTCCATTCACTGTGCCAGACACGGGACGTGAAAACATGTATTCTGTGACAGACATACTCATATTTTCTCCCATTTTTATTATTTATTTATTTTGAGACGGAGTCTTGCTCTGCCGTCTAGGCTGGAGTGCAGTGGCGCAATCTTGGCTCATTGCAACCTCCGCCCCACAGGTTCAAGCGATTCTTGTGCCTCAGCCTCCTGCGTAGCTGGGATTACAGGTGCCTGCCACCACACCTGGATAATTTTTGTATTTTTAGTAGAGATAGGGTTTCGCCATGTTGGCCAGGCTGGTCTTGAACTCCTGACCTCAGGTAATCTTCCCACCTCAGCCTCCCACACTCTCTGTTTTGCTTGATGTCGGTTCATGTCCCATTTATTTTCTGTGCTAATTGTTTTCAGTAGAATGAAAGAATTGCCTCTGTTTTAACTTCTGATACTTTAGCAAGGCCGAGCTGAGGGCTGCACCACTGGGTAAGCTTGAGTAGCTGGCCCTGGCGTGGGGAGCAGGGTTGCTGAGAAGTGCAAGTGGGAAGGACCCCAGAGAGTCACTGTGCCCACAGTCAAGTGAGTGTTTTCACATTTTTCCCAGTCTGGCATCGTGGGAATTTGCCTGGGGTGCTTTATGGAGAGAGTCTGACTTGGATTCTGAGGGCTTGGAAAGATAGTCAAAAGATTCTTCCCTTCCCTGAAATAGCCATGCATTTGTTTAAAGACTTGACACCGTTCTGATGCTGGAATTTCCCTCTGTGTTTATTTTCACATCTGGGTGATGGTCTTCTGCCGTAGGAGGACTTTTAATGAATCACTTCGGAGATTGTTTTTAATGTTTCCCAGACAGGAGGGGGCTGGCACTTGTCTTTTTTTCTGAAGCCTTATAGGGCTGGACTGACTTGGCTTCTCGGCTGGCTGCCTGACGCTGTCCCTGGGGGAAAGCAGACATTTCTCGTTTTTCTGGGAAACCTGCGCCTGCAGAGTTTCTCATCTCGGGGCCCTCTTTCTACGTCAGCAGGGAAAAAAAGGTGGAATGGGCTAGAAATACAAGAGATAGACTGGGTTTAACTCATTCAAGATGTTCTTGGTAGCATTCCCTTGGGCAGCCACTGGTAGACACTACCCTTCTGCTTCCACAGGCTCTTGTCTGCTGTGTCCAGAACTCCAGGAGACAAACATGGCTGGGGTCACCTTCCAAAGTGCAACTTGTGAAGTTATTGGCTGCCAGGGGTCATTTGATGGGCACTAGTGTTCCGGGCTTACAGCACAGGCCAGGGTCTCTATGACCACGTAGGTCCATGTTCCTGCTCGCTCTAAGCCTGACAGGTCCTTGGTGGTCACATCCCTGCTCCGTGTCTTTCTGTCTCCCATTCCACCCATACTCTATGTTCCAGCCACATCTAATATATTCTGTTGGGTGTTTTCCAGTTGCCTTCACCCCAGAGCCTCACTCCACTCTTCTCTGTCCAGCTCTGGACCCGAGTAGTCTGATTTGCAAGGAATGCAAGGCCAGGCTTCCCTGCCCCACCCTCTGGCTTATGGTTGGGTTGGTCATGGGTGGAGGGGTCCCATAAGAGATCCGAGGAGGGAGGAGAAAAATGGGGCTTTATTCCCTCAGCGGTACCTTAGAAGTCTCAGATCCTTTCAAGGTGGCCCTCTCTACATAATTTTCTCTTTCTGTGTTCAGGTAACTGCTGCCTCCTTCCATCTTTTGCATCTAGGGATGGTATAGCAACCCTGGCCCCCAACTCCTGCACTCTCTCTTATGGTTTCCCCCCGTAATGTACACACACCTTTGTTAATAGTTTATCTGCTAATGTCATCTTGAATTCTCTTGAGCATTTCAGCTGGAACTCAGACTGATCTATATACAATGTCATTTTATACACCGGCACCTGTTCCCATGCTGTTTCTCCTTTTATTTTTTTTTCCAAGATGGAGTCTCCCTCTGTCACCCAGGCTGGAATGCAGTGGCAGGATCTTGGCTCACTGCAGCCTCCACCTCCTGGGTTCACGTGATTCTCATGCCTCAGACTCCCAAGCAGCTGGTATTACAGGTGCCCACAACCACGCCTGGCTAATTTTTGTGTTTTTTGTAGAGATGGGGTTTCACTACGTTTGTCAGGCTGGCCTCCAACTCCTGACCTCAGGTGATCTGCCTGCCTTGGCCTCCCAAAGTGCTGGGATTACAGATGTGAGCCACCACACCCAGCCCCATGTTGTTTCTTCTACCCGGAATTCCCTTACGTTGACTACCTGTTGGTTTGCTCCTTGTCCTCCAAAATCTGCAAAATCGTCAACTCTCTGAGGCCTGCCTTGAGTTCCCCATATGAGTTAATCATTCTCTCCTTGGCCCTCTACCTCTCTGAATGGTGGCAGTCTTGTCCGTATAACATCCTCTTACTAACCCCTTGCTATCTAGGACATGTCCAAACTTTTTCTCATCAAAATTTTACAAAGTTTAATTTCTTTAAGGTTTGATTATGTGACTGTCTAAAGAAACTACTTAAATGCCTGGTTCAGAGTAGATGCTTACTAAAAAGGTTAGACTACTTCATGTTAAACTGTGGTTGGCTATGTGGTTTAATACATTATTCCTCCCAGGGACACCCCACATTTATAGGGGACCCTTCAGAGTTAATATCCCACCCAATGAATTCTTAAATTCCAATCAAGGGGTCTTCTTCTAGGCTCTTTAAACTATATCAAGTCCAAGGCTTCCCTGTCTGTAGGTTGGAGACACAGAATCATGTCAGGTCAATCTCCAGCACACAGAGGCTGCTTGGAAAAGTGAGCCAGGTTGCTCAATAGTGGCTTAGGGGTGCTGTGTCTGTGGAAAAAAGGCAGATGTGACTGGACACATCTCCACTCAGCTAATATGTGCTTCCAGTACTATTGGAATGAGATTTTCTAAATTGTGACTGGCCGACTTTCTTCTCTTGTGGTTGAGTTTGTAATAACATAGACTATGACTCTAGTTTTGCCAAAGTGGAAAAAAAATGCCATCCAATGGATTTTTATGATGGTTCTTAAGCATTTTAAAAAATGTTATTAAAGACGGAGCTCAGTGAGTCTTTTATGCCCTACTTTGGGCTGATGAGCCAAGGCACAGACTTACAAGGCTGGGCGCAGGCAGCCAGGGATGCTACCCCGGGAAGTGCCAACACCAGTTAAGTCGCCCTGTGCAATTTTGCCTAAAAATGGAACTACCTACATAAGTACAAATCCAGAGTGTTCTGATCGTCGCTGGCTTGGGGCAGAGATCAAAACAAACCATCTCAATCCTCATTAAGTTCAAGAATCCAGGGAGCCTGCTGTGTTCCAAGAAGTCCAGATACATCTTTGCAGGGCTCCAGAGTCACAGCTCACATCTTAGGTGGCAGAGAGACAGAGCAAGGTGAAATTACCTATTGCACACTGACCTCCCCCCTGCTCTGTGGAGAAGAGGGGACCCATCGACATATGGTTTCACAGTCAAGATGTTTAGGGACTTCTTTTCTGGCAGGGTCCCATGAACATCCATACAGTTGACAAACTGGCAGAATTCTTGGGAAGAACCAAAAGTGATGTTTGCTGAGTGTCTTGGAGTAGTCAGGACAGAAGTTTTCTCCGGGAGTTGATGATCTCAGGTCAGCAAAATAGGAAGCCTTCGGACTCAAAATTTGCTGCTCTTTCACCCGGCTTCTCTTGTTATTCACATCTTGAATTCCCCTTTTCCTGGAAGCTGTCAGGTAGCCATTGTGATATCTCAAAACCTAGGAAGAGAAGTTTGTGAACTGGGCTGTAAACAGGGTTTGTCTTGAGATTAATTGCAACCCAAGTTTGCCTCCTTTCTGCTGCCTGCCTGAGTTCTTTGCACCCTGCAGTGGGCTCCGGTCTCCCATGTAGTCATGTCCTTGTCACCCAGCATGGCTCTGGTTATACACACTTTCCTTTGCTGTCTGAGTGGTGTCAGCTAGCACATGAATCCATTAAGGGCCTGGAGGGCAGCTTAGATGTTTCGTGTCTTAGTACATTGAGCATGTGAGTGAATCATAGACCATGAGCTCTAAGACAGCTCACCTTTGTACCTCTAAGGACTTGGCACTTAGTAGACGCTCAATAAATATTGGTCAATTGAATGATTCTGAACTGCCATCTGAAATGCTTTTAGTTGTTCAATTTACCTCTTCCACCTCAGTGCTTATTTTCTTTGCTTGAACCCAGTTCTGGGAGGTCACTTCCATTTGTCAAAGGTGAGTGAGATGCTTGCATTGTGTCCCTGGCCTGGGATGCTGTTACGATAATTCTAGCTTTATGACCCGTGCCATCTGACTCAGGACCCTTGCTTTGTGGTGTGGTATGGAGCAGGGAAAGCTCTCTGAGGGGAGTGGCAGTTGAAATCCCTCTGGTTTCAAAAAATGACACAGAAATATGTTCAAGACATTTAAAAAATTTCTAGTCAAAACATTTGGGGAAGAACAGCCAGATTTTGTAAAGGAAAAAAAAAGGGCAGTTTAATGGGCAAAGATGTTCTGAGCCATTCCAAGTTTGACTGACTCTCCAAGAGGCTGTTCAACAAGCATTTTCAGGAATCGTGGGCTCCAAGCTGACTTGTCACTGGAGCATCTTCAGTGGGTCACGGGGAGGCCACTTGGTCATCTCATTGAGTGCTTAGACCTAATCAGAGAACCCTTGCTACCCTTCCTCACCTCTCTCCCACCCTTCCACGACCCCACCCCCTGCAGATTTCTACATCAGCAAAGTGACAGGAGAACATGATGGCAGAAAGGTTTGCTTTGGGACTGATGGTGAAGGGAAAATGAGGGAGTGTGTGTAGCTTTGCGCTTTCTCCCCCAACTCCTTTCCTCCCCCAACCCAGGGGCTAGAATGCCTTACCCTAACAGTAATGGCAGAGAACCAGAGAGGTGTTTGCCCACTTGGAAGTAGTGGATCGAGTTGATGCGCTTCACGGAAGCCCAGGAATGCAGCTCCTCCGGTATCCTCCCCACCCCACTCCTGGGCATACCTGCTCTTGGCTTCCCACTGACTTCCTATCCTTTAGGGCAGGTGCATTGGGTAGAGCAGAACCCAGGGCAGAGATGGGGAAGTTGCTGCTCCTAGTGATTATATTTTTAGAGCATTCTGTGACCCGAGGCAGGTCTCTTAACAGCCTTGTGCCTCAATTTTCCTATCTGTATGACACAATATGGCAATGTTGTCATGCAGTCACTGGGAGACCGTGTTCAGAAAAGGGGTTTGTCCTTATCCAGTCCCATTCCCAGCTCCTTAGTGGTGGCCTCTCACCCTCTTGTTAGTAGCCAAATCTATTTTACTCTCAGCTGATTGCCAATTTCTCTCTCCCTTCTATGTTTGTTGGTAATAACTTGAGGGGTGTTTTTCTTAAGGACACCCTAACCAGAAAAGAGGATTCTGGAAAGGTGGAAGTCCTCAAGGTGCAATGAACTCATCTCCGATGATAACATTTTGGGTGACATTTTCCCCCTCTTTTTTGTATCGTTTCTCAAATGCTTAAATCCCATCACGGTGGCAGAGGAGTCTCTGTGTAGCTGAGATGGTTTAGTTTGCTCTTCCTGCTAAGGTTATAGAGTGACTATTTTTCTTGTCACTAAAATTATTTTGTAAGCATCAATTTTTCTAACAACTTAAAAAAAAGATTTTCAAACAGTGCAGAAAAGTTGAAATAATTTTAATGCAAGTACTCAAATGTCTGCTACCTAGATTCTACAGACATTCACATTTAGCTTTATCTTATGACTTTCTCCCTAGCTCTCCTTCTAGCTATCCATCCATGTATAATTTTGGGGGTGCATTTCAGAGTAAGTGGTAGACATCAACACATACTCCCTAACCAGTTTAATTCAGAATGGATATTGTAAATTAGAGCTCATTATTTGCTTGCAGTTATTTTCTTTTGAACATCAATAAAATGCACAAATCTTGGGTATCCTATTTCTAATCGTTGGTTTTAAAAAATTGCTGTGTTTATCTGAGTCCTGTATTCCACACTTTCTTACTTAACAACAGTTCATTCGCTAATTAAGTAATAATTAATTCATCTACTTGTCTTCTCCATTTGGAAGGGAAAGTCTAGGCTTCTTCATTCCTCAGTAAGGAGAAGTAATTGTTGTCCCACCCTGATTTGCATCCAGTCTGGCCATTCAACATCCTGGCAATGAATGCAGACCCCTTCCCTGCTCCCTTCCAGCTCTAAGCCTTGATCCAGGAAGCTCAGAACCACTCCCTGGTTCTATCTGCCGCAGCCTGGCCTTGTCCTGTCAAACCCAGCACTGCTGATTCTCTTACCGTGTAAGAGTTGAATAATCCTAGACATTAGCTGCCACATTAGCAGGTGTGATTCTTCTCAGTTTCTGAAGAGCTTGCCCTCAGTTGTTTCAGTGAGACCTCACTGTAGCAGGTAACTATTAGTAACACTATTACACCCATTTCTCAGATTGGGATACTGAGGCTTGGAGAGGGAGGTCATGTAGCTTGGGTCTGGATTGAGGCCTGCATGGCTTCACACACTGAGCTCTTCCTGTGGCCCCACTGAGCTTTCACTGGAGCCTAATTCCCAGGTTGTGACACCATGACTATGCGTACTGCTAAAAGTATGTCACAGTAACTTTCTTGAAAGTTTGATTTGGGCATGGTGCTAAAACGGGCTGTGGGTTTGCAGGTGACCTAATTTGCTGTCGTGTGATAGTGAAACATGTGGTCTCATGGAAAGAGCACTGGCTTTGCAGTCAGCAGACCTGGGCTTTGTCATGTAGAAGCTGTGTGACCTCAGACATGCCGCTTTTCAATATCAAGAGCCAATACTCTTTTGGACGCTTAATATACGCTGAACGAGGTACATTCATAACCTCACTTGACTACAGCTCCCAACATCCTATCATTATTTTCCACTTTGCTTTACAGATGAGGAAACCGGTCACAGAGAGATGAAGGAACTTGCCCAAAGTCACACAACTGAGGAGCCCAGGCACTCAGATTCTGGGGCCTGCTCTCGTAACCACAGTGCCACATCCCTGCCTCTAACACTGGGGCAACCAGGCTTCCTCACGGGCTTCATCGGGACTATAAGAGAAGATGCATAAGATTTTATCTCCAGAGAGAAGGCAGCCATGGTCCAAGGTCAAACACAGAGGCTATTACTAGACACCTCTAGACCAAATTTGGTCCACATGGTGTCCACTATAGAGTTTCTTTCCTTTTAATTTGGATTTTCAATACTTTAAAAAATTAAGAGAACACACATAACAGTATCTTTTTCCAGTTTCCTTAAACAATATCTGAACATTTGGCCACAGTAGGTCCCTACTGGGGCATGAAATAATAGCTGATGCCCAGTTCCCCTCCATCCTCACTGTCCCCTCACGCCTCCCTCTTCCTGAGGCTACTGTCAGAGGCTGTTTCTCATCCTGCATGCACTGTGGCATTTCTGACACCAGGTACACTTTGTTCACTGTCTGCCTGGCCTCTGTGGGCATGAGGGTTTGTAGACAGAACAAAACCAAGTAGTTTGTGGGGGTGCGTACCTATCATTTCCGAAGGAAGCCACAGGTCGGTTATTTGCTATCTATGAGATTCAAAGGTCAGGGTCTTCTCAGAGAGTAAACTCACATATGTATGTAGGAATATTTTGAAGGCATTTCTTTCCAGCATGCTGCAAACCAGTGGTCTCACAGGGCATGATGTTCTTTCTGGTGAGGGCTAGGGCTAAACATAATGTTTTCAGCTTTTTCTTCCTTGCATTTTTTTTTGGTCAGCTCTGGTCTTCTTCTTGGCATTTTGGACACATACCACACACTGGCCCATCATTTCCTTCTGGTTGCCAAGGCATTCCAAAAAATCCCCCTCCAGTGATACACCCCATTCTCCAGGGCTCAGATCTGATCTGAAAGTGTAGTTATGTTACCTGGGAGAGATGACATTAACACACCATTTTCCCAAGCAGGGCAAGCAGCAATGTGAATATCAATTCAAACATTTAGGAATGTAAATTGTAACATGGTTATTTTCGTGAGTACCAGAAAAATATAACTAGCAGATCAACTTTATGTTTTTAAGAAAACTACTGGCTAGGAGGAAGTTTTTAAAAAGAATTTTTTAAAAAGTTGATTTAAAGAAAAATAGTACGTAAATACTACTACAGGTGAAAAGTCACCGCCAAGATACACGGAGTGATATATAAATGACTGAAGTTTGGGGAAAACTGCATAGGGCCTCTGCTACCCTCTGCATCTTCTTTGGGCCGAGTCCAGGGGCGTGAGATGGGATGCTCCTTTCTCTTCCTGTGCTTCACCTCCACCTCTCTTCCTTCCCCTGAGTCTAGACACCTTGACCTGGATATATGGGAAAGGATAGAGAGGGTTGGAAGCTTTGCTATTCCTAATCACAGCTGCTTCTTAGTCGATGATGCTGTCTTTTTGCCTATAGGCCTTTTATTGGTCTTGAAGGCATCAGATCTTTGGAATTCAAGGCAGGAAAAGAGTTTTTGTGGCCGGGCGCGGTGGCTCAAGCCTGTAATCCTAGCACTTTGGGAGGCCGAGGCGGGTGGATCACGAGGTCAA
This sequence comes from Sapajus apella, assembly GCF_009761245.1. NCBI lineage: Eukaryota > Metazoa > Chordata > Mammalia > Primates > Cebidae > Sapajus > Sapajus apella. The sequence continues at coordinate 2,950,925 of NW_022437057.1, forward strand.
CAGATCGAGACCATCCTGGTCAACACGGTGAAACCCCGTCTCTACTAAAAATACAAAAAATCGGCTGGGCATGGTGGCACGTGCCTGTAATCCCAGCTACTCAGGAGGCTGAGGCAGGAGAATTGTCTGAACCCAGGAGGTGGAGGTTGCGGTGAGCCGAGATCGCGCCATTGCACTCCAGCCTGGGTAACAAGAGCGAAACTCCATCTCAAAAAAAAAAAAAAAAAAAAAATAGTTTTTGTGCAGTGTCATTTCTCCTTTGGGGTAGGGAACATAGAACACCCTCGTTGTTGCATGAATAGGGCAATCATCACAGAGTAACAGGAAATAGCAGGAACAAAATCAACCAAACAAAACTTTCATCAGTAAGTATTTTTGAAGAAGTATTCCATCAAACGTGTATGCTTGGCTATATGTACGGGCAGCAGTTGTTGGAAAGACCATGAGGATCTATGTTGAATTGGGTAAATGAGCTGGGCCCAACTACTTCGTCTCTTAAGCCTCGGTTTCCTCATCTGCCAGATGGGAAATAAAAGTAGCACCTGACTGAAGTGTCGTTGGAAAGAATAAATGAGGTATAGCATGCAGAGTGGCATGTATAAATGGCAGCCCAGGTGATGCTGGTGATGATGTTGATGGAAGAACTTCAAGGGAGGCTCTTTCTTTAGGTGTGGATGTTAATTTAGGGAGAGAGAGGAGTTGTATCTTGAGGTTTTGTGGGATGTGTTTGCCCATAAGAATATCTTGACAGAAGGCATAGTTTGTTGGCATATTAACAGCTATGCCCTGGGGCCACCATTTTCCTATGCCTTTGTTTGGTCTGTGGGGACAGGGAACATTCTGTCCTGTCAGTCAGAAGGAAAGACCGTGGGAGGGGAGGGCAGCCTTGGGCATTTGGCTGCTTTCTAGATTGGGTAAAAACCAGCAAGGGCTGTCCACAGCCCATCGTTCTCCCACCTAGCTCCCTTCCATGAATGCATAGTTAGAATTTTTAAGTCTCAGCCAAGAGTCCAGCTGGGGGAAGGGGAGCACACAAGCACATTACCCTGAATGGACACTGCTGAACCTCTCATTACACAGCACAAGCTGTATGGGTGGGACAGAATGGGCAGAGGAAACTAAGCACAGCTTCTTCCAGAGAGAACTCTCCATTGAAAATGGATTCCTCCTTTTGGTGGGTTTTGATTTGGCTTGCAGTTATTTTCACTGACTTTTGTAATAACCACATTTTCTAGCTTCCGTACTTGACACTTTGTCATGTTGATATCTTGCAGACACTGGAGGGCTTGGCCAATTCCTAAAGACAGTAAAACACTGGCCTGCAAATGTGCCTTTCACATGCAAACCAACCAATCAAGAGCCCTCCACCTCTTTGGCATCACCACCTCCTTTATGTAGGCACACTCTAGGCCACTAGCCACCTGCCATAGTCACCCCACGGCAGGACACCCACCCTCACACCTCAGATCCTGCTAAGGTTGTTCAAACTAGCCAATTCTCAGCCTGCTTACCCTGCCTCACCCATATCTTCCTGAAAAAGCCCAATAAAGTTTTCCCTCGTTTTTCTGCATTTTCCTCTCTCTCCCTCTGCCCTCCTGACTGTCTTGGTGCTTCCCTTCGTGGCCCTGTGTGGTATGCTATACCTCCTGCTTCCAGAGAACTATGAGACAAAACTTCCTATTGAAAATAATTTCTGCGTCTGCGTGTTTTATCACACCTGCTTGAAACAAATCCCAGGTAGTTAATCCCATTGTCTTTGGACAGTGAGCATTCCAGTTAGTGGGATCCAGATATGAGCTTATTAAGCTCAGAGCTCTGCAGTGTGCATGGAAACAGTACTATTTACACAGAGGTGGGATTTTGTCTTTCTTGGGAATCAGATAGACCAGGCCTAAAGTCTGGTTTCAATTGTTACCAGTAGGATGACCTCAGATTCTTATTATTGACAGGAGTAAGAATACTTATGTCCTGTGGTTGTCATGAAACCATATCCTAGAACAGGTTTCCAAGGAATGGAGTTTTAGAGCACCTGTTTCTCGAAGGCCTGTGGCCTGGAGGAAGCAGGAGGAGGCTACAGCGCTGAGTGCCTGCCTGCTGGTGGGTAGGATGGATTTCAAAGGCAAAAGGCTGAGCACAATAAGAATAAACCAATCTCGAAAGATCATACACTCTAGGATTTCATTTATATAACATTCACAAAATAACAAAATTATAGGATTGGGAACAGATTAGTCGTTGCCACGGGTTAGGGATGGGGTGTATGTGAACATACAGTGTTAGCACCAGGGAGATCTTTGTGGTGATGGAGCAGCTCTGTCCCTTGACTGGGGTGGTGGCTACATGGGTGATGAATGACATAGAACTATACATATCCCTTGTATCAGTGTTGCTTGGTTTTCAGTGATGATGAATTCAACTGTCCCAGTGGAGATCCTCTCTCTAATGAGAGAAGACCAGCCTTTAGATATGCATCAGGCGGTTCTGGATTCCTTTTCTCCTGGTTCTCTCTATCCATCAAAACATAAAGTGGGGGGCGTCCTCAGCCTGCTTCCCCAAATTCCGAAGAGGCAGGGAAAGAAGTAAAGGGCAATCAAAGATATATCATGTCCCCAAAGAAAGATGTTTGGGAAAGGAGGTGGCTTTAAGCTTTTGGCTGATTTCCAAGGAGCAGAAGTGGCCGTCTGGTGGCCATGAACAGTGTCATAAAGCCTAGAGCCCTCCATGTCCCAGCCAATGGCTGGCTGTGGGGGTTAGTCATGAGGGAAGGAGTGATCACATTGTTCAGCTTTTGGTCATTAGGGAGAGCCTTGGCTGCAGCAAGTAGCAAGTCAGCCCACGTTGGCTTCTGAGGCTGGGCTGAGGTCTGCTTTTGTTCCGGAAAAGTGGGCTCAGGAAGTGCATGGACTTGTTTCAGATTCAGCCTGGCCGTTAGGTAGGTTTGTTTTTAATATTTGCTTTCAACTTTTTTACTTGAAATAATTATAGGTCCATAGGGAGTTGCAAAAATATTACAGAGAGTTTCCTCCTATCCTTCACCCAGTTTCTCCCAACGGTTACCTGTTACATAATTATAGTATAATGTCAAAACCAAGCAGTTGACACTGATACAAGGGATGTGTGTAGTTCTATGTCATTCATCATATATGTAGATTGTGCGGCCACCACCCCAATCGAGGTACAGAGCCATTCCATCACCACACAGATCTCCCTGGTGCTCCCCCTTTAGGGTCGTGCTCACTCCATCCCTGACCTGTGGCAATGACTGCTCTGTTCTTGTCCCTATAATTTTGTCATTTTGTGACTGTTATATAAATGTAATCCTAGAGTATATGCTCTTTCAAGATTGGCTTCTTCTTATTTCACTCAGCCTTAAGTCCTTGAAATCCAGCCATGTTACTGCGTGTAACAAATAATTCATTATTTTTCATGGTTGTGTAGTATTCCAGGGTATGAATAGATGTGGTTTGTTTAACCATTCACCTATTGAGGGACATTTTGATTGTTTCCAGTTTTGAGATTTTACAAATAAAGCAGCTGTAAGCTTTTATGTACAAGTATTTTGCATATATGTAAATGTTCATTTTTCTGGGAGAAATGCCTGGGAGTGCAATTGATGAATCATTTGATAAGTAGATGCTTAGTTTTAAAAGAAACTGCCAAACTATTTCCCAGAGTGGCTGTACTGTTTTACATTCCTATCAGCAGGGTATATATTCAGTCCCTTTATATCCTCACCAGCATTTGGTGTAGTCACTATTTTAAAATTGTGTCAGTTCTACTGGGAGTCTAGTGATACCTGACTGTGGTCTTAATTTACCATTCTCTAGTGGCCAGTGATGTTGAGCACTTTTTCAAGTGTATATTTGCTATCTGTGTATCCTCATTGTGAAATGTGTCTTCGTTTTCTTCAGATGTAGGTTTGGAAATTTTTGGTTCGGCTAGCAATTCAGGAAGATGAACTTGAATTTGAGTTTAATTTGAAAGGTCAACAATATGGTAAACTCCAGTTTGACAGTCTTAGTGTGGTTGTCAAAATGACAAGCAGGTGCTGTACTTTGTTCCGAACTGTCTCTAAGGGGAAGTGAGATGTTAAAAATAAACATCAATGAACATGGTATGTCAATGTAAGCATCTACTAGTTAATAAAGATTACCAGCATAATCTTAAAGTTAGTTAGTTCTTGTGGTTAGTAAAAGTTACAACCACAAATGATTGCTAGTGAAAACTTCCATGGACCAGGCCCCATTCTGTATGCTTTTTCATGCGTCATCTGTTATTTTAGTTCTCATGATAGCCCTTTAGGAAGCCTTTATGATCCTATCTTATGGATGACAAAACCGAGACTCAGAGGACAAGGCGTGTCCACAGACACACAGCTAGGAAGTTTTGAACCCAGGCACATTTGATTTTAAAGCCTGTTCTCTTCCTTTTGGCCCCTGTTTCAGTCCCATGATCTGCAAAAGATGTCCATTTACAGTCTAGGCAACTTCTATTGCCCTGAGCACTGGGATTCTGTTCACATCTCAGACACTGTCATTGGTCTTGGGAGGCATTCTTGTCTGTCAAGCTATATGTGTTGAACAATGAGACCACACGGACGCAGGGAAGGAAACATCACACACTGGGGCCTGGGGGTTGGGGGACTGAGGGGGGAGTAGCAGGGGGTGTGGGGATTTTGCAAGGATAGCATTAGGAGAAATACCTAGTGTAGGTGGTGGGGCAACAGATTCAGCAAACCACCACCATGGCACGTGTATACCTATGTAACAAACTTGCACAATCTGCACATGTACCTCAGAACTTAAAGTATAATAAATAAATAATTTTTTTAAGAAAAGAAAAAAGGTTTAACTGACTCACAGTTGTGCATGGCTGGGAGGCCTCAGGATACTTACAATCCTGGTGGATGGCACCTCTTCACAGGGTGGCAGGAGAGAGAAATGCCAGATGCTCATAAAACCATCAGATCTCTTGAGAACTCAGTCACTATCACAAGAACAGCATGGGGGAAACCACCCCCCCAGCATGATTAAATTACCTCCCACCAGGTCCCTCCCATGAAACGTGGGGATTATGGGAGCTTCAATTCGAGATGAGATTTGGATGGGGACATAGCCAAACCATATCACAAGCCAAGGTGATTTTGTTTGAAACCCAGAATTACTCCAATGGATACCCTGGCTGGCCACTGGGCAGACAGACCCCTGCCCCCTCCCCCTGATAAGTGCCTGTACGTCCTTGTGTGCACACTTCCTCTACCCCCAGACTGACAGTCTGCATCTGTTGGGTCTCACCAGGAAACAGGTGGCACACAGAGGAGAGTTAGAGCAGAGTGCAGGGCAGGACAAAGGGGACCAGCAAGAAGAGGAAAGGCACCCAGGGGTCAGCGCTTGCAGAAAGCCATGACCACTCCCAAACTGAATGGGAAAAGATGGACAGAGGATTTTGGAGCCCAGAGAGAGCTGGGGCATGGAATGAGGCTTTGCCTTCCAGAAGCTGGGGGCAGAGAGTCATAACCAGACTTGTAGGGTAGCAGGTGGGGAGTGGAACTGTGCCTCCTATTGGCCAAACCAAGCTGGGAACCACAGGGGAAGGGGCAGCTGATGCAGGCTGCAGAGGCTGGCCTGCCAGGGCATAGAGCAGGACAGAGAAGGTGAAAAAGGGGAACAGGCAGAGTAATGGCCTCTCAAACATGTCCATGCCCTAATCCCCAGGACCCTATATGGCAAAAGTCTTGGCAAATGTGACTAAATGAAGAGCCTTGAGATGGGGAGATGATCCTGCATTATAAACTGGATGGGCTGGGTGTGATCGTGACAGTTTTCATAAGAGGGCTGTAGGACCACAGTGAGTAGGAGACACGATGACAGAAGCGAGGAGTTGGAGGGATGGGAGGAAGTGGTCATGAGCTAAGGAATGTGGGCAGCCTCTAGAAGCAGAAAAAGGCAAGGAAACAAATTCTTCCCTCAGTGGCTCCACAAGGAAACTGCCCTGCCAATTCCGTAACTTTGGCCAGTGAAACTGCTTTTTAAAAAATTTTAGATTCAGGGGGTACATGTGCAGGTTTGTTACGAGAGCATATTGTGTGATGCTGAGGTTTGGCTTCTGTCATCCAGATAATTGAACAGAGTGCCTAATAGAAAGTTTTTCAGCGAATTCCATCCCTCCTTCCCTCCCTCCTTCCCTCCCTTGGGAGCCCCCAGTATCTATTGCTCTCAACTTTATGTCCATGTGTACTTAAGGTTTAGCTCCCACCTCTAAATAAGAACATTAGATATTTGGTTTTCTATGAAAGAAACTGAATTTGGACTTCTGACCTCTAAAACTGTGAGAGGATACATTTCTGATTCTTTAAAGCCACTGACTTAATGGCAACTCATTACAGTGGCTTCGGGAAACTAATACCCATGGTTTTCTTTCATTTGATCATCACATCTTTAATGCACCTCTTCCATAAAGTGTCAGGGTGACTGTCTCACATATGGTGCTTCCTGCAGGGGCAGCAGGAGACACCACAGCCATTCAATTCTAGCCTAGTCGAGTCGGTGGTGGGTGGAGTAACGTTGGGTGCCCTGCCCCTCACAGGCTCTGGCTGGCTTGGTTAGATCAGCAGGGCTCTGAGATCGAGCTGGGAGGCCAAGGTGTCTTGACTTCTGTGGGGTAGGGTGGCCATTGTGTAGTATCCTCTGAAGGAAGCCAGATTGTGCCGGGGCAGGGGGTCCTGCTGGCCTCTTGAGTCATGGGACCTGTATTTGTTTTCTGTTACCATAAACTTAACGGCTTAGAAAAACACAAATTTATTCTCTTGCAGTGCTGGAGGTCACAAGTCCAAAATCAGTCAAGTTGTTGGCCTTCCAGGGGTATTAGGGGAGAATTTGTTGCTTTTCTCTTTTCACCTTCTGGTGGCCACTCACTTTCCTTGGCTTGGGGCCCCTTCCTTCCTCTCCAAAGCTCATCACTGCAGCCTATTGCCTTTGTCATCCCATCGCCTTCTCTGACTCAAGTCCTCCTGCCTCCCTTGTGATGTGATGTGATGGAGCCCCTTGGGTAATGCAGAATCATTTCCCCATCTCCAGATCCCTGACTTACACCACAGAGTCCCTTTCACAATATGACTAACGTTCATAGGTCCTAAGAATTTGGATATGGGCATCTTTGGGAGCCATTATTCAGCCTAGCACATGCTCCCTCTCAGAGCAGGAGGCTGCATGTGCTCTTTGAACTTTGGTAGACCCCTAGCCCACAGCAGTCCCTAGAAGGCCGTGGGTGGTACTCAGGGTCCAAGGCCACCCTTTCTCAGTGTGCATGTGACCACTACTCGATTTGAGGGCCACTAGTAACCACCATTTGGCTTTTCCTCAATGCATTTGGCCCCCCAAAAGGGACCTTCAACAGTCTTTTCCAAAAAGAACATAGAAATGTGGTCATGCCCACATTTGTAATACATGAACAGATGCGATCACGGTATTTTGTAGAAATCACCCAGAGCTTGCTGTAGGACGCAGGGAGCTGGGTTTCAGTAACCTGCCTGAGAAGAATTCGAACACACCTGTGATGAAAGGCCTGATGATTTTCCATGGTGATCTTCACAGCTTTCTTCCTGAGAGTTTTCCTAACTGCTCTGAAGCCAAGTTGAGCATTAGCACCTAAAGCCCCAGGTAAGTTCATGGTGATCAGGACTCCAGTTAGTGGTTACCTGTCTATCTTCCCAAGGATATTTCCTGCAACAGCTAGAGTTTGGGTTCCTCCAGAAAAAATGCTTGGGCCTCAGCAACAGTGCCAAATTCAAAGGTTAATGCCGGGGTCACCAAACACAGCTTAGGGAACCCTGGGATTGGCAGTGAGTGAGAGAGTGAAGGGAGGTCTGCATTGTGAACCCGCATCTTTCTAAAGAGAGACTTTGGACGGCACCTGATATCTGGAGAGGGAGAACTTGCGCTATTTCGAAACTGCCATGATTGATTGTATTGTGTGCAGGCAGGCTTTGCTTATGAATGAACCAGGAAATTTGGCTGAAAGTGTTACAAGCAGGGCTAGGCATGGTGGCCCACATCTGCAATCCCAGTGCTTTGGGAGGCCGAGGCAAGCAGATTGCTTGAGCCTAAAAGTTCAAGACCATTCTGGGCAACATGGTGAAACCCCATCTCTATAAAAATACAAACATTACCTGGGTGTGGTGGCTCACGCCTGTAGTTTAAGCTACTCAGGAGGCTGAGGCGGGAGGATCGCTTGAGCCTAGGAGGCTGAGGCTGTAGCGAGCCACGATCACTCCACTGCACTCCAGCCCAGGCTACAGAGTGAGATCCTGTCTCAAAAAAACAAAACAAAACAAAACAAAACAAACAACAAAAAAGAAAATGATAAAAGTTTAACAGCCTAGCTTAAGCTATATCTATATCTTATATATCCGTCGGTGCTGCTATAACAAACTACTCCAGACTTGGTAACTTATAAAGAACAGAAATTGATTACTTACAGTTCTGGAGGCTGGGGAGACCAAGATCAAGGCACTGGCATGGGTGTCTGGTGAGGGCTGCTCTCTGCTTCCAAGATGGTGCCTTGTTTCTGTGTCCTCAGCTGGTGGAATGAGGAAGGGCAGGAAGGGCCTCAGCTCGTTCTGTCCAGCCCTTTTATAGGTCAGGAACCCATTCATGGGGGTTCTGCTCTTTGGTCTTAATCACCTCCCAAAGTGCTTGAATGCCTTGTCTGTTAATGTAATCCCACAGGGATTACATTTCAACATAAATTTTGGAGAGGACACCCTCAAACCATAGCAAGCCAGGGGGAAAAAAAAGAAGCAGAGAGAGAGAAGACTTTTTTTTTTTTTTTTTAACTCAAGTATCTTTATAGACTCACAGAATTCATAGATAGAGCCTGCCTCATCTAGGCACAGCTGGATCCGGAGGCCCAGATGTGTCATCAGGGCTACCTCTCTCCCTTCTGCCACATCCATATTAGCACCCTGGTGACTCTGGCTTGCTCCCTATCACTAAGCAGCCTCAGTAGAAGGGATGGTGTTTTTCCCAGTAATTTTAACGGAATTTGTTGGACTGATGATTCTCATTGGCTCAGTTTGGGCCACATGACCATCCCCAATCCAATTCCCAGGATGTGGTGCTCTGATTGGTTGGGTCTGGGTCCCATGTCCATCCCTGCAGCCAACACCTGGGGTCAGATCCAGCTGAGCCACAGGCCTGAAAGAGGAGGAAGACTGGCTTCCCAAGAGAAGTTGGGTGCTGTTAACAGAAGATGAGGTGCAGATGCTGGTGAGGCAGAAAACTCCCATGGCAACTTATAAAGTGGAAGAAAGGGCTTATTAAAAGGCAACAATTATCTGTTAGATTGCTTGATAGTAGAAGGAAGGGGCATGTGTGTTGCTTTTACAAATCTTTCTAGAATGTTTATTCAGAATCCTTAGTCCTGCTCCTTAGTTCTGGAAGGACATATTCCATGAGACTTTAAGACAACTGGGATTATTTGTTTATTGAACCCTACAAAGAGGAGAATGAGACAGTAATTCTTTTTTGTAAAAAACATTTGCAAGTTTTTAGAGTTCAGAGAATTAACCTTCATAAGTGCTCTTCAGTGGACAAAATGAATAAAAATTTATATACATTGCTTATCAAGGTATATAAATTATACCCAGAAATTCCATTCATTAAACTGCTCTCAAATGAGAGACATGGGAAGGAAGGTCCCGACGCTCTTGGACACACAGGCTTTCCTGATGCTTTTAATAAGGGAGACTTGTTCCAGCCAGTTGTTCTGGCTGTGGTCCAATAAAGCTTGTTACATTCTATCTCCAAAATTCCTTTTCAATTTCCTGTGGATTTTTTCCTTTTTTTTTTCCATTCCTTTTATCTTTTTTTGAAATTTTTAAAATTCCTTTTTCAGCATGAATCTGCTTCCTGGCTATTTATAAGAGCTGTGTGCCACCCAGAGGTGACTGGTTTTTCAGAGAGAGACAGAAGCATTTTTGTCTTCTGTGCCCTTCCTGAACTTGAATGTGGAGTGAAATGTGACCAGACCCAGGGTTTTGCTCAGGTGCCACCATGGCTAGAGGATGGCAGTAGCAGTTAGGACCCACGGCAGTTAACAACAAAACAACAAACAAAAGTAAAAAATAAAACAATGAAAACAAACTGCTCAAACTGGCTAAAATGTTATAGGAATGCATTGGCTCCTATAATTCAAATGTCTAGAGACTTTAGGGCTTCAGGCATAGTTTGATTAGGATTCGGCATTGCTTCTCTTCCCCAAAGCAGGGATTTTCATCTGTTTTATTCACTAATGTAACTGAGGCACCTGGAACGGTATCTAGAACAATAAATATTTTTTGAATGAACACAACTGTCTTAACCTCTGTCTTTCTCTGTGAGTGGGTTTAACCTCTGGCGGTACAGAGCCGTGGACAATGAGACAATGGCTTCTCTTTCTCTGTCTTACTCTCTCCTTCTTTGCTTTCTCTTCCCCAATAGTGCACCCACTTGCATTATTATCTAAATCTTCACAACAGCCCAAGACCTTTAGCACTTTGCAGAGAAGAAAAGTGAGGCCAGGGCCCTGAAAGAATTTGCCTTTAGACAGTCCTTTCACCGTCCTGTGAAAGACCATGGCAGATACATGTCCACTTTAATCTCTCAGCCCCTACCTTGGTTTACATTCCAAAGAAACAGCTGCCTCCCAGCCAGCTGGACAAAGAGCTGAAATTAATAACTAGTCCTGTTGGACTCTCTGTTCTCAAATTGGCAACACAATTCTTTCTTATCATAACTGCTGTCAGTTTGTGAAAAGGGAACACGTGGCAGCTTGACCAATCCACTGAGACAGCCACGAACCACCGCCACAGCCACCGTGGGGAGAAGCACTGAGGTCACCCCAGGTCCCACTCAGGCCGGGTCTCTGGAGCTGATGAGCTCTTCCAACTACAGCTCTTCTGAATCTAAACTCTCCTCTGTCTGTGGACCATCCCCCAAAATCACATTGTCTTTTTAAAAATGACTAAATGTACCCTGATTGGGAGTTAACTGGATTTCCAGTTATTGATTTCAAACATTTAATTCTTTTTTGTTCTCTGATTTGAGAATGTCTCATGTCCTTGGGTTGAGCCTCCTCGTGGAGGAAAGAGTGTCCCTGCCTCTTTTTCCTCTTGTTATGGATTGTATATCAAGGAGACACCCCCAAGGACTCTTGGCCTGGACATACTTCTGGAAGACTAACTCTTCTAGGCTAATTAACTAAACCATAGGTGAGTAGGAAGCATGAACAGAACCCAACAAAAATGACACAGTTTGAACTTCAGTCCAGACCCCAGGATCAAAGGCAGTGTGTGACAGACCCCGTGTAGTTGCCAGAACATTTTAAATAGGCCTGTGTTGTCAGGCTGAGAATCTGCAGAGGCTGGCCAGAGGTAACACAAGGAGAAACCAATAGTCTCTCCAGTTTTGGTGTGGAATTTGCAATAGTAGCCTGGGACAGAGTCGACAGCATCGCATGCATGCTCCACAAGATCATTTTAGCACACCACGTTTTCTAACTCTTTAGGAACTCAAACAAAGAGAAGACATCATTAGCAACCTGATTTCCAAGCTGTTACTTCCTCTCAATCCCCTAAATCCCCCATGCAGGTAAAATGGGGAACTGTGTGATGGACAGCAGAGCAGGTAGGTAAATGTGCATCTGTTGAACAATGCTTCTCGATGAATGAATGGAGACTCATTTGCGAGGAGGACTCTGGGTCAGGGGAGGGCTTTTCCTTATACAGCATTTTCGTGAATGGTCTCAATAAAGATAGGGAAGGCAGGCTTATCACATTTGCAGATGAAACAAGGCCAGGATAGAAAGGTGATGCTATAGATGATGGAAAGAAAGTGCCAAAGGTCTTAGGCTCCAATCAAGTATGACATGTAACAGAGATGAATGTCAAGTCTCATGTTTAGATCCATGACATGAATCCATGAATTGATCCACATCTCTGGGGAAGGCCTGACTTTAACTTCCTTCCTGGCTTCCAACTCTTTGTGTCTTCTTATTCTCCCATAAAGTTTCCTTCAGATCTACAGTTCTTTTGTGGGGGCCCCTTTCCTCCCTGAATTGATCCTGGAGCTGTATGGGAATGTTCTACGCGACTCCTGCTGTGTCCTCTTAGGAAAATGCCTTCCAGCCCTCTGGGACCCACCTAGGGGACAGAGTGAGAACTGTGGTTCCCAGAGCCACAAATAGGACAAGCAACTTCATGGACAGAGGCCAGGCAAAGGCTTCACAGGTGCTTGAGGGGAGGCTGTGCCACTGGGCAGGAAGGGACCACCACAGGCTGCAAGTCGCTGGCTGTGGAATGTGCATTCGGGCTGCTGGAGCCCCTGTTCTGCGTGGCTTCCTGCACCCAACTACCCATTCCCCTGTCTTGGAATGCTTGGATCTTAAGGGCTCTGATCTTCTTTGGGCTGTGCTGTTTTTGTTTGTTTCAAGATCTTGATCACAGCTAAAGAATTTTTTAGGGGCTCATGTGTGGGTAGTTTAAATGTTCTTGAATATTTCTTTTTTCATTTAAAATTTTTAAATCTCTCAATCCTAAACACACACACACACACACACACACGTACATATGCAGCCTTCTGTGAATATTGGATATGGAACCAATTACTCTAGGTTGCAGTAATTACTTTTATATAACTAGAGTTGGGGACTTGTGAATCAATTCCATACCCATTAGCAATGTAGGCTTGAGCCAAGAATTTTTTTTTCCTTTCTTTTTTTAACAGGACTGGACAGTGTTGAATCCTTGGGGGGAAGAAAAACCAACACTTTTTTTTTAAGCTGACAGCACATTCCATCTACTTGGCAATGTAAAACTAATGAAGATATAAGTGTGAGAAAACCTATAATTGAATCCAGCACGTAGCAAGCAGAGTTGAGCAGCGAGCACACCCAAGCTGAAATCACATGTGCTCCTGTCTAATCCTCTCCGGGCGCCCAGCACAGGGAAATATTTCTGGATTGTGTCTCAAGCTGTGATTTCCATCCAAGGTGGAATAGAAACGGCCCTTTCCCTGGGCAGAGGCTTTGGGCTGTCAGGGAACACCTGAGTTGCCTTTGATAAGGCTGTCGTTTGGATGGGGGTTTAAAGGGCAAGGCTAGGAAAAACAACCTTGAGAAAGAGGAGTGTTTTGGACTAGAGCCCTTCTTGTGTGCTTTCATTCCACATTCCTTGCTGGTGTTTGTTGGTTTCGCCCGTGGTGGCTGGAGGTGCGTCTGTCCCCACAACCCGGAATTGGGCAGTCCCTCAGGGGCTGCTTTTTGACCCAGTCCTCTGGTGTCCAACATTCAGGGCAAGCCCAATCAACCCAGCCAACTAAGTTCCCTGCATCCGAGGACCCCTTTGATATATGGATCCAACTGGGTGGGAGGCTAATGTCCAACTGTGTTTTCCTTTCCACATTCCTCATGGGTGATTCACTGCTAGGTGTCCCCAACACCCCCAGCTGCTCTGTCCCCTGCAGTTGTTCCCTGGGGGTAAGGCTTTTGAGGCCCTGACCTTGGCCCTGCCTGGCTTCCTGTCTGGGGAGGGAAGAGCAGCATGGCCCCCAGAAACTCTGCTCTGGTTACAGGACTGCTCACTCTGGAAGCGTGGTGTATGCCTCTGGCAGGCTGCTCTGACCAGCGAGCGGCAGCTGGATGCTTTGTGCATTGAACTTAGGCTGCAGTGGGTTGAACGTGCATACCTCTGCGTGGCTGCCACAGTACCCACCACTCCCTGCTATTTTCTACTCAGTGTCATGTTTTATTTGGTTCTCTGCTGGGCAGTTTGGGTTCAGACCCTGACCAGAGAGCAGTGGCAGGTGCTGTGCCATGTGGCCATTGTGGAAGATTTACATAGAGGCACCCACTCACCAGCTGCCCCTGCCTCCAGGGCTTGAGCCGAGGGTGTGTGCTCAGCTGCCTGGCTGCCTAGTCTGTGGGGCCATGGCCTTCTGCTTCTAGGCCACGGAAGGTGCCATGGGCCAGGAGAACTGGGCAGGTATGCTGCCAGGCCCAGTCCCCAAGGCCTTGGGGGCCTGGATTTGGAGCTGCAGGGGGGTCCCTGGGAGTCCTCTGAGCAGGCAGTCTCCATCGGGACACCCTGGCCTTTCAGCTGTTGAGTCCTAGTTGCAAGAGGCATTCATTCCAGGGACATTCTTTCTGTCTGGAGCAGAGACTTGGCCTGAACCTTGAACCGAAAACCGGAACAAACTGCACTCGTTTGCTCAACCTTGCACCAGATCCAAGTATTTTTTTTATATCGCTGAGAACCAAACCAGGGTTCTGGGGTTTGGTTTGGTTTCCCACCAGAGAACATTTAGGGAACAAGGCTGAGCTGGAAAAGGACTGGGAGGGAACCTGAAGAGGCCCTCTGTGTGGATTTGGACTCAGCTCTTGGGGAGGGAGCAAAGCAAGATAGAGTTAGCTCTGCAGAAGTTGCACTAGGAGGATTGTAGGGATGGAGAAGCTATGGGGCCGACCTCTGTCCAGACAACAGGACAGAACCCAAAGTCCACATCTCTGTGAACAGTGCTGTATGGTGTGGGTTGCCCAGCACATTACTTCCAGGCAGAAGCGATGACTAGGGGGCAGTAGACAGCGGCAAGTAGAGCACCGTATAAATGGAGGGAACTTTAATGAAATCAGGTACTGATTGGTTTTTCTGAATTTATTTCTGGTTGACTCTAGGTCAGTCAATCGCCATCTGCTTAGTACCTGGCGCCATACTGAGGCAGATCCCAAAGAAACAGCAAAGGCATGGCCCTCACTCTCTCCGAGCCCCTGGTACACTTTGGGGGTTGGCACTATAGTGTCCTGGAGATACACTGTCATGCTCAAATAGGGTAGCTCACAAATTCGTGTGCTCCTGCAAGTTCAGAATGTGGCCCTATCTGGAAATAGGGTTTTTGCAGATGTAATTCATTAAGCCTCTCAGGATGAAAGCATCCTGGATTTCAAGTGGGCATTAACTCCAATGTCTGGTGTTCTTGTAATAAGAAGAGAGGACACACAGCCACTCAGGGAGAAGGGGGCAACATGAAGACGGGGCAGAGGCTGGAGGGAGGCAGCCAGAAGCCAAGGAGGCCAGGAAGGAGTCACCCCCAGAGCCTTCATAGGGAGTGCAGATCTGTGACACCATGATTGCAGATTTTGGCCTCCTGTACTGTGGGAAAGTAAATATCTGTTGTTTGAAGCCCCTCACAGTCACACAAACCAAATAGTGAAGCCCGCAAGATGCCATACTCACACCTCCTTTCTTTGAAAAAGTGATTTCTCCAGCATAATTAGCCACATTTTTGTCATGTGACCTCGCCACCCTGGTCACACATGGTTGGACCCCAGATTGGTTGAGACAATGTGACAATGTCCACACTGGATTGAGGGGTTTCTCATCAGCTTGTCCTTTGAGAAAAAGAGACACACACACACAGAAGGAGATCTGGTGGGAGTGAAGATGTGGAGCAGGAGGGAGAAACTCGGAAATAGATGGATGCAGAAAGCGGCAAGAAGCTCTGACGAAGAGAGAGCAAGCAAGAGTGAGAGTATTAGGGGCAGTCTGCAGAATCAGTGGCCATGGTGCTTGCTCAGCAGAAGCACTGTTAGATCCTCCAGGAAGCCTGGGTTCGGCTGCTGTGAATGCATTTGCGTCCTAGGCCCCTGCACTTCCTCTGGATTCTTAGAGTCCAGCCCCCAGTCCAGAGGGAACCCAGGCACTCCTATCTTCGCTGCAAACTGAAACATCCCAACCAAAACTGAACACAGGTGAGACCACCGAGAAAAATAGGTGCTCACATTTGGTCGTGTTTTATCCAAGGCCAGCCCATATATAAACTACTTCCTGGCTGTGTTACCTGTGCAGTTGCTTAACCTCTCCGAGTCTCAATGTCCTCATCTATCAAATGGAGTTCACGCCATCCTCAGAGGGTTTTGTGAGGATTAAGTAAGCCATAGAAAAGGAAACACTGACTCTAATGCCTGGTGTAAAGCAGCACCCCCAAACCCCATGGTTTCCTTTGCTTTGAGGGCATGCAGCAATTCCAAGTCTGGATTGAGGTCTGGGTCTATAGTGTTGAAAACAGACACATGCTTCCACGTGCTTCCAGTTTAACCAGCCTGGCAAGTGATATTTTGAAAACTCTTTGGATGGGTTCAGTTAAAGGTTCCATAACAAAATTTAATTTGGATGGAAATTTAGCAAAGCAGTATATTCCTCCTCTCTGCACCCTTGTTTCTTCCTTTTTATGACTTGATTTTCCTTGATGTTGCTACAAAAACTCATCCCTCTAGCATTAATTAAGACATCAGCACAGGCCCTGCAAGTTGATTTTTGGAACCCATTGGCCTGCCAGAACGTTTCCTAGCTCATGAAAAAAACATTTACAAGTCTGATAACACTTTGGACATCACTGGACCTCAACAACATTGCGCAATCAAATCAGCGCTGGCCCCACCCTCACTGTTTCCTAATGCTGCACCATTCTCTAGAGCTCCAGCTCTGGGCCACACCCCCCGCCTGGGCCCCCAGTCCCTTAAGAGAAAGAGCATAAGATTTTTACAATGTGGAATCATGTTCATCACGGGCACGTGATTTAGGGAAAACAAGGAGAGTTGAGGCAAAACAGATCATATTATCTGGTGCAGCCCATCGTGTCTTCCGGGGGTAGAAATGCTTCTCTAGGAGGTCCCCAGTGCCATTCCCAGGCCCTATGCCTCCAGTCCCACCCTCTGATTTTCATCCTTGGTCTCCTCATCTTTCTACCAGGCTGACTTGGCTGGCCTGCGCTGTGGCTGAGCAATTCTGTAGCAAGGCTCTGCTGCATGCATTTCCCAGTGTGCTTTCCCAGTGATGGCTCCCGGAGGAGACGATAGAGGTGTGGTGGGAAAGGAAAAAGATCCCGGTGTGAATGATCAAAAATAGCACCTTTAGCTAGGGGAGGGCAAGAAGGCAGGAGGACAAGATACAGGGATGTATACAGAGACTGTGAGGGGCCCTGCAATGTTTTATTTCTTTTCTGAGGCAGGGCCTCACTCCCATTGCCCAGGCTAGAGTACAGTGCACTCACCACCGTGCCTGGCTAATTGTCTGTATTTTTCAGTAGAGATGGGGTTTCGCCATGTTGATCTGGCTGGTCTCAAACTCCTGGACTTAAGCAATCCACCTGCCTTGGCCTCTAAAAGTACTGGGGTTACAGGTGTCAGCCACTATGCCTAGCCTGTTTTCTTTTTTTCAAAAAAGATTGGTGGGAAAATGACATCATGATAAGACTTAATAAATTTGGTTAGAGCTTACAAGGTAGGAGCTAGTATTCTCCAGACTTGTTTATATGTTTGAAATATCTTATATTTATAAAATTTTTGAATTTTTGTTATGATTTTTTAGAGACAGGGCCCTGTTGTCAACCAGGCTAGAGTGCAGTGGCACAATCATGGCTCATCGCAGCCTCAATCTCCTGGACTCTGCCAATCCTCCTGCCTCAGCCTCCCAAGTAGCTGAGATCACAGGCATGTGTCACTACACCCAAATGATTTTTAAATTTTTTGTAGAGACAGGGTCTTGCTATGTTACCCAGGCTGGTCTTGAACTCCTGGTCTCAAGTTTATAATAAAGGTTGATTTTAAAAATACTTGGAAAGAGATGTTGGACTTAAAAAGAAGAAAATAAAAAAGAATTTCCTGTGCCAAGAAAGCCTTTAAAAGAAGTTCATATGGAATTTGCCCTATGTGAATGAGAACTTGGGTATTGAAATACTTCTTGAGTATTTGAATGACTATGTGAGCACATCTTAGGGATAAAGATTGAAATAGCTTCCCTCCGTCACAGAAAGCCCCATATTTAATCCACAGACACAAGGTAGACCTGTGAAGTATCTGACCCTGTATGAAGGTTTCTTCAAACAATGATTCTGCTTTGGGAGCCTCTTTGTGGTAGGATTTTTCATTCTTTCCTCCAAAGCCAGCTTATTTCTCAAGATTGTTCCCTGTTGAATAAAAAGAGAAGTATTTGGGCAATCACTGCCCATAGCTAGGACTCCCATTCCTTGGAATCTGTGGCCAAAGTGAGGATTGTTCGAGGCTCCAGCATGGCTGTGTGTCATGAGAGCAGCCGCTGCATGCTCCGCTCTTGTATACACTGGGTTTGTGTACGTGTTCCTGGATCTATATCCTGGCGTCCTCAATGCACTCCTGCGTCGTCCGTGGGCGCTGGGGGTGAGGCAGGGCAGCGAGTTCATTCATACCCAGAAACTGAGGCAAACTCTAATTTGCTTCTGAGATGGCTGAGGACTAAGGGAACACTATTTGTGGAGCCTTGAACCCTTCATTATGACCCAGTGCTGTTCAGATGTTTTTTTTGGGTATCCATGGAGGCATATAATTACGCTTTCCTTGACTAAGAGCTTTCAGAACATGGAGAGGCTACGCACAAGAGGACCTCCTACAACCAGTGATGACCTCTTTGATTTCTTGGAGGGGTCACATGGTGATTTTAGCCAGTCCTCCAGGACTTGACCTGGGCAGCAATGGAGGGCCCAAGGTGTGTCGAGTGTGCTGCAGAAGAGAGTCAGAAGCCAGAGAGGGGCTGTTGTGCCCTGTGCTTGTGACATCAATTGAATGATCCACCTTTCTCATGGCAATGATAGTATCCAATCAACACATTGGCTAGTGAATGAAAGAGCTCCCGGGGGCAAAGCTGGATCAATTAAAGCAACAAAATAAAGTAGTATTGCATTCTAACTTAAAATATAAAGTAAATGACCACAAGTCCATTTTGATATAAACACGTGATTGATAATAAATTGAGGAGAAAATAACAAATATGTAAGAAATTTCCAAAGAATCTATGTAGCTATTTGTTGTTGTTTTTAGCAACAAGGTCTCACCCCATTGCCCAGGCTGGAGTGCAGTGGCGCGGTCATGGCTCACTGTAACCTCTGCCTCCCCAGGATCTAGCAATCCTCCTGTCGCAGCCTCCTGAGTAGCTGGGACCACAGGCATATGCTACCATGCCCAGCTAATTTTTGTATTTTTTGGAGAGATGGGATTCCACCATGTCGTCCAGGCTGGTCTTGAACTCCCAGGTGAAGCAATCTGCCTGCCTCAGCCTCCCAAAGTGCTGGGATTACAGGTGTGAGCCACTGCGCCAGGCTATTTTACCTTAAAGGAAGTGGAGAACGACTCCTCACCCCTCAAGCGTGGGTTGTGCATAGCACCTTTCTTCCGAAGGGGGAAAAGTGAGCAGCAGAGAGCAGAGAGACCTGACAAACACTGCCTCAGCCAGGTGATCAAGGCCAGCATCAGCAGCCATAAACCAACTGGATAGCATGACCCTTCATATGATGTGCTGAAACTAGTGCTTTACCTCCTTGATCTGCCTTCCACAAACCCATACCCTTGGCAAAATCAGGGGAGAACCACCAGACAAATTCTAATAGTAGGCATCCTGCAATATACCTGCCCAGTACTCTTCAGAACTGCCAAGGTTGCTAAAAACAAGGGAAGTCTGAGAAACTGTCACGGGAAAGAGGAGCTTCAAGAGACATGACAGCTAAATGTGAGGTGGCATCCTGGATGGGTTCCTGGCACACAAAAAGGACATCAGGTTGAAACTAAGGCAACCTGAATGAACCTTTGAATTTAGTTAATAATAATGTTTCAATATTGGTTTATTAGTTACAACAAATGTACCATACATATGAGATGCTAATGATAGGGGATTTGTGTGTGGAGGAGGGGTAGGTGGGGTGTAGACAAGAACTCTGTATTCTCTTTGCAATTTTCCTGTAAATCTAAAGCTGTTCTTAAAAAGCCTATTAATTTTTTAATTTTAAAAAATTAAGGAAAATAGGAAAAAGTACACTGAGATGACAATAGCAGACATATTTGTTCCATACATACATAATTGTTAAGGTGTCATATTTATTTCAAGCTTCTTTAATGTATAAATTATAACGGTTGAAAAAAATGTTGCTGCGATGGATCAACTAAAATACGGGTATAAAAGTACTGCAGCATCTGTGGTGGAGTTAAGATGTTCACAAATTCTTTGTCTCTCTCTGCTCTGAAAGTTGGGCTCTCTTCTCCATCCCCTTGAATCCGGGCAGAAGTGATGTGTGCTAGTCAAGGCTTGTCTTTGACAAAGCTGGCTGTTTCTGCCTTCTAGAACGCAAAGTAAAACCACAGTGAAAATATCAATACCAATGCACACTCATCAAAATGGCTGTCATTTTTTAAATCTCCATAATATTATTCACTGCAGTGGGCATATTACTGGACAACCACTTTGGAAAATTAGTGATATCTACTAAAGCTGAATATATACATATACATATACATCATATACATATACATATACACATACATATACATATACACATAAGCTATGACACAGAAATTCCACTTCAAGATATGTGTGTCTGTGTGGATATATATGATACACATATTTGTATATGTATGTGTGTATCTGATATGTATGTATATGATATATATATTATAAACACACACACATCCTCAAAAGCTGTACACAAAAATATTCCTAAGAGCACTATTTATAATAGCTAAGAACTATTTGCATAACATATTTGCATTAAAACTATATAGGGATCAATCTAACAAATAATGTGTAAGACCTTAATGAGAAAATTTAATAAACATTAATTTGAAAAATTAATAAAGACTTAACTCAATGGAAAAACATATCTAGAAACAAATTTAACTAATGATACCCATCAAAAGTAGAATGGAAAAATAAGTTGTGGTATATTCAAATATTTGAACAATATGCAGCAATGAAAATGTACAGCTTATAACCTCACACAACATCTCTCTGAGGCAGCCCAAGCAGACGCATAGAGAAGCCCATACTCCTTCTCCATACGCTGACTGACAGCCCAGTTGAACTCCCAGCCCACAGCCAGCACCAACTTACTTGCCAGCCGTGTGAGTGAATCGTCATGGAAATGAATCTGCCAGCCCTGGCCAAAATGCCCCAGCTGATGCCACGTAAAGCAAAAATTAGCAATTGCCACCAAGCCCTGCCTAAATTGCAAAATCATGAGTTAAAAATGATTGGTGGTGTTTTAAGACACCAAATTTCAGGATGATCAGTTACCCTACCAAAAGATGACCACAACAGTGCTGTACAAACAGAAATATTTGACCCTGTGTCTTGTGTTTAAGACTAACAATCCCATCCATTCTTCCATAGGTCCAGACGTTTCCCCTAATTCCTCAAAAATGTTCTGGGATGTCACCCCTTGCAATTGATCTGCAGGTTCTATCATGCCCTAGCTTTTTACCCTAGGGGAGGCTCTGGCCATGGTCCCTTTTCAGGTCAGCAAGAGCACCTTGGAGAGCAGGAACTCCATCCATTGCTCTAGAGGTATACTGTCCAATATGGTAGCCATATGTGACTACTGAGCTTGAAGTGTGGCTAGACTGAGATGTACTGGAAGCACACAAAACGCACCTGATTGTAAAGCCTTGTACAGAACTAGTCTTCAAGAGAGGATGTAAAATATCTCATAATAATTTTATATTAATAAAATATATATTGATAAAATTTGGATGTATTGGATTAAATAAAATATATTACCAAAGTTAATTTCACCTTCTTCTGTTTTTTTTAAGGTGGCTACTAAAACTTTTAAAATTACATAGGTGACGTATTATATTTCTAGGGGACAGCACTGCTCTAGAGAAAAGTGTTCTGGGTTGAACGCGTAGTTTGAGGAACGCTGCTTAGTTACTCCTTCCCAGAGAATGACAGGGAACAGGAGCACATTCAACGCTCTCAGAAGACCTGCAGTAAAGGAACCTGTTTAACCCTGGGGCATGATTAGGATTCCAAGGGACAAATAGAAATATTTAATTGGGGCTGGGTGCAGTGGCTCGCGCCTGTAATCCCAGCACTTTGGGAGGCCAAGGAGGGCGGATCATGAGGTCAAGAGATTGAGACCATCCTGGCCAACACGGTGAAACCCCATCTCTACTAAAAATACAAAAAAAAAATTAGCCGGGCGTGGTGGCACTCGCCTGTGGTCCCAGCTACTCGGGAAGCAGAGGTGGAAGAATCGCTTGAACCCAGGAGACAGAGGTTGCAGTGAGCCGACATTGCGCAACTGCACTCCAGCCTGGTGACAGGGCAAGACTCCATCTCAAAAAAAAAAGAAATATTTAATTGGATCTTCTGTGGCCAGCTCCTCTTTGTCATTCAGCTCCCAATTCCCGTGTGTCTGTTCTCAGTGAGGCCTTTCTTAACTACCCTCTGTAAAGTAACCCCCTCCCACTAGTTATTCTCCATCAATTCATTTTGCTTTATTTTCCTTTATTTTCTTTCATATTTTTTTTCTCCTTGGCTGGAATTAATCCTAGGTGTCTATCAGGGTCCTCACAGTTAACAAGTGACACTCAAAATAGGTAATTTGCGATGTTTAAAAGGGCTATTTATAAAGGTGGGGAGGAGTTTAGGGAAACAATAGAGATGCTATAGGATCCTGGCCTCAGCTGCACAGCTGACACCGCCCCCGGGCTTGAAAGGGTGGGTGGAGGGGACAATTGTCAGTACCCAGAGAGGGAGGCTGGGTGGAGGGATGCCCAGGCAGAAGTCAGGGCCTCCATCAGGAGACATGGTCAGCCCATGGGCACCCTGTAGGGAGGGAGCTGGGAGAATGAATATACTAATCTCCTAGACCCAAGCTCTGGACTCCTGCCAATCCTCCTTTGGCCAAATCCTCCAGAAGTCAGAGAGCGAGGGAACACATAAACTATCTATCCTGATTTACTGTCAATCTCCTTCCACTGAAATATCAGCTTCCATGAGGCTAGTGACATCATGGATTTGTTCCCCGCTGTGCATGCTTAGTGCATATTTGCTGGAAATGGAATACATGAGTGAGTACATAAAACGTTGCTTATGTTCAAAAGCCAAAGGCCTAAGGACACTGAGGTCCTAAGTGACAATCATCCTAAGTGACAGAGGTAATCTGCCCCCCTTTCATTTTTCAGTAAACCTTTTTATGGTAGTATAGCCTACATATAAAAGCACATGAACTGTAAGGATATGCTTCAATGAATGTTCACACACTGAGCTCACCCATGTACCTAGCATGCAGATCATAGGAGACGCCGTTAGAGTGTCCTGAGGCTCCATGTGACCTACCCAGCCACCACCCTCCCCACTGTTCTCTTGGATTTACCACCAAAAATTGGTTCTGTCTGGTTTTGAACTTGAATAGAATCATGCAATATGTGTGCTTTTGTGTTTGACTTCTTTTGCTCAACCTTAGTTTGTGAAATTCATTTGAGATGTTGTGTGAGGTTATAAGCTGTACATTTTCATTGCTGCATATTGTTCAAATATTTGAATATACCACAATTTATTTTTCCATGCTACTTTTGATGGGTATCATTAGTTATATTTGTTTCTAGATATGTTTTTCCATTGAGTTAAGTCTTTATTAATTTTTCAAATTAATGTTTATTAAATTTTCTCATTAAGGTCTTACACATTATTTGTTAGATTGATCCCTATATAGTTTTAATGCAAATATGTTATGCAAATAGTTCTTAGCTATTATAAATAGTGCTCTTAGGAATATTTTTGTGTACAGCTTTTGAGGATGTGTGTGTGTGTGTTTATAATGTATATATCATATACATACATATCAGATACACACATACATATACACATATGTGTATCATATATATCCACACAGACACACATATCTTGAAGTGGAATTTCTGTGCCATAGCTTGTGTGTATGTGTATATGTATGAGTATATGTATATGTATATGTATATATTCAGCTTTAGTAGATATCACTAATTTTCCAAAGTGGTTGTCCAGTAATATGCCCACTGCAGTGAATAGTATTATGGAGATTTAAAAAATTACAGCCATTTTGATGAGTGTACATTGGTATTGATATTTTCACTGTGGTTTTAATTTGCATTCTCTGATGGCTAATGAGGTTGAGCACTTTTTTATATTGGCTATTAAGATATCATCTTTTGAGAAGTGCTTATTCAAGTCTTTTGTTCATTTTTCTGTTGGTTCATTTTCATTTTTCTTATGTATTGCATACATATGTATTAGCTGAAGGACTCAAATATAGAATATATACATTTCCTGCAAGTCAATAATATACATTGACATATATATGACACATACATCTCTTCTTACTTTGATTTGTCTTTTCAGTCTCTGAATGCTGTTTGTACAAATGTGAGTTTTTAATGTTAATAATTCCAGTTTATCAATTATTTCTTGAATAGTTAATGCTTGTGTGTGTGTGTATGTGTGTGTGTGTGTGCACGAGTCTGAGAAATCTTTGGTTGTAAAGATCTTCTCCTATATTTTCTTCTAGAGGCTTTATAATTTTACTTTTTGCAGTTAGGTCTGCAACCCATCTGGAACTGTGTAGTGTGAAGCAGGGATCAAAATTTATTTTATTCCATACGGATACCTAACTGACCCAGTATGACTTATTAAATCAGACCACTGTTCTCTCCCTCCTCCCTTGCATTCCAGTGGTACCTTTGCCATAAATCAGGTGACTGCATAGAATAGGTCTGTTTTCTTTTTTGACCTTAGTATTGTGTTTCATGGATCTATTTTTATATCCTTTAGCCATTAACATACTATGTTTGTAAGCGATCTTGTTATTTGATTCTTGAAGACGCCCAGCTTTGTTCTTTTTCTTCAGAATTGCTTGGGCGTTTATGTCATTTCAGCATAAATGTAATAGTTGATTCATTAAGTTCCACTAAAAAACCTTTCAGAATATTAGTTTGAATTGCACTGAATCTATATTTAACTTTCAGTTAAATTGATACCTTTACAATATTGAGTCTTCTAATCCATGAATATGGTATGTTCCTTGATTTATTTAGATCTCCATTTATTTCACTAATGTTTAATGTTTTATGCTAATATATGCAATATTCTTTTAAAATTTGTCAGTTTTTTGCATTTAGGTAGAAATTCAATTGAGTTTTACATACAATTGACCTTCTTATTCAGTGACCTTCCAAAATTTGTTTATTAATGATAATAGTTTTTCTTTAGGTCCTTTTGTATTTACCATTAAAAAGTATTTTTTTTCTTTTTTGCAAATAATGATAGTTTTTTTTTTTTTTTTTTTTTTTTTTACAAATTGTATATTTTTCTTCCCCCTTTGCCTTTTCTTTTTTGCACTGGATAGAATCTGTGGTTTAATATTTAACAGAAGTGGTGAAAACAGGCATTCTTTCTCATTCTTATTCTCAGGCAGAAAGGTTTCAACATTTGCCCTTAAGTATAATACTTTTTGTACTTAAAAAAATTTTTTTTCTTAAACAGTCTTTATGTGATTAAAGGGGTTCCCTTCTGTTCCTGTCTGCAGAGAGGATTTCAAGATTTTTAAAATTATAAATGTGTGTTGAATTTTATCAAAAGCTATTTCTGTGTCTACTGAAATGACTAGATGATTTTCTTTTTTATTCTGTTAATGTAAATTATAGTAATTTTCAAATATGAAGCCAACCTTTCATTCTGGGGACAAATGCAGCTTGCTCATTATTAATTATTATTTTTGTATTTTACTAAATCCAATTTGCTAGTTTGGTATTTTTGCATCTTTGCTCATTGGACTTTTGATTGGCCCATAATTTTCCTTCATGTCGTGGTCAGTTTTTGATGTCAAGATTACAATGCCCTAATTAAACAAACTAGAAAATATTTTCTCTAGTCTGTGCAAATGTTTACATAAGTTTGGTGTGATTTCTTCCATAAATATTTGGAGAAGTTCATTTGTAATTTATTTGGAGGAAAGCAAGCAATCTATGCCTAGAGATATCTTTGTTATCTACAGCTTTAATATCTTTAATAGAAATAGGACTATTTCACTTCTATTTCTTCTTACATCAGCTTTTGTTAATTTTGTTTTTCTAAAGATTTTCCATTTTATCTAAAATTTTTAATTTATTAGCATTAAATTATTCATAGTAAACTGTAACGATATTTTTAACATGTGCAGGATATGGAGCGATGTTTTCTTTTTCATCAAAACTGGTAATTTTTGTCTTCTCTATTATTTTGATGTAAGACTTCCCAGAAATCTAACATTTATTTTACATTCACAAGTGCCAACTTTTGGGCATGCTGATTTTCTATCTTGAAAATCTGTTTTATATTTTATTAATTTATGCTATTAGTTTTTAATTTTTTTCTTTTTTCTGGTTTCCGTAGACATAATTTTCTATTCTTTTCTTTTTGAGATAGATGACTAGCTTATTGATTTACATCTTTTTTCTTTTAAATTTATGTATTTAAGGCTACAATTTCTCTGTAAGCAGAGGTTTAACAGTATTTTCCATATTTTGATATGTCATATTTTCATTATCATTTAACTAATGATATTTTCCAGTTTCCACTGAAATTTTTTATTTGACCCATTTAAAAACCTATTACTTTATTTCCAAGTATTTGAAGAATTTCTACTTATTTTGTTATTGATTTCCAGCTTAATTCTTCCATGGTCAGAGAACATATTTTGTATGATTTTAATCCTTTGAAGTTTGTTGAAACTTCTTTTATGACAAGCATAAATGTTCCATGTACACTTGAAAAAAAAAAGTATACTTTTTTTGGGCACAGTGTTCTGTACATGTCAATATATCAAATTTGTTAATTGTGTTGTTTAGATCTTATATATTCTTACTAATTTTTTTCCTGCTTGTACATTTTATAGAGAAAAGTTTGTTAAAGTCTCTCACTGAGTGTGGATTTGACTAGATTTTATTATAATTCTGTCAATTTTTGTTTTTTGTATGTTGAGGTTGTGTTTTTTCTGTACGTAAAAATTGAGAATTTCTTGGGGGATTAACCCTTTTATTGTTATGAAACTTGAAACTTTTTATCTTAATTAGGCTTTTTGCCCCGAGTCTATTTTGCTACCTGTATACCTATACCAGCTTTCTTTTGGAGAGTGTTTGCATGGTAAATCTTAATATCATCTCTTAATTTTTAATTACTTCATATCCTTATATTTGAGGTGTGTATCTAGTAAGTAGCATATAATTAGATTCTGTTTTTAAATCTAGTTTGATAATTACAGATGTTTAATTGGACTACTTAATCCATTTACATTTAATGTGATTACTGAGATATTTGGGTATGTAGCTACCATCATGCTATTTGGCCAAACTACTGCATCATAAATGGAAATGAGTCAATCCCTCCTTCTGTTCCCACTTTCTTCACTGTCCTCTATCTTGTTCCTTTTCCTGCCTCATTGGCTTCTTCTTATCTTCGTTTTTCTTTGCTGAGCCTCTCTCTTTTCCTAGACTTCTAAATGTTGAAGTTTCCTCTCAGTCTTCAGAATTAGTTCTTAATTCACTCTTTAAGCGATCTCACTCCTTTTCAAGGATTAAATAGGCTGCCAACTCCCAAGGTGATGGCTCCATCCTGGACCTCATCCCTGAACTCCAGGTACATATAGCCACCACAATATGGTGCCATTTTGGGATGCCTAAGTCGGGAGGCATCTCAAATTAATGTTTCAAAAACAGAGGTCTTAGTATTGTGAGAACTTCTGTGTTCTTCCTGCAGTCTTCCCCATCTCAAGAAAGAGCAACTCCATATTCCCACTCATCATGCCAAAACTTTAACGTCATTTTTGATTACTCTTTTTTTCCTCTTAGAGCAACATCCAATCCATCAGGAAGATTTGTTTATGTTACCTTCAGAATATATTTGTAATATGACCACTTTCCACCACTTCCTTTGGTACTGGCTTGAGCCTAGCCTCTGCCATCTCACACCTGCTGTATTGCAGTGGCTTCCTAACTGGCATCCTTGCCTCCAGTCTAGCTTCCATGCAGCCTTTTCTCCACACAGCTGCTGGAATGATCTTTAAAGGACATATGATACAATTCATCACTTCTATGCTCAACACAGAAATGGCTTTCTATTGTAGTCAGAGTGAAGGCTAAGTCTCTACCATGGCCTTTGGAGCCCTGATTGATCTAGCTTCATGTTACCTTTCTGATCTCAGGGTCTGCCCATCTCCCATTCCCTCTGCTTAAGCCAACTGCTCTCCTTGCAATTCCTCATAAACATCAAGGATACTGTCACTTCAGGGCCCTTGACCATGTTGCGCCTCCTCTTCCTTCATATCTTTGCATGACACACTCACTCGCTTCCTTCAGGTCTCTGTTCTAATGTCCCAGTCTGAACCACCTTATATAAAATATGAAAGCACCTTTCCTCCATGGCCCTCATCTTTTTTACTGTGTACCATTTTCCCCCATAACCTTGTCTACCCGTGGTATATTATATATTCATTGATTGATTTGCACTGTTTCCCTTCACCATAAGCTCTGAGTCACATAAACTTTGTTTTATTCACTGATATATCTCCAGAACCTATGTCAATATCTGGCATATAGTTAGCCACTAATAAATATCTATTAAATAAATGAAAGCCATTTTTACAGCAATCCTGTGATATTGACAGGGAAGGTGCTGTTATCTGCTTCCTGAAAAGGAAGCTGAAACTCAGAGCCTTGAGTGATTTATAGAAACCAAACAGCTGTTAAGTGGCTTAGCTGAAAGTCAAACAAATCTTTTCAGCTCAGTTAGGGGCTCATTTCACAGCAATACACATCTCAGCCGTGGTGGATTCCATCTTGACAGCCAAAGATGACAAAAATTGGAAAGTGAGGATCAGGCAGACTCTCACATTTCTTTTGTTCCAGTTTCCACATAGATCAGCAATCCTCAAAAAGAAAACAAAAATTAAAGACCTTTCAATGTATGTGATTTCCTCAAAATTTGCTACGGTTAAAAAAATGAAGTGGGATCTGAGTGAATGAATTTGGTAGAGCTGAGCTTTATGGTCAGGGATTCCCTCCCAGGGTTCTGGGAGGTGGCATCCCATATAATGAATCATCAGGGAAGATTTTTCCCCCCAATATCAAATATGAACTTTTTAAGATTCTGAGATAAAAGGAAAATTTGAGAAAATATTTATTGGGTTACCTGCAATGGTATCAGGAATACTCTGCTAAGCAGTGGGAACAGAGTGCTGAACAAAACAGACAGGGCCTTGCCCTCCTCTAATGGGGAAAAATAAAGTCTAAGTTAGTTATCATTGGATGAATGAATTTCCAAAGAACATGGCATTTGCTGTAGAGAGCACATTCAGTAATTTCTCAGACTACCTCTTTGTGAAAATAAAGGACTTCTACTTAGAGGCCAGAATTAGGAAACCATATAATATGTCAGGTTGGAGGTATAGCTAGAAATACACATGCCAAGTCACAGAAGGGGAGGATAAGAAAATGGTATCAGAGCTAGGCACGGTGGCTCATGCCTGTAATCCTAGCACTTTGGGAGGTCGAGGCAGATGGATCACCTGAGGTCAGGAGTTTGAGACTAGCCTGGCCAACATGGCGAAACCCCATCTCTACTGAAAATGCAAAAATTAGCCAGGTGTAGTGCATGCCTGTAATTGCAACTACTCAGAAGGCTGAGGCAGGAGTATCACTTGAACCCGGGAAGTGAAAGCCCCACTGTACTCCAGCTTGGGCGACGGAGTGAGACTGTCTGAAAACAAAACAAAACAGAAAAAGAAAAGGAAAGGAAATATATCAGTGAGAGAGATGCACAGCAACTGGTATTTGGCAGGTCTAATTTAAAAAATCCAGATGAGGTAGCATCTTCTAGCTATGTAGAAAAATCCATTCTTCTTTCCTTGTGCTTGGCATATAAACTGCATTTATTAGCTTCCTTTGCAGTAAGACATAGTCATGTGAATGAGTTCTAACACTATCTAGAAAAATCCATTCTTCTTTCCTTGTGCTTGGCATATAAACTACATTTCTTAGCTTCCTTTGCAGTAAGACATGGTCATGTGAATGAGTTCTAACACTGTCTAGAAAAATCCATTCTTCTTTCCTTGTGCTTGGCATGTAAGCTACATTTCTTAGCTTCCTTTGTGTTGGAATTCACTTGGGGTGGTTTGCAAAATATTACAGAAAATATTTAGGGAAAGTTATAGATTATAGTCTCAAACCTTTTGAAAGGCTGAAAGGTTTTATTGGGGCAGCCTGGAGGCTGCTGGCTGGTCCATTAAGTTAGGGAGAAGATAGGGAAGAGGCTTTTCCCAGCTTAAGTCTATTTACCCCACATCCCTTTGTCTCTACTCTGTTTACTTGTGTTAACTTTGTGCTGCATGGCCCCCTCAGTGGGAGATCAAAGGGGAATTACTTGTTAATAGTTTACTCTGGGCCTGGAACCTAAAGCTTTTATCCTTTGTAAAACCACTCTTTTAACTATGTTAATTTTCCACATATTTACTTAGAACCTCTGTTATGAATAAATGTGTGGATGGACAGAGGGTCTTAGTAGATTGGTTGCATTTCACCTTCTGAAAGCAGCCAACAGCCATCTCTAGTCCACTTGTATCACTGTAATGGTGCGAGAGTGCATTCATTCATCTGTCATTGATTCAGGGTCTGCAGGTCAGACTTCTGCAGGTGGTGAGTGGTGTGTCAGGTGGTGACCCTGATGTGATTGAGGTCACACCTTTGCAGTGAGATATGGTTATGTGAATGAGTTCTAACCAGTAGAATGTGAGGGGAAGTGATGAGTGCAACTTCAGGTCTGGACTTTAAAACCTCTTGTGAGAACTTTTTAGTATGGCAGAGCTGCCACTAGTCTGGGACCCTGAATGACTGTATGGAGTAGAGTTGTTGCTGACCTGAATCCCGGCTACACAGAGGGATTACATTTAGAAATCTGGAAGTTTTGAAATTCTTTTTAAAAATTCTATAGACTTTTTGGAGTCTATGAAACAGACTCTTGGTATGCACTAAATACTATGAGCTCCTCTACATTTCCCAGCCTCCCTTGCAGTTGGACTTGTCAGGTGACTCAGTTTGGGCAAATGGGTCATGGGAAAAAGACAGATGACACTTTGAAGCCTCGACCATAAAAGTCTCCTATGTAAAGCCATTTATTCTCTAGCCAGTTGATACCAGGCAATTCTGAAGCCACAGATGGCAGAGACACAGTGTGAAGGGAATCTGTGTCCCTGGATTAACTCTTAGAGAAGAGACACCTAGGAATATGACATCAGACTTTTCACAGAGATAAATCAGTTTTTATTAGTTTTAGCTTCTGATATTTAAGGTTCTTTCTAAAGCAGTTAGCCCATCCTGACTAATACAAGGTCTATGTATTGCTGCATTTAAGCTTACTTTAACTAATGCACCAAGTGTTCAAATGGACCCAACACCAAAATTTGAGAGCATTAGCTTTGACACTGGACTGCAAAGGTATCAGCCATTGTACAAGAACCAAGAGAAGAGGTCAGGACTCTTTCGTTCTACACTGTCCCCAGTGCCTGGCATGGCACCTAGCACTGTAGTAGGTGCTCAAATATGTATATTGAAATGATCATGATTAAATGTCCATTTTTCCATTTGTGGCATATTCTGATGAAAATCCCAAATCCAATTCTAAGTTTCACAATCTTAGAATAATTATAACATGTGACTTTTAAAGAAAGATGTCAAATCTTTGGATTCAGATAATCCTTACTCTGTTTGCCACCTTAAAAGCATGTCATCTTCTGGGCCTCAACTCTGATTCGCCAAACAGGGATGCTGCTTCCTGTGTTTCAGATGCACAATAAGGACTGAATGAGGTGATTCATGTCCCGTAAAGAATCTAGCTCTGTCTCTGCCACCAAGATGGTTTCAATTAAATGTTTGTTTACTCATGATACTGACAAAATGTATCATTAAATGCCTTGAGGAGACCCAGGATGACTAATGAAGGGCTTACATGATAGGGCCTATGAAGAAAGACCAAAAAGTTACTCAAGACATTCCACTAGCTTAGAGGAGGCCCATTCCACGGCAGCACACCAACAGCAACATGTAAACAAACAACACTTGTTTTTAAGCATGTGAAAGGGTCCACCATCTATTTTACAAGGGGATAATGAGGGACAACCTGGAGCTGTGAAAAGAGTTAGTTTTGGAGGCAGATCTAGGTTTCAATCTTGTTCATTTAATCCTCAGGCAATCTTTATTAAGGGCTTCCTCTGTGCCAGCAACTGTTCTAGGCACCCAGGATCCAGGGTTGAAAAAGACAAAGGCTCTGCTCTATTGGTGCTTTCATTTTAGTGCAGGAGATCAACAATAAACAGCTAAACAAAGAAATAAATAGGATCACATCTGTGCTATAAAGAAAAGTAACTCGCTTATTAGCTGAGAATTTGTCCAAGTTGTGTTTACCTCCCTAAGCCTCAGTTTTCCTCTGTAAAATAAGAAACAAGTCTCTGCTTTCCTTGTCGTAGATTAAAATGCTATATGTAGAGGGCCTCATAGTTAATGAAGAGTGTATTGTAGTTACTATTGTTACGGTTATTGTATAGCTCGCGATAAGTGGCAGGGTTAGACTGGAAGCTGAAACCCTGAACTCTGATTGCCTGTGTTGTCCCATGTGATCAAAGACTGATTAGAGAGTTACTGGTAAAGATGGTACCTGGAAAGTCTTTCTTGAGTAACGCATCTGTTATGATTATTTTGGTAATAATTTATAGAAAATGTAAACTGACTAAAACAGTAAAAGGATTTTATTGGTTCATATTACTGATCGGTCCAGAGGTAGGGCTTACTTTAGGAACAGCTTGATCTAGCATCTGAAACCAACAATCCATTTCTTTCTTTCTTTCTTTTTGTAACTCTCTTCGTCCCTCAGTGTAGTAGTTGGTTTTGTGTTGCTATCGTGTAATACCTGAGGCTGAGATATTTATAAAGAAAAGAGGCTTATTTGGGGTTCTATAGATTGTACAAGAAGCGTGGCCCCAACATCTGCTTCTAGCAATGGCCTCAGACTGCTTCCAAAGACTTTTGTACAAAAAACCGGACTATCTCACTAATTTCTTCATATTGATTACGTGCTAAAATTATAATATTTTGGACTATTGGATTAAACAAAAATACAATATATTTTTTTTTAATTTTTGCTTTTTTTTTATACTTTCTAATGTAGCCAATATAAAGCTTAAAATTAAATATGCAGCTTGCATTGTATTTCTGCTGGGCAGTGGTGCTAGAGGCAGAGCGTTTCTGGGATTGGTGAGGTGGGGGAGACATAAAGCATCCTTATGACACGGAGAGTACCTTTGCTCTAGGTTTCTGCCCTCTTATATTAGTCCAGGATTCACACTCCATTTTATCTTAATATACAGCAAAATTCACATTTTTGGTGTTTTATTAGTTTTGATAAGTGCATAGAGACATGTAACCATCACCACCTCAATCAAAATACAGAACTGTTCCGTCATCCACAAAGACTATTTTTGTATTAACTCTCCTCCCTGCCAGCAGCCACTAATCTGTTCTGCATCTCTGTAGCTCAAGAATGTCATATAAGTGAAATCAGACTGTGTGTAAGCTTTGAGTCTGGCTTCTCTCACTTAGCATAACGCATTTTAGATTCATCCATGTTGTGTGTGGCAGTAGTCCATTGTTCTGTTGTTATATCATTGAGTAGTATTCCATTATTCCATTATTGGATGTACCATAGTTTGTTTATCTGCCTACTGAAACATATTTGAGTTGTGTATTGGTCAAGTTTCCTGGGAGAAACAGAACCAATAGGGGGAGAGAGAGAGAGAGAGAGAGAGAGAGAGAGAGAGAGAGAGAGAGAGAGAGAAAGGTGTAACTACCACTATCACTCTCTAAGAGACAGTGTGTGACTTTGAAGAGCAAAAGTTTTTAAAAGTGAGGAAGTCCAATATATTATTTTTTTCTGCATGGATTGTGCTTTTGGTGGACTCTGTCCAATCCAAGATTCCAAAGGTTTCTTTCTATGATATCTTCTCAAAGTTTTATTGTTTTAGGTTTTGCATTCAGGTCTATGATTTATTTTGAGTTAACTTTTGAACAGGTATGAGGTATGAGTCAAATTTCTTATTTTCTTTTTTGGGCACATGAATGTTCCATTGTTTTAGTAATATTTGTTTAGAAAGATGAACTTTTCTTTAATAAATTGCCTTGGTATCTTTGTTAAGAATCAATTGGCCATATTAGCATAGGCCTATTTCTGGAATCTCTATTCCCTTCTAGTGGTCTTTTGGTCTATCATGTATACATCACTCTGTCATGTAGCTTCTGTGCAGTGTTTACACCCAAATTAGAATCTAGCTCTTCCCAACTTACAGGACAGAACTTTCATTATTTTAAAGAAGTTCGTAATTCCATATATGCACAGATTATTTCTAAATAACCCATGTCAACACTTAAGGGTAGCATTTTTATATTTCTCAACACACAAAATCAGTTGGGAGAGATTTGAGGCTGTTTTCCTATAATGACTGATTTCTTTTAAAGATTTTCCTATTTTATTAGGATTAGAAACAATCTTAGTCATTTTGGGGTCTCCCTCTGGTTCTCCCAGGGTTGCATCTCATTCCGAGGAGCTGAAGGTTGTGTCCTAGCATCAAGAGGGGACCATCCCTCAGTGCTCCTGTACCATGCAGCAGCCCTTGAGACAAGCGCACCCCTGCCCACTCCTTAGGCATCAGTTCATGCAGTCATTATGCGGTCTCCTGGTTTATACCACGCAGCTTGATCCCACATGCCAACAATGTGGGATATTTCCATGCCCCTCTTGGGGGCCTAGTTATCTAGGAATTAGATAACACCCCTTCATCCTCTGGGCTGTGGGAAACTTAGTAACTTGGTCTTGAACTCCTCTACCTAGATCTACACACTCAGAAACCTCTTTGGCTCCAGCTCCATGCTGGCAAGGGCCACCTTAGGATCCTGCCAGACCCTGGGATCTTCACTAGGGAAGGGGGCACAGGTACCCTGAGCGCTCAGATCACGTAGCCCATTCATCAAACAGTTTTCTCAACCTTGTTTCTGGACTCACCCTGGATGGTGGGGAGGGTGGAGGGCCTCTTCTTTCGTACCCAGTTTCATCCAACGTCTCTTTCTGAGTCCTTAACCCCAGTCCAAACATGCTGCCTCTTTCTGTGATGGGAAACCTCGCTGTGCTGGGCTTTTCCATCATTATGCACTTTCTGAATTTGTGTTCTGAGTCCTTTCTGTGGCCCTTTTACTTGAAGGGTCTGAATCTCCTTTGAAACTCATAAACTAAGAATTAATTTCTTCATTGCTAATCAACACTACCTGGCTGCAGAGAATGCTTGTAGTCTTAATGCCTAGACAGAGAGAAGGATCAATGTGAGAGAAAACATTAGAAAAAAAATAGACGTACTCTCATTTTACAAATACATGTTATGCTTTGAAGTTAAGAAAATACATTTTTATCTGTAAGTACTATTAAAGTCCTACAAGCTTATTGTTATTATGTATTTCTCAATTAATGCAAATTAACATAATAATAATCATCCTGAGTGAAGTCTTCAAATGTTTTGGCATTAAAAAGGGATACACATATTCAAAGAGTTGACAATTATTAGCATAACATATCTCAAAATCAAATAATTGTGGATGAGGGTGTTTTACATACATGTGCATGTGTGTTAGTAGCGCAGGGGTTATACTCCTTTTGTTTGTGTGGGTAACTGTATAGAGTTACATTTAAAGAACTAAAATGCCTTTGATCATTAAAGAAAAAAATGTATTATAAAAATCCAACTTGCATATTTGAACAGTTTTGTTGAAGTATAATCAATGCATAATAAACCATGCATATATAAAATGTATACCTTGATAAGCTTTGACACATGTATACACCTGTGAAACTATCACCACGATCAAGATAATAAATATAACCTACTTCTGCTAACAGTTTCCTTATGCCCTTTGGAATCCCACCTTCACACCCCTCCCCACCTCTCCACACCTGTCTCTGTCCCATCCCCAGGCAACCACTCATCTGCTTTCTGTCACCATACATTAGTTTGCATTTTCTAGAGTTTTATATACATGACATGGTACAGTATATATCTTATTTTTCTAGTTTCTTTCACTCGGCATAACTTTTTTGAGAATTTTAATATGAAGCCGGATTTACCCTGATATAAAACCAGAGACTTTGTAATAAACTAGAGACTATTAGCTCTCATGAGTACAGATGAAATAATCCTCAATAAAATATTAGCAAATTGAATCTAATATTATATATAAATAAAATCAAGGTAATTTACCATAGTAAAAAAGAAAATTTAGATATGAAACACCTTAAAGTTTTCTTCGTATTTCTTGTGCTTGGGGTTTTTTGTGCTTTTTAGATTTGTGAGTTTTAGTTTTAATCAAACTTGGAGAACTTTTGACCATTATTTTCTCACATAGTTTTCTGTCCTCCTCCTCCTCTATTGGAATTCAAATGACACACAGACTACTTTAAGTTGTTCAAATGAAAAATCCTCTTTGATTTTTTAAAGTATTTTTCCCTCTGTGTTTCACTTTGCATAATTTCTATTGCTGTATCTTCAAGTTCACTAACATTTTTTTCTGCAATGTCTAAACTTCCGCTTATTCTATTCAGTATATTTTCTATTTTAGACATTGTAGTTTTCATCCTTTGATGTTTATGTCTTTTTTATATCTTCCATGTGTCTACTTAGCATGTTTAATATTTCCGATAGTTTTTGAATACATGGAACACAATTATAACTATTGACATGTTCTTCTCTAATAATTCTAGCATCTGTGTCATTTCAGAGTGAGTTTAAATGGATTTTTCTTCTCCTTAAGTGTCATGTTTTTCTACTCCTTTCCATGCCTGGTAATTTGTGATCAGATATCAGACATTATGAACTTTACCATCTTGGTTGCTAGATATTTTTATGTTTTATACGTATTTTTGAGCTTTACTTTGAGATGAAGTTATCTGGACACAGTTTGATCCTTTGAGGTCTTGGTTTAATTTTTTTTAGGTTAGACTAAAGCAGCATTTTGTCTAGGGCTAATCATTCTTCACCACTTAGGTAAAACCCTTCCTAGTGCTGTAACGAATGCCCCTTGAAATATGACATTTTCCAATATGGCTAATTATAACAGGCATTGTTCCCACTAATTTTTTGAGTGGTTCTTTCCTCAGCTTTGTGTAGTTTCTTCACACATATACCCTGAATAGTATTCTTCTAAATACTTAAAGAGACCTTCTACAGGTCCCTGGAGTTTTCTCTGTGCAGCTTTCTCCCCTCTGGTGTTGTATTGTGCCCTGTAAACTCTAGCTGCCTTCATTTCCTTGGACTCTTGGCTTTATCTCCCTAACTCGGGAAGTCCTCTAGGTTCTGTCTGGTTCTCCCCACAACTATGCCATATCCTGGAAATGCTCTCGAAGCAATAGGGTGAGGAAATATAGAGCTAGACCCTGTGTTTTCAGTCTTGCAGAGGTCACTGTCATTTATTGCACGGTGTCTTCTATGGTTTGAATGTTTTCGCTCCTCCAAAATTCATGTTGAAACTTGATCCCCAGTGCAACAGTATTAAGAGGTGGGGTTTTTAGGAGGTGATTAGGTCATGAGGACTCCACTCTCATGAATGGGTCCAGTGCTCTTATAAAAGGGCTTGAGGAAGTCTGTTGGGCCATTTTTGTTATCTTCCATGTAAGAATGCAGTAAGAGGCACCAACTATGAAGCAGAGAGTGAACCTTCAGCAGACACCAGATTGGCTGACACCTTGATCTTGGACTTCCCAGTCTCCATAACTGTGAGAAATAAAGTTCTAGTATTCATAAATTACCAAGTCTAGTGCATTTTGTTATAGCAGCAGAAACAGACCGAGACAGTGTGCAATGTCTTAAAGACCATTGTTTCATTCATTTTGTCCAGTTTTGTAGTTGTTCCAGGCAGGAAGGTTAATCTGGTCCCCTTCCCTGCCTCGTGGCCAGAAGTAAAAGTCTACTCATGCATATTTTATTCTTTGGATTCTTATTCTATCTGGATTACTGTTCAACTCTGGGGACATGTAAAGCTCCTGATGGTCAAAATAAGAGTTCACAATGCTCACAAATACTTCAAAAGTGAGAAAAAAGGCCTTTTACTTTAACTACTTATTATAATTATTTAAGCATTTTAAAAGCATTTCCAAAGTACAATGGTTTCATGGGGCCCTGAGGGAGATACAGCTTCAGGCCAATGAATGTTCTAATGAAGCTTTGTCATGAGAAGGAGATAGATTTCTGATCTTAGAACTTACTTTAATAATAAAAACTAAACTGGTTTTAAAAGTTTTTAAATGACCAAAGGACTACAGAACCATTGTAAAAACCTTTAAAAAAGTGGAAATTAATAGAATTAAAAGTGAAAACTCTCCTCTGACCCCCACAAAATCTTACTGCCCAACAAAAGTCATTATGATGAAATCCTTGAAACATTTTTCTATCATTACTGAATTGCTGAAGTGAGAAATTTATGGGTGCATTCTGTTTTTAAAGACCATTGGCTCTTCAATAAACTTGGTGTGTAAGAAATTGTCCCCTGTCCCCCTCTAACCTCTGCTGTCCGCTTCATTGCATGAAACTTCTGTCCTCCTAATCAGTGAGTACTTAGCACCAGGCTCTTCAGCCTGGGATGGAGGAACCTCTGGAATGTCTGTTTCTCATCTTAGGCACTGCACAATCATCGTGGTGGAGAGAGTTTTGTATATGGAATACTAGATTGATTCGGTGGCATTGCATGCTTTAGTTTACCTCATCTTTTTTGCAGATGGGCTTGGAGCTAACTAGAAAAAGCTTGAAAAGTTCTTTGGAAGTGGAAACTGTTTCAGAAGGCTTGGAGTCTTTCTTATCATGGTAATCTGCAGACTCAATCAATCTACGAGAAATCCAGCAGTTCCACCTCATTGCTGCACACTGATTCCATTATCCAGGGCTGCTGGAGGTCTTAGTTCATCAAGGCCACTCTGCTCTCACTGAGTGCACTGCTTTACCCACAATGACATCAAAAACAACCAGGACTACATTAAACTTGTCAAAGTAAGAGCCTTTTAGAGGAATGGGACATCCTGAACTTTTTTTTTTTTTTTTTTTTTTTTTTTGCAAGTGGAGACATTTTCCTGTTTCTTGAGTGTGTTAAGACGAACAGGGTCACCCACCTTTAGTTTTTGGGCATAACAGAAAAAAGTTTTGATAAAGGTAAGATACCATTATTGCCATTTAAATATTTACATATTTAATGAGTGACATTTAGTGAGTGGCAATGAAACTTCTTAGAATTTAAATTTTTTGATGTTCTGCCATTGGCAACTTACCTTTGCAACACTTTTTGTTAAGAGATGTCATGATTCTGAGTTGGAGGAAGATGGGAATATCTGAAACCCTATGTCATGGTTCAAATGTACAGAAAAAAATAAGGTAAACATGAAAAGAAAATCCATTTGACTATGATGTTTGTGGCAATTTCCTTCTGGCATCCAAGGGTTGTGATGTAAGGTACTCAAATCAACAGCCAATGGATGACTTTCCCTTCACTCCCATAGGTATCTGCTCAGAAACCTTAACCACTCAACCTGAAATACTCCTTATTTGTTGCTGTCTAAATTCCTACCTTGCTTTATTTTCCTTTGTAGTGCTTATCCCCAACTTGAGTTATGTGCGTTCATGTGTTTCATGTCTGCCTCCCTACCAGAGTGTCGGCTGTACAGGCAAGGATATCAGCTGTGTTCTTCATTATGCTGTATGTCTAGTGGCTAGAACAGTGCTTGCCAGGTGGGAGCACGCAGTAAATAACTGTTGAATAAATAAGTAAATGAACAAATAAGTAAATAAGTGGATAAATGACTTCTAGAGAAGACAATTTAATTTTAATACACTACTTGGGCCAACATGAATAGCATTAATATAATCATGTTAATGTAAATGTTATTTTTAGCTAATCTGTTTCCGTCTATAGAGAAGTAGAGCAAATCAAAATTGGAATGGGAAGTGGGAAAGCAAAGCTTGGGGAAAGAGAAGACTATTGACAGCCTCAACTTGCAAAGTGGGTAGCTGAGCTGTAAATGAAAAGAGATGGGACAAGAAATAGAGGTTTAAGTAGGTTATTTAAAGTTGTAAGGTACTCCATTGATGAAATACACATATACACAAACACAAAATTGAACTTTGGGAGGCAGAGAGGGATAGCAAAAGGACAGTAGAATGTAGCCACATGTTCATTTTTTTATATTAGGATTAAGAGATTTTATTTATTTATTTAATTATTGTTTTTTTTTGTATCACAATCTTGTTTATTTAGGCAATTTTTCTTAGTGAAATATAATATTTAAACAGAAAATGCACAAACCACAATGCATAGCCCAATGAGTTTTCACCAAGTACCCATTTAGCTGGCTCTCAGGAAAGAAACTGAACACACACCAGCCCCTTAGAAGCCTCAGGTCACTTTTAATCAGTCTTTAA
The DNA here is from genome assembly GCF_009761245.1 of Sapajus apella. Taxonomy (NCBI): domain Eukaryota; kingdom Metazoa; phylum Chordata; class Mammalia; order Primates; family Cebidae; genus Sapajus; species Sapajus apella. The sequence continues at coordinate 2,991,316 of NW_022437057.1, forward strand.
CCCTTGCTCCCCTAGAGTAACTACCTACTTTTCTGACTTAAAGTCATAGAGATTTTTTTTTTTTTTGCTTGCTTGCTTTTAAGTTTTACATGAATGGAATCCTACACTATGATTGCTCTAGCTTCTGGTTTTTTGTTGTTGTTTATTTTGGTTTTTTGAGTCAGAGTTTTACTCTTGTTGCCCAGGCTGGAGTGCGATCTCGGCTCATTGTGACCTCCGCCCACTACAACCTCTGCCTCTGGGTTCAAGTAATTCTCCTGCCTCAGCAGTCTCCCAAGTAGCTGGGATTACAGGTGGGCACCACCATGCCCGGCTGACTTTTGTGTTTTTTTTCTAAATTGCATTTTAGGTTTTGGGGTACATGTGAAGAACATGCAAGATTATTGCATAGGTACACACATGGCAGTGTGATTTGCTGCCTTCCTCCCCATCACCTACATCTGGCATTTTTCTCCATGTTATCTCTCCCCAACTCCCCACCCCCCACTGTCCCTCCCCTATTTCCCCCCAATAGACCCTAGTGTGTGATGTTCCCCTCCCTGTGTCCATGTGTTCTCGTTGTTCAACACCTGCCTATGAGTGAGAACATGCGGTGTTTGATTTTCTGTTCTTGTGTCAGTTTGCTGAGAATGATGGTTTCCAGGTTCATTCATGTCCCTACAAAGGACACGAACTCATCATTTTTGATGGCTGCATAATATTCCATGGTGTATATGTGCCACATTTTCCCTGTCCAGTTTATCATTGATGGGCATTTGGGTTGGTTCCAGGTCTTTGCTATTGTACACTGTGTTGCAATGAACATTCGTGTGCACGTGTCCTTGAGATATTATTTAGAGTCAATAAAGCAAGGAAAAATGACTAAACATATATTCTGGAATAATAGAGGCAATGAACTAAATAACTTTAAATGGAAACAGTGAACATGCATCACATCAGCATAAAAACATGTTGCTCCTCTCCCATCTTAAAGCAAATTGCATTTGGTTTCTGATCCCCACTTAGCTTCTTTCCCATATCTCTGATTCTCTACAAAACAAAACTCAAAACTCCCTGATATGGTTTTGGCTCTGTGTCCCCACCCAAATCTCATCTTGAATTGTAATCTAAATTGTAATCCCCAGGTGTAGCAGGAGGGACCTTGTGGGAGGTGATTAGACCATGGGAGTGGTTTTCCCCTTGCTGTCCTCATGAGAGTGAGTGAGTCTCCTGAGATCTGATGGTTTTACAAAGGACAGCTTCCTCTGTGCTCTTCTCTCCCCTGCCGCCTTATGAAGAAGTTGCTTGCTTCCCCTTCCTTAGCCTTCCAGCATGATTCTAAGTTTCTTGAGGCCTCCCCAGCCATGTGGAACTGTTAGTCATTAACCCTCTTTTCTTTATAAATTACCCAGTCTCAGGGAAGCTCTTTATAGCAATGTGAAAATGGACTAATACACTCCCAGGATCCACTTTCGCTTCTCATACTCCCTTTTAGTTCTTCCAATCAGGCTTTTGTCCATCACCACACCACCAAAATCACTTCGTCCATTTCTCCCTTGACCTCAGTGTTGCTAACTCCATCCATCAATGCTCAGTCCTTGTCTGTTAGCCTGCAAGCAGCGCTTTACCCAGCTGACCCCTCCCCCAGAAACACTTTCCCTCTTGGCTTCCTCTCCTGAAGTTCTGCCTCCACCATTGGGTGGCTCTTTTAGTCTTCTGAAGACTGCTGCATGACTCAAATGCCTAGCCTCTTCTCCTTTACTAAGTATACTCAGGACCTGGTTTTCTCTCTTAACTTCATAGCTTCAGTACTATTCATAGCCCCTCTCCTATACTAAGGCTTTCTATATCCAACTGCCTCCCTGATGTCTCTTCTTAACACCAAAACTGAGTTCCAGATTTTCCCCTAAATCCTTTTCCCATGGTTGTTGCCATTTTAATAAATGCACCTTCATCCCTCTAGTTGCTCAGACCAAAACCCTTGGAGTCATCCTTAATTACCTGTTTTTTCCCCAACTCACTTATAATCTAAGTCTATATCCCGTCAGCTATACTTTAAAAATATATGCCAAATATGACCCCTTTTCACCATCTTCACCAGTCTTGTTTAGAGAGTCTAGCCACCATCATCTCTCACCTATTGTGGAAGCCGGCCTGCAAGATCCAAAGATTCTTATTTTCTGATATTCATGCTCTTCTATAATCTCCCATATCCAATCTGAGCTGGTTTGCGGGGCCAGTAGAATTTGGAAGTGATGGTATGTGACTTCCGAAGCTAGATCATAAAAGATATAACCTCTTCTGCCTTGCACTTTCGAATCACTCATGCTGGGGAAGCCAGCCACCATGTTGTGAGAACATTCAAGCAGTCCCGTGGAGAGATCCATGTGGCAAGAAACAGAAATATCCCTGTCAACACCAGCACTGATTTGTCAGTCATAAGTGAACCATTTTTGGAAGCAAATCCTCCAACCTTGGTAAAGTCTGTTTATTTTGAGACTGTAACATCATAAGGTTATGTATTTCAACCTTATGAAATGCCCAAGCCAGGCCCATTAAGCTAAGACGCTCCAAAACTCCTGAGCTGTAGCAACTAGAAGATACAATAAATATATACTATTGTCTTAAGCTGCTAAATTTTGGAAAACCCTGCTTCACAGCAATGGATGTTGATACCTATTGCTCTAAACTAATCTTCCTATAGTTCATTCTCCATCCAGCAGCCAGTGTGATACTTTCAAATGTAGGTCATACCATAAAATGGAAAATACACTGGATGGGATTATTGGCAGAGTAGATATTGCAGAAGAAAAGATTAATGAATGTGAATGCCCAACAATCAACTGGACAAAATGAAACATACAGAAAAATAAAACTGAAAAAAAAATCAATAGAGCATCAGTGAACTGTGAGCAACCAGGTTCATGGTGTTGGGGTCTCTAAAAAAGAAGGAGGGACATAAATAATATTTGAAGAAATAAGTTTGTCATGTATGACAAAAACCATTAACCCACAGATCCAAGTTCAGTGAACCCCAAGCACAAGAAACATGAAGAAAATGACACCATGTTGCTGCAAGTGGCTTAAAATCAGCATAAAACAGAAAATGTTAAAAAGCAACTAGAAAAAAGCACAGTGTTCTTTCAACAAGATTCTTCTTTAAAAAAATATAAGCGAAAGACTTTCCCAGACATTGAAAAATAGAGTTCATCATCAGCAGGTGTGTTCTATAAAAAATACTACAGGAAGTCCTTCAGGCAATAAAACAACACAAGGTGAAAACCTAGATCAATACACGGCATTGACGAACACCAACTATGGTAATTACATGTATAAAAACTAAAGATTCTTTTTCTTACTATTGAAGTCTTTTAGAAGATAATGGAGCATTTACAGAAAAATTATAATAACATTCTGTTTATAACACGTGGAAAAGTAAAATGTCTAATATCAGTAGCATAAAGGTCAGGAGGAGAGAAATGGAAGTATACTTTTGCAAGTATACACTGTATGTGATATAGTATAATATCACTTGAAGGTAGACTGTGATACATTTATTGTAAGTTTATGACAATCACAAATATTTAAAAACAGAGTCAGAGCTAATAAACCAGCGAGAGAGATACAAGAGAGTCATAAAAAATACTCAATGAATTTTTTAATTTTAATTTTATTTTATTTTTAATTGTGCCAATACTTTGTTATTATTATTTTATTTTACTTTTCCATAAGTTACTGGAGTATAGGTGGCATTTGGTTACATAAGTTCTTTAGTGGTGATTTGTGAGATCCTGATGCACCCATCACCAGAGCAGTATACACTGCGCCATATATGTTGTCTTTTATCCCTCACCTTCCTCCCACCCTTTCCCCCAAGTCCCCAAAGTCCACTGTATCATTCTCATGCCTTTGCATCCTCATAGCTTAGTGCCTACATATCAGTGAGAAAATACAATGTTTGGTTTTCCATTCCTGAGTTACTTCACTTAGAATAATGGTCTTCAATCTCATCCAGGTCATCGAAAATACTATTAATTAATTCCTTTTTATAGCTGAGTAGTATTCCATCACTCATATATATATATATACACAGATACACACACACACGTATATATTTCTGATTTCTTGATATCTATATATCTATATATATCTCCATCTCACAGTTTCTTTATCCAATCATTAATTGATGGGCGTTTGGGTTGGTTCCACTCTTGCAATTGTGAATTGTGCTTCTATAAGATACTATGCTTGTGCAAGTATCTTTTTTGAATAATGACTTCTTTTCCTCTGAGTAGATACCCAGCAGTTGGATTGCTGGATCAAATGGTAGTTCTACTTTTAGTTCTTTAAGGAATCTCCACACTGTTTTCCTTAGCAGCTGTACTAGTTTACATTCCCATCAGCAGTGTAGAAGTGTTCCCTGATTGCTGCATCCATGCCAACATCTACCGTTTTTTTAATTTTATTCTATTTTTTATTTTATTTATATTTTATTGCACTTTAGGTTCTGGGGTTCATGTGAAGAACATGCAGGATTGTTGCATAGGTACATACATGGCTATGTGGTTTGCTGCCTCCATCCCCATCACCTATATCTGGCATTTCTCCCCATGCTATGCCTCCTCAACTCCCTACCCCCGCTGTCCCTCCCCTAGTTCCCCCTCAACAGACTCTAGTGTGTGATGCTCCCCTCCCTGTGTCCATGTGTTCTCATCGCTCAACACCAGCTTATGAGTGAGAACATGCAGTGTTTGATTTTCTGTTCTTGTGTCAGTTTGCTGAGAATGATGGTTTCCAGATTCATCCATGCTCTACAAAGGACATGAACTCATCGTTTTTTATGGCTGCATAGTTTTCCATGGTGTATATGTGCCACATTTTCCTTGTCCAGTCTATCATGATGGGCATTTGGGTTGGTTCCAGGTCTTTGCTATTGTAAACAGTGCCACAATGAACATATGTGTGCACGTATCTTTATGATAGAATGGTTTATAATCCTTTGGATATATACCCAGTAATGGGATTGCTGAGTCAAATGAAATTTCTATTTCTAGGACCTTGAGGAATTGCCACACTGTCTTCCACAATGGTTGAACTAATTTACACTCCCACCAACAGTGTAAAAGTGTTCCTGTTTCTCCGCATCCTCTCCAGTATCAAAGGGAGGTGATATTTCTTTCTTTTTTTTGTTTTTTGGAGACAGAGTCTCACTCTTGTTGCCCAAGCCGGAGTGCAATGGTGCAATCCTGGTTCACTGCAACCTCTGTCTCCCGGGTTCAAGCGATTATCCTGTTTTAGCCTCCCAAATAGCTGGGATTACAGACATGCATTACCATGCCTGACTAATTTTTTTATTTTTAATAGAAATGGGATTTCTCCATGTTGGTCAGGCTGGTCTCACACTCCTGACCTCAGGTGAGATGCCCACCTTGGCCTCCCAAAGTGCTGGGATTATAGGCGCAAGCCACCTAGCCCAGTGGACTTGTGATTTCTAAGTGGAAAGGTTATGCATGCTGCATCAGGGCTCCAGGCCTTCTCTGTAAATGATGATGAGAGGCTGGGGAGGGCTGGGGGATGCTGGCCAGTGGTGGGACTGCAGGCACGGCTGAGCCTCAAGGTGGCTGGGCAGGCAGAGTGGCAGGAAGAGAGAGGCACTGGGGCTCATGCTGGCAGCTGTTGACTGAGGCAATTCCAGGGCCTTGGGAGCAGAGCAGGTGGCCCTGCTGACACGGACCCTGTAGAACAGTAAATCCTGCAGATGCAGGACTTCAACAGAAAGGCTTCCAGTGAAATCGAACACTAGTTTGTAGAAGGTTGCGCAAAACTTGTCCTGTCTTCAGCTTGCTAAAAATCCTCCCCTCTTCTCTTCGTCCTGGCAGACACTTCCGTGACTCCAGCACTAGCTCGTGGATGGTGAAGGGAAATGCAGGCTTTTAGTCTGCTTAGTCCTCTCATCACAGAACTTATTCATGTGGTCCAACCCCTTACCTTATACTCCCAGGACAGGCGCCACAGGCCCAGTGGCTTCACCCTGTTTCCCTGGCTTCCAGCTGGTTCGCTGTTCAGGGGCTGGAAACTTCTCTGAACCACACCCTTTCAGTCACTGTAGGATGCAACCCTTCTCCTTGGGGACTCTCTTGTGTTGCTCTCCTACTCATGGCTCCCAGCAGGTCTCCACCCCAAGCCTCTCTGGAATCCATTTCCTCCTGAGTGGAGCCTGTGATGAGCTGGGCAGGGTTAGGGTGGAGGGTATCTGCAAGCCTGACTTCCTCCCAGCCCACTCCCTGCCTGGGCTCTTTCCTTCTTGGGCCCTGAGTGCCTGCTCACCACTTGCCCTACAGGGCGAGGCCCACCTAGCTGGATGTGTGCAAGCCCAGAAAGCGGGGTGAAAAGCCACCCCACTGCTATAAGGCAAACAGAGTGCTCACAGCCATGGAATCACATACTGGAAAGGAAGTGCTGTGAACTGTATGTTTGCATCCCTTCAAAATCCATATGCTGGAACCTAATTCTGAATGTGATGGTAATAGGAGGTGAGGCCTTTGGGAGGTCATGTGGGTGGAGCCCTTAAGAATGGGATTAGTGCCCTTATAAGAAGAGACGCCAAAGAGATGATCTCTGTCTGCCATGTGAGGGCACAGCAAGAAGGTGGCTGTCTCCTAACCATAAAGAGAGCCCTCTCCAAAAACCCAATCAGCTGGCTTAAGCCACCCAGGCTATGGCATTTTTGTTACAGCAGCCCAAATGGACTGAGACAGGAAGCTATTGGAGCGCGCAGCCCCTGGGTTTTCCTAACATGCTCTCCACACCAACTCCCTGCCTGTTGAGTTTACTCTTGGTTCCTGAAGATCAACTATTAGATTAGGACCAAAGGACCATGATGTGAGGCGGCTGTCAAATCAGCACATGCCCAGCTGGACATCTGAGAGCTCCTCAGAGGCTGAGCTGCCTCTGGCATTTGCTCCACCACTGGCTTGCCTCTGGGAAAGCTTTCAGTAGGGAAACAGCTCCCAGTGCTATGTAGCCTGGTGCCCACAGCACCCTGCTTGCTTCTCCTTGTCCTCCTCTAACGGTGCCTATAAAGTATGGACATTTTCTCAGGCCCAAACCTCTCCTTCTGCCTTTTCCCCTAGAGCTTTGCTTCTCCCTGGAGTTTATTTTCTAACATGGGTTTAGCACCGTCCTAATATCTTCCCCTGTGAGGTTTCCTGTCTATTTCAGTCTGTTTTGTGTTGCTGTATCAGAATACCCAAGACTGGGATGGGCGAGGTGGCTCACACCTGTAATCCCAGCACTTTGAGAGGCTGAGGCAGGTGGATCACTTAAGACCAGGAGTTCAAGACCAGTCTGGCCAGCATGGTGAAACCCAGTCTCTACTAAAAATACAAAAACTAGCCAAGCATGATGGCAGGCACCTGTAATTCCAGCTATTCAGGAGGCTAAGGCAGGAGAATCGCTTGAAACTGGCAGGCAGAAGTTGCAGTGAGCCGAGATCTTGTACCATTGCACTCCTGTCTGGGCAACAAGAGTGAAACTCCATCTCAAAAAAAAAAAAGAATACCCAAGACTGAGTAATTTATAGTCAACAGAGCAGAAATATTTTGACTAATAGTTCTGGAGGCTGGGGAGTCCAGGGTTGAGGGTCTGGCATCTGGTGAAGGCCTTTTTGCTGCATCATCACATGGCAGAGGGCAAGAGGGAGCCAAACTCACCCTTTTACAACAGCACAAGTCCCACCCGTGAAAGTGGAGTCCTCCTACCCCATCACCTCTTAAATGCCCTACCTTCTTTTCCTTTTCCTTTTCTTTGTTTTTAGAGACAGGATCTAGGCTGGAGTGCAGTGGTATGATCATAGCTTACTGTAACCTTGACCTTCTGGGCCTAAGTGATCCTTTTACCTCAGCTTCCCAAGTAGCTGAGACTACAAGTGCACACCATCACCTCTGGCTAATTTTTAAAAGTTTTCATAGAGATGCGGCCTCAGTATGTTACCCAGGCTGATCTCAAACTCCTGGCCTCAAGCGAACCTCCTGCCTTGGTCTTCCAAAGCACTGGGATTACAGTGCGCCACTGGGCCTGGCCAGTCCTACACCTTAATACTGTGACAATGGCAACTAAAGCTCAACGTAAGTTTTGGAGGGGACAGACATTCAAATTATAGTAACAGTAACATCTCTTTATATAGGTTCTTCCATTTCTACCAGGCATCTTCCTTATGCTGGCATCTGTAACTTGGCTCTTGGGTTTTGAACTTGTTTCTCTTTTTCTTGGTATTTTTTATTAATATATAATAGTTGTACACGTTTTGGGGAATATATGTGATATTTTGATTAATATATACAATGTGTAAGGATCAAATCAGGCTAATTGGGATATCCACCACATCAAGCTATTATCTTTTCTTTGTGTTGGGAACATTTGAATTCTTCTCCTCTAGCTATTTTGAAATATATAATAAATTATTATTATGATGATTTTTTTTGAGGCAGTCTTGCTCTGTCACCTAGGCTGGAGTGCAATGGCATGATTTCAGCTCAGTGCAACCTCCGCCTCATGGGTTCAACTGATTCTCCTGCCACAGCCTCCTAAATAGCTGATATTACAGGTGTCCACCACCACATCTGGCTAATTTTTACATTTTTAGTAGAGATGGGGTTTTGCCATGTTGGCCAGGCTGGTCTCGAACTCCTGACCTCAGGTGATATGCCTGCCTTGGCCTCCCAAAGTGGTGGGATTACAGGCGTGAGCCACTGCACCCAGCCGAAATTATTGTTAACTACGATTTCCCTACTGTTCTAGCACATACTATGAACTATTCCTTCTAATTGTATTTTTGTCCCTGTTAACTAATTTCTCTTCGTCCCCTCACACCTCCTTTGTTCCTGGTCTCTGGTAACCATTCTATTCTCTACTTCCATGAGATCCACTTATTTTATTATGATTTTTAGCTCGAACATATGAATGAGAACATGCAATCTTTGCCTTTCTGTGCCTGGTTGTTTCACTTCGCATTCGTTTCTAAAGAAATTTCTCATAGTTGCTTCCAGATACACTGCCCTCTTTCACTTCCTCCTCCTCCTCCCCCTTCATTAAGAACTCCGGTTTTGTTGATGATGGTTCAAAAGTAATTGGGACAATCCCATCCTCCTTTGTCACTAATTGGTCTGAGGGCAGGCGTGCTTACCAAATCTGACCGATGAGATGTGACAAGTCTGCTAGAAGACTTCAGGATTTTTTTTTTCTCCCTAGTAACAAGATAGAGTCCAGGCCTTATAAAAGGGAGGACCTTTTGTTCCATGTGTTTCCTTCATGCTTAGGATGCTGCCAAGAGAGCGTGTGATATTTGAGGCTGCAACAGCCACCTTGCAACCGTGAAGGATCACCTGCATCCAGATGGGAAGTCCTGAGGCCTTAGCATCATAGGTGTACCTCTGTACAGCCCTGCCTGCCTCTGAGCTTCTTGCAAATTGACATAATAGGGTCTGTATTGTTCCAGCCACCCTCCGTTTGGTAATCCATTACTTGTAGCTGGAAGAATTCTAACTGCTGCACAGGGTATCCAGGCTAATACAACCATGTCTGCCTCTAACCCTTTAAAATCCATTCTATATAGGTAGCAAAATTCTGTTTCTGGAATAAGGCCTCAGTCACATCACTTCCCCTATCCAGAGTTGGCAGCAGCTCCTGATGATCTAGCAGTTTGAGTCCCAGCTTCTCAGCAGGTCTGGCTTGAATGGAGAACCTCTCCATTGGAGTCTGCAGCGAATGAAGTCACAGCGAGTGCTTCTAAGAGGCCTTACAAGTCCACATAGATATTTGTTACACTGAGCATAAGGAGCTGCCACCATGACCCAGAGAAATAATTTTCAGCTGATCATCAGAATCTCTTAGATGGCTTGTTATGAACAGATTGTTGGGCCTCACTGTCAGAGTTTCTGATTCAGTACATCTGAGGAACAACCTAATAATTTGCACTTCTGGCAAGCTCCCAGGTGATGCTGATGCTGCTGGTTCAGGGACCACCCTTTGAGAGCCACTGGCTTAGGGAATACTTGGGTATTAGAGTGAAGCCAGCCCTGACCTTCTCCCCTCCACCCTGCCGCCACCAGGGCCTTTCAGTGTTCAGCGGGAACTGCCCTTATATTCATTGTCAACCCACAGAAAGAATGAAGGCTAAGCGCCAAGGGGAAGAGACAAAGAAAGAGAAGTACTTATGGAGTACCTACCGCATTCCAGGAACTTCATGGGCAAGAGATTTAATGGTGAGCACAGGTAGATATTGCTCCTGCACTCCTGGAGCTCACAGACAAGTGACTACACAAAGAACGAGTGAACAATTGAGGAAAACAAGCTCAGATGTCATAGAATCTATGTAAATCGTTCTGTTATAAGGACACGTGTGCACGAATGTTTACTGCGGCACTGTTTACAGTAGCAAAGACTGGGAACCAACCCAAATGCCCATTGATGATAGACTGGACAGGGAAAATGTGGCACATATACACCATGGAATATTATGCAGCCATCAAAAACGATGAGTTCATGTCCTTTGTAGGGACATGGATGAACCTGGAAACCGTCATTCTCAGCAAACTGACACAAGAGCAGAAAATCAAACACCGCATGTTCTCACTCATAGGCGGGTGTTGAACAATGAGAACACATGAACACAGGGAGGGGAGTATCACACACTGGGGTCTGTTGCGGGGAAATGGGGAAGGACAGTGGGGGGCGGCGAGTTGGGGAGGGATAACATGGGGAGAAATGTCAGATATAGGTGATGGGGAGGAAGGCAGCAAACCACACTGCCATGTGTGTACCTATGCAACCATCTTACATGTTCTTCACATGTACCCCAAAACCTAAAATGCAATTTAAAAAAAGAAAAAAAGAGAATCTATGTAAGAAACACAGGTGGCTGCCTTATACAGGAGGGCATGAAAACCCTCTCTGAGCAGGTGACTCTTAAGTTGAGAGAAGCCACAAAGCAATGGGGAGAGGGAGCAATTCACAACAAACTCCACAGATGAAACAAGAAGTGGCAAGAGGTGGGGATGAGCTGGGTATGGTCAAAGCTCAGAGAGTCAGACTGGCTGGAGATGGGGGGGCAAGGAGAAGCAGCATAAGATGCAATCAGGGAGTAGGCGAAGAGAAGCAGCACAAATAGGGATTCATAAAACACACCACAAAGCCCTGCCAAGCACGTGCTGTCTCTCCACTGAGTGTTAGCATTATGGCAGAGAATCCTCTACTCTGCCACGGGACCCAGGACACATACTATCAGCATGAGGCACCCCTTCCTGGTCAGATGCCAGACATGCCAGTCAGAGGCCAAGAAGGATGGTCCTGGTCCCACCCAGGATGTGGAGAGAAAGCAACTGATTGTGGCAGAAATAACATAGAGTCTGGAAAAGAAGAGCTGGTTCCAATCCCGGTTTTTGTAGCTGCAGCCATGTCCCCTGCCCCCCGTGAGCATGATGGTCTCTCTGGAGAATGGAGATCAGAATGCCGTGTTTGCCTTATCATGTGTAGAGGCTCTTTGCATCTGTAAAGGATTATTTCTCCAGAGCCCTGTTTATCTATTCCAATGTTCTAATGAAAAATTCATAAACAAACCATTCTGGCCACTTCAACTTGCTGTTTGCATCGATTTGCAATACACACTGTACTCTTCTGGTGCTCAAAGGGGCATGGGGACTCTTGGACCATTTGAAGAAGGCAGGAGCACTCGGAAAAAGTCTCCTGGAATCACGTTTGCAGTGGCCTGGAAAAATGTCCCTGAATGCTTTCTGATGGAGGCCTTGGAGGCTCCCTAGAGTTGAACAGGAAGAGTCAGCGGCAGGCTCACGTGTCTTGTTGTTTCTGAACCTTCGGCAAAATTAAGAGCAGCTTCTCTGGGCCAAGCAGGAATGTTTTATGATGTGCTGACACCTCGAGGAGATGTCACAGGGTGCACCGGGTGCCATCTCCGGAGCATGTGAGTTTATGGCTTTCTCTTCTCCATGCTCCAGGAATGCAGCCCCTCCCCGTGCTTCCTGCTGAAAACAAAAAGGAAATCTGTGAGGAACTGCCACCTTTGCCCAGGCCCAGGCCATGCCCAGGCCCATTCCTTGAGGTTTTGGCATTCAAAGGAAAGAGCAAGTCCTCTCCTGGCTGCACATGCTGCTTCCCTCCAGCACTGCTGTGGCTTCAATAGAGACGTTCTGTGGGCATTCCCTGTTGAAGGACACATCCGTGCTCATGAACAGAGCCAACTCAGGGCTGGGTTCCCATTTTGGCTCTGCCACTGTGAGCTACCTGGGCAAACCACTTTGTTTTCTCTTCCCTTAAAATAGGGTGAGTAGAGCCTACTGTCTAGAGTAGCAATCAAATAGCTACTCGTAGATAGTTATTGATTGAGGTAGCTGTTATTGATTGAGAGCTTCAGTCACTGTGCTAAACTACTCCTGTGGATTATTTAATTCAGCATTCTCAAGATTCCTATGACATAGGCACTGTTTTACAGAAGAGCAAATGAGGCTCAGAGCCATTGGGAATGTGTCCCAAGGTCACACAGCTGGCAGGATTCAAATCCACTGGACTTTAGGGGTGACCATTATACTGACAGTCCCTTAGGTTTTCTGTTGAACCATTGTAAGTGTCAGATGTTACTGTTTAAGGAGCCTGGTTAAAGGTGTGATTTGAGCTGCAGCTCCATGCTCTCTAGTTCCCTTGCCATGTGCCCATCACCTGGGTAGAGACGTCAGAACAGCAGACTGTGGCACTGGGTACTGAGGATCAGAGTTGGCAGGGAGCTCAGAGGGGCCCAGCTCCCACAAGCACCAGTGCCAGATTTAGGCTGGTTTCCTGAGATATGGGCCTTCAACACTCCTCTGAGCAGCTTTAGTTTTCTTAGGCTTGAACAGGAAGCTGCCAGAGCTGAGTGTTTGGTGGTGAGAAGCTTGGCACCTGCGATGGGATAGCTCTGGGCAGCTTAGTTTGCCCTTTTGAGACAGTTTCCTCATCTGCAGATGAGGCCGTGATAGTTCTTATTCTTCAGAGCATGAGATGGAGCATATAGAGCTCTTAGCATCACATCTGGCATATAGGAAACACTGAGCAGAGGGGAGCCTTATCATCCTACCCTGAAGACTCCAGGCAGCAGGCAAAACAAGGGTGGGGAAGAGAGCCCTCATTATGAACATTTTCTAGGGCATAGAAAGGCAAAAGTCAAATAAAGAAAGACCCAACTATAATTTGACATGCAGCAGGGACTCCCTGGCCTTCGTGTTCTTCTTCCTTGTGTATCTACTTTGACCCATCCTTTTAAATGTATCTAACCTTTTCTCAAGTAAAGCAAGAAGTCCCTTCCCCACTTCACCAGAGGGACATGTGAGAGATTCTAAAGATGCTGTGATGTCTAGCTTCTGCAGAGAAAGGCAGAGCATCACATTGCCAAGAGCACGGGCTGTCCTGAACTCTAAGTGCCCTGGTCACAGTGTGCTGTGTGTTATGTTAAAGGCACATAATTAGCTCTGCCTTTTTCCTGAGGCTTTAAAAAAATTCTTAAATTCCCACAGAGTCTCTTTAAATCAGCTAAACAGTAAATTCTTTTTGCATTAACTTTAAATAAACTGAGTGGTTTGTAGAAATGTCTAAGAATCAATCATTTTACAGGGGCTGAACTCTGCTTTTGAGTCTATATCACCAAGAATTCCACCCAAGAGGGCAGCCCAATTATATCAGCTGAGGATGGCAGACACTGTTTATGACTGATACAGTATCCACGGCCCACTTTCTTGCTGACGGCACTCTGATTTTGTTTAGAGCAGCAACAAACTCAGTTCCCAGTGGTGTACTCACTTCCCCAGACACCCTTGCAACTAGGGGCAGTCTTGTAACATCTCATGGACAATGAGACATGCACATGGGAGAGCTTTGGAGCTCTTTGGAAGGTGTGCACTTTCTCCCTTGTTTCTACCTTGAACACAGACATGAGGTGCGGAACCAAAGCCGCCATATTGAAAAGAAGATGAAAGGCTACAGAGGATGGAAGAGAAGTGGTACTGACATCCGTGAGCTGCTGGACTATCCCAGCACTTCCTGCTTCCAGCTGTAGGCTAATGTGAGAAAAGCAAACTCCCTCCCGGCTGTGGTGGGAGTTGGGTTGCCTAGATGGCTAAATTGCACTGGGGCAGATACATGAAGTGAGGCCACTGTGGGACAGGGGAACCCCCAGGTAAGAGTATCCCCATCTAACTCTGGGCCTTTCACGTCCCACAGGGGAAAAACTTGTTTAAGTCACTTTAGTTGGATTTTTTTATTACTTGCAGCCTAAAGTATTCCTAATGGTAAGCAGAGCAGCATGTAACCTTTGAAAACCCAGGAAGAGCAAACTGGGGAGTAAATTCAGGACTGGATTTTCCTCTTTGATCATGGTCTTTCCACTCCTCCTGAGTTAGAGATTGGCTAAATCACCCTCAGAAAGCAGCAGAGTGTATTCAGAAAATCTAGATCAGGAAGTTTGGATAAGTCACAGACAAGACACATCTAGAAAAAGCAGTGAGGGTCCCTGTGTCATACACTCATAGCTTTTCAGGGGAGGATGTCATCAGAGAGCACCCAGATCCTCATCTCTCTTCCTGTCCTTGGGTTCCCATTCAGCTATGTCAAATTACTCACCATTTCCTGAACATCCTGTGCCTTGGCTAAGCCATCCCCTTGGCTCCAAAGCTTTCATAATCCCTTCTTCCACTCCCTTTTTTGGCTCATCCTTCAAGACCCTACTTGGTGACCTCTTCTGTCAGCTCCTCCTGATCACCCCCATGTGTCCCCACCCAGACAGGATGTATTGTTCCTTCCACTAGATCATATCAGAACTCTACTCTCACATCTTTTCTAGCCCTCCTTCACCCGACAAGTGCCTGTTCCTTGGAATACCAGGATATGCAGTTGATAGCACATGATACTGTAATTCATTGTAGTGTAGGCACATTTATCTTACCCACCAGAGCAGGATTTCTTTCAGGACAAGGTCACTTTATCATGATCACTTAGGTTTTTTTTCCAGAGCCCAGTGTGGAACATGGAAGACAGAAATCAGGGCTTAAATGTTCAAATCTAGTGCTGCTCAAAGTGTGTGCATGAGAATGCGGTTTCCTGGGAACACTGTAGAAACTACGCACCAACAGGATTCCATGGTCAAACAGGTGTAGGGATGCCAGGATGCACAAGGCCACAGGTCTCTATTGCCAGGTTTCTCAAGCCCTAACCACTTATGAATCACCAAGTGGGAGATTGAGTACTCAGGCTTGTCCCAGTGGATTTGACCATGGGATCTCATTTTCATGGAGACCCTCAAGGGGCTAAAGTGTGGAGGAATGCATTTTGGACACCCAAAGTCAGACACTCATTCAATTTTAAAAGAAAGAATCATCTAGTGTCTTTCCTAAGGTTTCCGAGCTGATTGGAGGAGTAGATGGGACCTAAGATTGAGAGTCCTTGAAGGTGTACCATGGGAGACCTCATGGGTCATCAGACAGATGGTCAGTGAACTGTGGTTGACAGGCAACAGTGAGAGGGGTCAAGAAGACCTGGGTTCAAATCTGGATTTTCTGCATACCTGAGTCACATAAACACACACTCCAAATGCTCTCAGCCTCAGGTTTCTCATCTTTAAAATGTGGCTAATAATGCCTATCTCACACAGTACTTGTGATGTCTCAAGGGTCAAACATGTTTCAAAGGGTCAGTAAATGATTGCTATGGAAGCCAACAGCATTCTCCAAGCTACCTTGGATGTAAGGACAAATCCTACAGATGTTGGAGGTAAACATTATGGATATTGGAGGTAAACATTAAAGAAAAGTTAACAACCCTTTGGGTACATATTCCAAAGGTGCATAGAGATAAAGCCAGGAAAGAACTCTCCATCCCAATGTTACCAGTAGGACAAGGGGCTTGTTCATTCTGGAATCTTCCTTCCTGCACCTGGGGACTGATGCATGAACCGACATCCCAACATTCCTCGGTCCTCGAAGCTGGCTTCCTTCCCCATCATGGTGGCCATCTGTCTGTAATCCTCTGCACCCCAGGGTGGGTGGATGTGCAGCCTGACTCCACATTCCTCTCCTCCTCTTCCATCCACTGTAACCTGGCCCCTGCTCACCCCTTTACCTTTCTTACCCTTCACTCTCCCTGTCACTCTCTGTCTCAGAGACACTGCCCCTTCCCTCCTTCACTCCTGGCACCCTCAGAGCCCTTGCCTTGTGTCTGAAAGCCTTCCCTTCTCTTTGCTGGTCCCACTCTTCCTTCAAGTCTCATCTCAAATGTCAGGATCTTAAGAGAAGCCTTCTCTAAGCACTGCCATGACGAGTCGCTCCTCTGTACAGCTTCCTCTGCTTTTTTTTTCTACTAAACACTATTAACCACGTTATACTTTACTGATCTTTTAAAAATAATGTCTAGCTCCCATTCCTAGGAGGGAAGCTTCATGAGATGTGCTTTGCTGACCATGGCATCCCTGGGGCCTAAAAGGGGCTGAGCACATCCATAGTTGCCCACCAGATATCGGGTGAAGGAACTGGTGCATAATGCGGTCTAGACAACATTTTTGTTATTTTTGGGGTCCAGGGATCCCCAAATTTTCTGAATGAGATTGCTTCCTTCATGGGTTTGGAAGGATTGGGCTTGAAAAGATGGCCAAGCCTGCTTCTTCCTAGAGAGAATTGGTTTTTTTCAGCCTTAGCATGTGAGTGGCCAGACACAGGAGCCGGCAAGAGGGCCTACTGTCAGCAGGAGCCTGGATCTCGCACACTCCACAGGGGACCATTTAGGCACCTCTGGGAGAAAGTTCTTCCAACCTTCAGTAGAGCATTTCCTGAACACTCAACACATTTTATTTTTAGACATTGCAAATTTTGGAAGATCTTATATTTTCTGTTTTGCTTCAGCCGCTGGGAATCTCAAGCTGGATTTGTAGCCACTTCTCACAACCGAATAAGAGCTAAAGGCTTCCAGCTTGGGTGTTAACCACACCCAGGATTCATTTTCCTTTCTTACCCCCATTCTCCTTTTATTCCGACTTCTTACTGTACTCATTCCACATCCTGATGCTTGTCTGTAACACTGCTGGTCATATCATTGTTTTTTCTGCAGTGATTCAGGTACTTTTTAAATTGCAGTGAAATTCACATAACGTAAAATGAGCCATTTTAAAGTATGTAATTCAGAGACATTTAGTGCATTCGCAATGCTGTGAAACCACCACCTCTATCTCATTTCAAAACATTTTCATCACTCCACAGGAAAACCCTATACCCCTTAAGAGTCACTCCCCTCTGCCCCAGCCCCTGCAACCACCAATCTGCATTCTGTTTCTATAGATTTGCCTATTCTGGATATTTTGTCTAAGTGGAATATATGATATGTGGCCTTCTCTGCCTAGCTTCTTTCATTTGCCATAATGTTTTGAGGTTCATCCATGTTGAGGCATGCATCAGTACTTCATTCCTTTTTTTTTTTTTTTTTTTTTTTGATACAGAGTCTTACTCTGTCGCTCAATCTGGAGTACAGTGGCACAATCTTGGCTCACTGCAACCTCTACCTCCTGGGTTCAAGCAATTCTTCTGTTTCAGCCTCCCGAGTAGCTAGGATTTCAGGCATGTGGTACTATGCCTGGCTAATTTTTGTATTTTAGTAGAGACGGGGTTGCACCATGTTGGCCTGGCTGGTCTCGAACTCCTGACCTCAAGTGATCCACTTGCCTCGGCCTCCCAAAGTGCTGGGCTTATGGGCATAAGCCACCTTGCCTGGCCCTCATTTCTTTTTATAGTTTGTGTTGATGGATCGGCTGGTTCAAAATGTGGGTCAGCAAAAGCTTGGAGCATCAAGGTCCTGCTAACATGTGAGAGGCAGAAAACTTCTCCAGGTCTCTACAGAGTACATGATAGAGAGGCTCTCACCCAGAAAACCAATGTGCCATAGATGATCCAACATTACATTCCAGAGGTCTTGGGACCTGGGCATGAGCCGCTTCTCTCCAGAGATATTCTCCCAGAATAGACAGAGGTGTCAGTCAGCATGAAAATAACCTTGGCAGAGATCCCTCCACCAGAAAGATAGCCACAAACATGTGTGCCAAGGCACATGGTTGTGGGGAGGGGGTTCTAAATTAAGTCTTAGGTTCTGAGTTCTATTGACTTGGGCCTGGTGGGGCTGACCAGTCAGCTCTGCCCCTTTGGGTGCACGTCCCTGGTTTGGCAGATGCTAGGTGAGAAGGGTTTTGGGAAGGCCAAAGTGGAGATGCTGCCAAGAACTGTGGTATGATTTCCAGCACTCAGGCGCTACATCCAGGCCAGACACAAACCAAGGAGGGAAAAATAACGGGAAGCAAGTTCAGCTTCTTGAATGGAACTTAGAGAAGCAAATATAATGCCATTTGGCTCATAGAAAGGGCATCATTCACATATTCACTAATTACTGGGATCAGAGATGATCAGAGGAGTTACAGGGAACTGAATCAGATGAAAATGACTGTAGAAACCACTGTGGGCTGAACCTAATTTTACTCTGTGACAAAGCATGATCTTCTTTTTAGATTTCATAATGATGTGAAAATGGTATTTTTGGCATTTGTGGGACGCCTAGGGCTACGATGAACCTGAGAACAGGCCCCAGCTGCATTATCTCTGTTTATGGCAGCTTGGGTCCATTTCCTCCCTGACTCTCAGTTTTCTCATCTGTAAAATGGAGATGATAGCACAGTTACCTCGGAGAACTACCATGTGGCTTGAAACCGATGTAGCTGAGATGCCTGGCACTTGGAGGTGCTCCTTCAAGTGAAGTTTGATCTCTTTCTCCTTCTTTCTCTTCTGAATATTAAAGGGAAAATAGGCCTTTAGCTGAACGTCATAAGGCATAGCTATCAGTGATACCCACTCCCAATGGTGGGCTGCCATGAGAAAGCAAAGGAGTAAGACACAGTGAATACCTGTGATTGAGATGGCTTTAAGACTTCAAGTTGGAAAAGATAAAATAAATCCATAAATCATTCTACTATAAAGACACAGGCACACATATGTTTACTGAAGAACTCTTTACAATAGCAAAGACTTGGAACCAACCCAAATGCCCATCAAAGATAGACTGGATAAAGAAAATGTGGCACATATACACCATGGAATACTATGCAGCCATAAAAAAGAATGAGTTCATGTCCTTTGCAGGAACATGGATGAAGCTGGACACCATCATTCTCAGCAGACTAACACAGGAACAGAAAACCAAATACTGCATGTTCTCACTCATAAGTGGAAGTTGAACAATGAGAACACATGGACACAGGGAGGGGACCAGCACACACCGGGGCCTGTTGGGTGGTTTGGGGGAAGGGGAGGGAGAACATCAGGACAAATACCTAATGCATGCGGGGCTTAAAACCTAGATGATGGGTTGATAGGTGCAGCAAACCACTATGGCACATGTATACCTATGTAACAAACCTATAAGTTCTGCACATGTATCCTAGAACTTAAAGTAAAATTAAAAAAAAATAAATCCATGGGAGAAACAATTTTAGAATGACTCAAAACAGTGTGCAGCATGACGCAGGTACTCCCTCCTTTGGTCTCAGCTGGCACCCTCTGCCCTGGATAGCCTCATCTGAAACCCACGATGAGTGAATGCCACTCCGTCCCAGCAGGCTTTCCATCCCAGCACTGACACCACATCGAAATGGTCTAATTGTAAGTCTGGGCCTCCCACCTCCAACCTACTGTGAAGACTGCCCTGCATATAAACACTTTTTTGTGTGTGTGGTTGGTTGTCTTTCTCTGATATTAAATCTTAGCCCCTTGATGTGTTGAAAACATTGGCCAGGCACAGTGGCTCTAGTGCCTGTAATCCCAGCACTTTAGGAGGCCAAGGTGGGCAACCACCTGAGGTCAGGAGTTTGAGAGCAGCCTGGCTAACATGGTGTAACCCAACCCTACTAAAAATACAAAAACTAGCTAGGCATGGTGGCACATGCCTGTAATCACAGCTACTCAGAAGGCTAAGGCTAGAGAATCGCTTGAACCAGGGAGGGGGAGGTTACAGTGAGCGGAGATTGCACCATTGCACTCCAACCTGGGCGACAAGAGTGAAACTCTATCTCAAAAAAAAAAAAAAAAAAAAAGAAGAAAGAAAGAAAGAAAGAAAAAGGAAAAGAAAATGGTTTGTTCATGTCTTTCTTCTGTTTACTCTGAATATGCACCTTTCTTTATTCCAAAACTATGAGGGGGCATTAATACATCTATATTTTGTTTTTGAGGGCTGGGTCTCCTATGTTCCATGGAAAAGTGTTTATTTTATGTATATATAATTGCACTTTACATGTGCAAAACACGCAGGATTGTTGCATAAGTACATACATGGCAATGTGGTTTCCTGCCTCCATCCCCCCATCACTTATATCTGGCATTTCTCCCCCTGTCCTCCCTCCCCAACCTCCCTACCCCATGCTGTCCCTCCCCTATTCCCTGACAACAAACCCTAGTGTGTTATGCTCCCTTCCCTGTGTCCATGTGTTCTCATTGTTAACACCTGCCTATGAGTGAGAAGATGTGGTGTTTGTTTTTCTGTTCTTGTGTCAGTTTGCTGAGAATGATGATTTCCAGATTCATCCATGTCCTTACAAAGGACACAAACTCATTGCTTTTTATGGCTGCATGGTATTCCATGGTGTATATGTGCCACATTTTCCTTGTTCAGTCTATCATTGATGGGCATTTGGGCATCCAGGTCTTTGCTATTGTAAACAGTGCTGCAATGAACATAGGTGTGCATGTGGCTTTATAATAGAATGATTTCTAATCCTTTGGATATATACCCAGTAATGGGATTGCTGGGTCAAATGGAATTTCTATTTCTAGGTCCCTGAGGAAATGCCACACTGTCTTCCATAATGGCTGAACTAATTTACACTCCCACCAACAGTGTAAAAATGTTCCTTTTTCCCCACATCCTCTCCAGCATCTGTTGTCTCCAGATTTTTTAATGATTGCCATTCTAACTGGAGTAAGATGGTATGTCAATGTAGTTTTGATTTGCATTTTTCTAATGACAAGTGATGATCGCATTTTTTCATGTTTGTTGGCCTCATAAATGTCGTCTGTTGAAAAGTGTCTGTTCATGTCCTTTGCCCATTTTTGAATGGGTTTGTTTGTTTTTTTTCTTGTAAATCTGTTTTAGTTCTTTGTAGATTCTGAATAGTAGCCCTTTGTCAGATGGGTAGATTGCAAAAATTTTCCCCCATTCTTTTGGTTGCCGGTTCACTCTAATGATTATTTCTTTTGCTGTACAGAAGCTCTGGAGTTTAATTAGTTCTCATTTGTCTATTTTGGCTTTTGTTGCCAATGCTTTTGGTGTTTTAGTCATGAAATCCTTTCCTATGCCTATGTCCTGAATGGTTTTTCCTAGGTTTTCTTCTATGGTTTTTATGGTATTAGGCCTTATGTTTATATCTTTAATCCATTTGGAGTCACTTTCAGTGTAAAGTGTCAGAAAGGTGTCCAGTTTCTGCTTTCTGCATGTCTAGCCTGTTTTCCCAACACCATTTATGAAACAGTGAATCCTTTCCCCATTGCTTGTTTTTGTCAGGTTTGTCAAAGATCAGATGGTTGAAGAGTGGTGTTGCCTCTGAGGCCTCTGTTCTGTTCTATTGGTCTATATCTGTTTTGGTATCAGTACAATGCTGTTTTGATTACTGTAGCCTTGTAGTATAGTCTGAAGTCAGGTAGCATGATGCCTCCAGCTTTGTTCTTTTTGCTTAGAATTGTCTTGGCTATGAAGGCTCTCTTTTGGTTTCATATAAAGTTTAAGGTGTTTTTTCTTCCCGGTCCTGTGAAGAGGGTCATAGGTAGCTTGATGGGGATGGCATTGAATCTATAAATTACTTTGAGCAGTATGGCCATTTTCACAATATTGATTCTTCCTAACCATGAGCATGGAATGTTTTTCCATCTGTTTGTGTCCTCTCTTATTTCCTTGAGCAGTGGTTTGTAGTTTTCCTTGAAGAGATCCTTCACATCCTTTGCTAGATATTTTATTCTCTTTGTAGCAATTGTGAATGGCAGTTCGTTCTTCATTTGGCTTTTAGTCTATTATTGGTGTATAGGAATGCTTGTAATTTCTGCACATTGATTTTGTATCCTGAGACTTTGCTGAAGTTGCTTATCAGTTTAAGGAGATTTTGGGCTGAGAAGATGAGGTCTTCTAAATATACAATCATGTCATCTGCAAATAGAGTTCCTGCAAATTTGACTTCCTCCTTTCCTAATTGATTACACTTTATTTCTTTTTCTTGCCTGATTGCTCTGGCTAGAACTTCCAATACTATATTGAATAGGAGTGGTGAGAGAAGGCATCCTCATCTAGTGCCAGATTTCAAAGGGAATGTTTCCAGTTTTTGCCCATCCAGTATGATATTGGCTGTGGATTTGTCATAAATAGCTTTTATTATTTTGAGATACATTTCGTCAATACCTAGTTTATTGAGAATCTTTAGCATAAACGGCTGTTGGATTTTGTCAAAATCCTTCTAGAGATAATCATGTGGTTTTTGCCTTTGGTTCTGTTTATGTGGTGGATTACATTTGTAGATTTGTGTATTTGAACCAGCCTTGCATCCCCAGGATGAAGACTACTTGATTGTGATGGATAAGCTTTTTGATGTGCTGTTGCAATTGGTTTGCCAGTATTTTATTGAAGATTTTTGCATGTATGTTCATCATGGATATTGGCCTGAAGTTTTCTTTTTTTGTTGAGTCTCTGCCAGGTTTTGGTATCAGGATGATGTTGGTCTCATAAAATGATTTGGGAAGGATTCCCTCCTTTTGGATGGTTTGGAATAGTTTCGAAAGGAGTGGTACCAGCTCCTCTTTGTATGTCTGGTAGAATTCGGCTGTGAACCCATCTGGACCTGGGCTTTTTTTGGCTGGTAGGCTATTAATTTCTACCTCAACTTCAGCCCTTGTTATTGGTCTATTCAGCGTTTTGACTTCTTCCTGGTTTAGGCTTGGGAGGAGGCAAGTGTCCAGGAACTTATTCATTTCTTCCAGGTTTACTAGTTTATGTGCATAGAGTTGTTTGTAGTAATCTCTGATGGTAGTGGCATTTCTGTGAAATCGGTGGTTATATCCCCTTTTTCATTTTTTATTGCATTTATTTGATTCTTCTCTCTTTTTTAAAAAATCTGGCTAGCTGTCTCTCTATTTTGTTGATCTTTTCAAAAAACCAGCTCCTGGATTTATTGATTTTTTGAAGTTTTTTTTGGTGTCTCTATCTCCTTCAGTTCTGCTCTGATCTTAGTTTTTTCTTGTCTTCTGCTAGCTTTTAAGTTTTTTCCTTTTTATCTTGCTCCTCTAGCTCTCTCAATTTTGATGACAGGGTGTTGAATTTGATCTTTCCTTGCTTCTCATCTGGGCATTTATTGCTAAAAATTTTCCTCTAGACACTGCTTTAAATGTGTCCCAAAGATTCTGGTATGTTGTGTCTTCATTCTCGTTGGTTTTGAGAAAGATCTTTATTTCTGCCTTCATTTCATGGTTTATCCAGTCAACATTCAAGAGCCAATTGTTCAGTTTCCGTGTAGTTGTGTGGTTCTGAGTTAGTTTCTTAGTCCTGAGTTCTAATTTGATTGCATGGTGGTCTGAGAGACTGTTATGATTTCCATTCTTTTGCATTTGCTGAGGAGTGATTTACTTCCAATTATGTGGTCAATTTCAGATTAGGTGTGATGTGGTGCTGAGAAGAATGTATATTCTGTGGATTTGGGGTGAAGAGTTCTGTATATGTCTATTAGGTTTGCTTGGTCCAGATCTGAGTTCAAGTCCTGGATATCCTTGTTAATTTTCTGTCTTGTTGATCTGTCTAATATTGACAGTGGAGTGTTAATGTCTTCCACTATTATTGTGTGGGAGTCTATGTCTCTTTGTAGGCCATTAAGAACTTGCTTTATGTATCTGGGTGCTCCTGTATTGGGTGTGAATATATTTAGGATCATTAGTTCTTCTTGTTGCATTGATCCTTTTACCATTATGTAACGTCCTTCTTTGTCTCTATTGATCTTTATTGGTTTAAAGTCTATTTTATCAGAGACAAGGATTGCAACTCATGCTTTTTTTTGCTCTCCATATGCTTGGTAAATCTTCCTCCATCCCTTTATTTTGAGCCTATGTGCGTCCTTGCATGTGAGATGGGTTTCCTGGATACAGCACACTGATGGATTTTGACTTTTTATCCAATTTGCCAGTCTGTGTCATTTGATTCGGTCATTTAGCCCATTTACATTTAGGGTTAATATTGCTCTGTGTGAATTTGATCCTGCCATTTTGATGCTAGCTGGTTGTTTTGCCCATTAGTTGATGCAATTTCTTCACTGTGTCGATGCTCTTTACCATTTGGTACGTTTTTGGAGTGGCTGGTACTGGTTGTTCCTTTCTATGTTTAGTGCATCATTCAGGAGCTCTGGTAAATCAGGCCTGGTGATAAGGAAATCTCTCAGCAATTACTTGATCATAAAGGATTTTATTTCTCCTTCGCTTACGAAGTTTAGTTTGGCTGGATATGAAATTCTAGGTTGAAAGTTCTTTCCTTTAAGGATGTTGAATATTGGCCCCCACTCTTTTCTGGCTTGTTGGGTTTCTGATGAGAGATCCACTGTGAGTCTGATGGGCTTCACATTGTGGGTAACCCAACATTTCCCTATGGCTTCCCTTAGCATTTTTTCCTCTATTTTAACCCTGGTGAATCTGACAATTATGTGCCTTGGGGTTGCCCTTCTTGAGGAATATCTTTGTGGTGTTCTCTGTATTTCCTGTACTTGACTATTCGCCTGCCTTGCTAGGTTGGGGAAGTTCTCTTGGATAATATCCTGAAGAGTGTTTTCCAGCCTGGATTCATTCTCAGTCACATTCAGGCATACATATCAAATGTAGATTAGGTCTTTTCACATAATCCTATATTTCTTGGAGACTTTGTTCATTTCCTTTCACTTTTTTCTCTAATCTTGCCTTCTCGTTTTATTTCATTGAGTCGACCTTCAATCTCTGATATCCTTTCTTCTGCTTGATCAGTTCAGCTATCGAAACTTGTGCATGCTTCGCAAAGTTCTTGTATTGTGTTTTTCAGCTCCATTAAGCCATTTATATTCTTCTCTAAGCTGTTTATTCTCATTAGCATTTCATCAAACCTTTTTTCAAGGTTCTTAGTTTCTTTGCATTATGTTAGAACATGTTCTTTTAGCCCAGAGAAGTTTGTTATTACCCACCTTCTGAAGACTGTTTTTGTGAATTCATCAGACTCATTCTTCATCCAGCTTTGTTCCTTTGCTGGTGAGGAGTTGTGATCCCTTGGAGGAGGAGACATGTTCTGGTTTTGGGTATTTTCATCCTTTTTGCACTGGTTTCTTCCCATGTTTATGGATTTATCTACCTGTGGTCTTTGCAGTTGGGGACTTTCGGATGGGATCTCTGAGTGGATGTCCTTTTTGTTGATGACAAAGTTATTTCTTTCTGTTTTCTAGTTTTCCTTCTAACAGTCAGGCCTCTCTATTGTAGGACTGCTGGAGGTGCACTCCAGACCCTGCTTGCCTGGGGATCACCTGCAGTGGCTGCAGAACAGTAAGGGTTGCTGATAGTTTCTTATTCTGTTATCTTCATCCAATACCTGCCAGATGTCAGCCTGAGTTCTTCTTTATGAGGTGACTCTTTGGATATATGAGGGTCAGGGAGCTGCTTGAGGTGATAGTCTGTCCTTTATAGGAGCTCAAGTGCTGAGCTGTGAGCTCCACTGTTCTCTTCAGAGCTGCTGGGCAGGTACATTTAAGTCTGCTGCAGCGGAACTCATAACTGCCTTTTTTCCTAGGTGCTCTGTCCTGGGAAGGTGTGGCTTTATTTATATGTTTCTGACGTGCTGTTGCCTTTTTTCAGAGCTTCCCTGCACAACAAGGAGGTAGCGTAGTCACAGTCTACCAGCAGTGGCATTGCTGAGCTGCCGTGGGCTCTGCTGAGCTGCCGTGGGCTCTGCCAAGCTGCTGTGTGAACTTCCTTGTGATTTTGTTTATAGAGGTATAGTTAGAACTGCCTCAGTAATGGCGGTCTGCCTCAGTAATGGCGGGCTGCCTCTATAATGGCAGACTGATTTGGTAATGGAGGACTGTCTCGGTAATGGTGGACTGCCTCAGTAATGGCGGACGCCTTTCCCCCAACAGAGCAGGACCATCCTGGGTCCAGCTGTGCTTGCAGGGAAACTCTCAATCCAGATCATTTCAGATTGCTGGTCTTTATGGGGGTGGGACCCACTGAGCCAGATCACCTGGCTCTCTGTTTCAGCCCCCTTTTTTTCAGTTGAATGGGCAGCTCTGTCTCCCAGGCATTCCAGGCACCAGTTGAAATGGCCATCCAGATTTGTGTGTGTTTTTGTATGGAGACCCACTGCACCGGCTGAAACAGCCATGTTGGAAACTGGTGTTGCCTTTCAGCCAGGAAGCCAGATTTCTGAGGCACTGACCAGAATTTCAGACCCTTTGCAAACCATACGTCTGTTAGGGAATTACTCACCAAAACATATAAAGAACTCAAACAGCTCAATAGCAAGAAAACAAATAATCTAATGAAAAAAATGGGCAAAGGATCTGAAGAGACATTTCCCAAAAGAAGACATAGACCTACAAATGTCCAACAGACACAGTATATGAAGAAATGCTCAACATCACTGATAATCAGGGAAAAGCAAATTTAAGCTATAATGATCTACCACCTCACACCTGTAAGAATAGCTTTTATTAGAAAAAAAGAGAGAGAAAGCCAGTGTTGGAGAGGATGTAGAGAAGAGGGGACCCTTGTAACACTGATAATGGGAATCTAAATTAATACAGCCATTATAGAGAACAGTATGGAGGTTCCTCAAAAAATTGAAAATAGAACAATCACATTATCCAGTAATCCACTTCTGGATATATGTCTGACATGGTTTGAATTTATGTCCACACCTAAATCTCATGTTGAATTGCAAACCCCAGTGTTGGAGGAGGGACCCGGTCGGACTGACCAGATCATGGGAGCAGACTTTCCCCTCATTGTTCTCATGACAGTGAGTGAGTTCTCATGAGATCTGGTTGTTTAAAAGTGTGTAGCGCCTCCTCCTTCACTCTCTCTTTCTCCTGCTCTGCATATGCAAGAGGAGCCTGCTTCCCCTTTGCCTTCCACCATGATTTAAAGTTTCCTGAGGCCTTCCCAGCCATGCTGCCTGCACAGCTTGCAGAACCATGAGCCAATTAAACATCTTTTCTTTATAAATTGCCCAGTCTTGGGTAATTGTTTATAGCAGTGCGAGAATGGACTAATACAATATTCAAAGGAAATAAAATCAATATCTTGAAAGATGTCTGCAGGCTTATGTTTATTGCAGCATTACTTGCAAGAGCCAAGATGATATAGAGACAACCTAAGTGTTTACTGAGAGATGAATGGATAAAGAAACTGTGGTATATGTATACACAATGGAATCCTATTCAGCCATAAAAAAGAAGGAAATCCTGTCATTTATAACAACATGGATGAATCTGAAGGACATTACGTTAAGTAAAATAAGGCGTTCACTGAAAGACAAATACTGCATGATGTCACATGTGGAATCTAAAACAAATCGAACTCATGGAAGCAGAGAGTAGAATGGTGGTTACCAGGGACTAGGGGTGGGGATGGGGAGATGCTGGGAAAAAAAACTCATACCCTACTGGCTCATTTCCTTCTGCATGCCTACTGGGTGCAGTAGGATGGAAGCAAGGTTAGTGGGGGTCTGCACAGATGCTGAAGGTTCCAAGAAGACAATGGGAGACTGCTGGGCACATATGCGCTGAAGGCCTGGATGACCATAGAGACGTGGAGACCCAGAGCTTCCCTGTGACAATAAATTGCTATAAGCATTTAAAGCAGCAGAAGTAGGAAGACTGAGGAAGTTTGTATCATGGGAAACTACCTTTCCAGAGAAGCTCTTGCTCTATCACAAAAGGTGGGGAGCACTGGCTTTGCGTAAGCACGGCAGCTAAGGTGTGGGCATGACCAGGAGCAGGAAGGGCACCTGAAGGAAAGAAGAAAGAAGGAAGGAAGGAAGGAAGGAAGGAAGGAAGGAAAGAAGGAGGGAGGGAGGGAGGGAGGGAAGGAAGGAAGGAGGGAGGGAGGGAAAGAAAGAAAATGAAGGAAAGAAGAAAGAAGGAAGGAAGGAAGGAGGGAGAGAAAGAAAGCAAATGAAGGAAAGAAGGAAGGAAAGAAAGAGAAAGGAAGGAAGGAGGGAAGGAAAAAGAAGGATAGAAAAAGGAAGGAAGAAAGAAGCAGAGAGAGAGAGAAACAAAAAAAGAAGAAAAATAAAGAAAAAGAAAGAGAAGGAAAGAAAGAAAGAGGCACTGGGGGCTGATATCATCCCTTGGAGCCAGATCAGCCACCACTAGCTAGGTGACTGAGAAAATCACCTTTCCTCTCTGGCCTGCAGATTTCTTCTCTGTAAAATAAGGATAATAATAGTGGCTACCCAGTGGGATTATTCCCATCATTAGGGATAACACAAATGACAGATGCTTCCGCCGTAGATATGTATGTTGGTTTTGTTTTTAGTAGAAGTTGAGAGGTATTAATATGAGTATCAATATTAGCATAAGTATTAGTAAAAGCCTAGGTTTTGAATGGCCCTGCTGATTCTTGGTGAAAATCAAGAATGCCCACATTTTTAGTAAAAGCTTTGGAGCCAGTCTTAGAGTGGAAGGTGAAGAAAGTTGCTGTGTGTTCATGTGTGTGTGTGTGCATGCATGCGTGTGTATGCATGCGCATGTGTGTATGTGCATGTGTGTCCATGTGTATGTGCATGTTGCAGAGGTGTGAGCAGTTTCAACATGACTGAAGAACAGGGTAAGTGCCATGGAGCAGGTCTGTACCCAGTACAGCACAGCACACAGGAGGGAGTTACTATCTCTGTGAAGGAGCAGAGAAAGCTTTCAAAGATGTGACCTCTGCATTAGCTCCTGGCAGATAGGAAGGAATCATCTGGGTAATGAAGAGAGGGAAGTGCCAAGGCGTGGTCTTGGCAGAGTTTGGCTTGTTCAAGGAACAAGTTTAGAGGGAGCAGAGACAGGAAGTTTAAAGGAAGTGGCAGGACAAGGGGCTGCGAAGGTGGTCCAAGCCAGAGTCTGGCTCCTTACCACAAGGCCCTCTTGGACATGCTGCCATGGTTAGACCCACCCTCCACCCTCCCAGCCACATCACGTGAGCAGAAGCTCCATGTCCAAACATTCAGGTTTTCCTGGCTATGTGTCTGTCCCGAGGACTTTGGAAGTGAGGAGCATACAGGTGGAGGAAGCAGTGAAGGAGCCCTAAAGCCAGGCAAGCACTCAGGGGAGGGAGTGGAGAAGACAGTGCTTTTTGGAGGGTGTTTTCCTTCAGGTGCCCTTCCTGCTCCAGACCTTGAGGGCCTACACAGCCTATGCTATGAGCTCTGGCAGGGTGACTTCCATCCATCTGCAACATCTCCATGGCAACGGGCCATGGAAATTGAGGGTGGAGATAGTTCTTGGCAAGGCACGCTGTGATCTGGTACATCTCATGATTTTTCTTGGAGGCGTCCTTGGCTGTACTGTCCATCATAGACAGCGCTGTCCATGGGGCCCCCATCAGCAAGTCCTGCCTCTGTTTTCCCAAAAGTGCAGCTTGATTTGCTCAGTGCCATCTGTGCACAATCTCACTGGCCACCCCGCCCACCATCTGTTTACAAGCTGAAAGACAGCTGGCTGAGGTGAGGGTGACACTATGTGACCATTGGATGTACAACTTCAACTGCCTCAGCCCAGGGCCTTTACCTCTGTCACCCCGGGATCCCACTTGAGCAGATGGACCTCAGGTTAGCATCCACGGTGAGCCTGGCCTGTAGTAACTGCAACCACAGTGACAGCAATGCCAGTGATCTAGTGAAGGTGTTAGGTACTAGGTACATGCATATATCTCATTTAATCCTGTAGCAATTCTGCAAGGTAGAGATCTTCCTGATGAGGAAGCTGAGGCTCAGAAAAGTGATGTGAATTGCCTAAAGGCTGCAACTGAGGGACGGAGCTGGGAACAAAGCTCCAGTGATCTGAATTCAGAAGTACAGAACCTTCTAAACCAGAGTGAATCTTCTCCTCCTCCTGGTGTTCAGGGCCCTGCAGGGGCATGTGGTGACCTTCCCATCTGGCCTCAGCCCCTGCCCCCATGCCTGCAGCACCGCCATGACACTCTGCTGGCCCTTCTCAGATGCCACACCCACTTCCAGCCTCCACACCTGTGCCCCGGTGGTTCTCCTGAGCAGCTCTGGGAGCACCTCACAGAGGGACTCTTCTTGGTTTACAAAGTTAGCAAAGAAGTCCATTTCTTGGCATTTCCAGGTGCTAGCACTGCAGAGTCAAGGCTGACACTTTTTATTCTAAAAGTATCTGCTCATTGTTAGTGATTCCCAGAGTACAAAAGTGCACAAAGTCACATCCGCCTTTCCTTCTCACACCTCCTCCACCTCCAAATTCCACTCCCCAGCGGATGCTGCTGGGGGTGAGTGGTTTGCTGCATGTCTCCAGTTGTTTTCAAGACCATGAAAAGACACGTACATATTTTTTACAGAAACCACACTTACGGTGATCTTTCTCCCTTTGCCTCCCCTCCCCTGGCTCTGAAACTATTCTCTGTTTTTCCTGCCCTGTCCTGTGTTCGGGAGGCCAACCCCTACAGATGGCAGCACCCTGTCCCCATGGCCTCTGGCTTCTGGGTGTGTTGGCTGGTGGGAGGTACTGCTGGGAGATGGAAGGGCAGGCGGAGAGAGAGGCCAAGGTATGTACTCTGCCTTCTCCCCATCCTGCTTCTTCCCCACCTGCCTGTGGTTCTCAAAGTGGTGGGACTCCCTGGAGACCACAGCCCCAGCTCCCACTGGGCTCCAGACTCCTTGTCTTTTCCTAGGCCCCTGAGGCTGAGGCATGGCAGGGGCTTCCTGAGGTTCTTGGGTGTGCGTAGCTCCACTGGTTCCTTTACTCCTGCCTCAGCACCTGGCCTGGCGCCAACATGATGTCATTTTCACATCTTTCTACAGGGCTCAGGGTGCTCTCTGCTTGCTGCAGGGATTCTCTGACACATGTACCACTCTGAAACTTCTCTGTCCTTTAGAACTACATCAAGAGCACCTTTCCATAATAGTGCCTCCAGATCCGCTCACAGAGCAAACATGGTGCTCGTGTCTGCAAAAATCATAATCTAGAGTTTGAGACTGAAAAGAAACAGTGACCAGGTAAAGACATGAATGTGTTGGCAAATGCAGATGGTAGCAAGGGCTCTGGGAGACATGAGTGAGTTGCAATGACAGAGACTAGCAGGGCTGACCTACTTAACCAGAGTGGTGACTCCTGCCTGGCTCTGGTAAAGGCTGGCCAGTCTCCAGTCATACAGGTGGTCTGTAGTCAATTTCACCCAGTGCCCCATTGATGGACACCCAGGTCTTGTCCATGGCTTTGCTACTTCAAAGAATGCTGCGACAGACATTCTTGCACCTACATCTTTGTGCCTTCATCTTAATATATCTTGAAAGGAAGCTCCCGGTACAGAACTGCTAGAACTGTGGTGGGATTTAAAATGTGCCAGATTCAATAAATGACGGTGAAGGAGTGTTTCTCCCCAGAGAGGCCTGCATGAGAAGTAGCCACGGCTTGTTGCCCTCTACGGAACCAGAGGAAGTCTTGTCCAGGAGTGAGGGCTTGGGAGGAGGTAAGTCCATCCGGCCTTCCGGGAACTGAAGCCACGCTGTAGACTTTTTCTTTTAAAATTATTTCTCCTTTTTAAATATTTAAAAATATTATAAGTATTTTAAAAATACTTTCTCCCTTTAAATTATTCCAAGTGGCAATAATGCCACTTGCCCACCGTCACCTTTCCTGCCCACCATGACCATCTTTCTTCCAAGGAGCCTTGGTGTTAATATAAGAATGTAGCAATCAAATACCAAAGGGCCTTTTTTTTTTTTTTTTTTCCTGATAAGATTCAATTGGAAACAATGACTACTTCAGCCTTCTCAGTGAAGCACTTTGAGTGACTGAAGGTTTAAGGAGCATCTTCTCTGTGCCAGATTCATGCTGGTGCTGAACATGAATGAATGAGATGCTGCCCCCTCCCCTTTTCTCGAAAGGAGCTCCTGGTCCAGGGAGGAATGCTGAAGGGAGTCAGGGAAGTGGTTGCTAAACCTGTATAGCAGAATCATCTGGTAGGTTTTCAAAGACATGCAGCCCTGGGGCCCACCCTGGGGGCTTTCAGTTCAACAGATCTACATCTCAGGAGTATTCAAAGCCCCTAAGATGCCCCTGACACCCAGGGTGGGTTATGAGCTGTGGCTGCGACAGATGTCTACACCAGCATACAACACAGTTGCTTGTGCAAAGTAGAGGCCGCAGACCTGCATGACCCAAGTGTTGAATCCGGCATTTTGCGTAATCCATAGTTTGGGCTTGCAGATTAAAAAAAAAAAATTATTTTCCAGCTTCTGAAAATCAAGGGATCTCTCATTCAAATCCAGATTTCGCCTCATTAGAAAGATACTAACAACTAGCTACAGTTCTTGGCCTATCAGATGGGGCACTTCCTCTCCAGTTTCACAGGCTCAGCATTCTCTAGCCTCCCTCTCTTCACATTTGTCATTTGCCCTGTTGCCAGTGGATTAACAACACACTTTTTCTTATGGTAGACCTCCAGGAAAATGAGATATTTCTTATCCTCTCGCCTATATCAAAACCTGAAACCATGAAGTCTAGGCCATTGTTTGTTTTTTTTTTAAGCGAAAGAGCATATGTCTTTCTAAAAGTGTTTAATAGACACAACAAATGTGTCAAAGGAATATGAGCCCAGTCTATTTTCCTCAGTTATTTGCCCAGCCTGCCCTCCATGCACCAGAGCTCAGATTCCTCCAGTCCCTTCGGTCATTAACTCACCATGTCACCTCGCACAGTATTTGGTATTTAGTTTCTCTAGGTTACTTTGTAAAACAATGGTTCTTGACTGAGGGAAGTCCTGCCCCCCTCTGCAGACATTCAATGTCTTGAGGCACTTCTGGTTGTCACAGCTGGTCGGTTGGAGGGAGGAGCTGCCATGGGCATCTAGAGGGCAAAGGCCAGGGATATTGCTAAACCTACTGCAATATACAGGGCAGCCCCTCATAACAAAGAATTATCCAGCCCCAGGTGGCTTGCAGTTTTGGGGGCTTTCAAAGCCTTGGGAGCAGGTGGAACCTGGAAGAGTAAGTAGAATGGGAGGCAAGGAGAAGGCATTCTGGTCGAGATGGGGCAGGCAGTGGATAGAGGTGGAGAGAAGCACAGTGCAAGCTCCGGCCTGGGAATTGGGAGTGGTCTGGTTTGTCTGGGTATGGGAGCTATGCAGAGATCGCTGTCCCTGGAGAGGTTGGGGCCCAACTAGATGGGGTAGTGTTTTCAGTGCAAAGGGTGGGATGGAAGTCAGTATGGCTGTTCACAAGATATGCCAGCTCTCTGTCCTTCCGGGATGTAGCAGGTTATACTTCCTGCTCAAGTAAAACAGGGCTGGCCATGTGACTCTCCCTAGCCATGGAAGAATGAGCAGGAGCATGTACTCACTACTGGGCAGCATTCAGAGCCAGTGCAATGCTTCATGGCACTCTCCCCTTTCCCTCTGACACAGTGGACCCCAGCTTTCAGGACTGTAGTTGCCATCCTGGGACCTGGGGCAACCAGAAGGAGCTGGAACCTCACCAACCCACAGTGGATATGGAAAAGAGATGATTTTTGTGTTTTGAGCCACTGAGATTTGAGGATTGTTTGTTACTGCAGCAGAACCTGGCCATTGTAACTGATTTAGGTGGAAATCACTGATACTACCTGAGACGATGGTACACAGAGATGACATTAAATTGTACTATATCCCCCAGGGAGAACCCTTTATAGCTATGTGGATTGCACCAAGGAGTACGTTTCAGTGTGGTGCTAGGTTGTCTTTCATGCCTTTCCAATACATCCTATGCTCCCTTTTTAACAAACAGAGAGTGGGCACAGGTTCAAGTGTCTGTATTTAGCTAAAATTTCATAGGGTAGTTTTAAAATGGAATTTAATGTTAGGGTTGCCTTCCATTTATGGTGAGGAATTATAGTTTTCCATTTACAGTAATGATGTAAAATTTTTAACATTGTAAGTAGAGAAAGTGAATTATTTTAAAGGCTTACATAAAGCCAATAAAACGCAGGTGGTGCACACGTACAGCAAAAATCATATTTTTGCTTGCAAATGACTAAAGCCAGGGGTGTAGAGCTCAAAGCATATGGCAGCATCTCTTGTGGAAGTGAAAGCATTCTGTCAAGGCAAAAGTACAACAGTAACAACAACATAACATTAATATTTCCAGACATCCTTCCAACAACAAGGTAAAAGCAGCCATCTCACAGTATAATTCAGAGAGGCATATAGCATAGTCCTATGTCCACTACACCGCCCAGTGCCGGACGCACAGTGGGTGCCCAGCCAATGTTTGTTAAGTGAGTGATCAGTGAGTAGGACTTGGTAAGATTGAAATGCTCTCCTAGATGGGTAGGCCACAGTCTTAGAAAGATGTCGGCTCTGCTCAGCATGTTGAAAAGTTTCTGTGGGCACATCTGGGAGAAGAGGCAGAGCTCTGCAAACAGAGGTGAAGAAAGTGAGGAGTTTGCAGTGTAGCTTGTGGGGACTGGGAATTGGACAATAGGGAGAGGAGCCACAGATGCTGGGGGCTGCTGGCCAGACGGAAAAAAGAAGTCCCACGTGGGGTGTGTGTGTGTGTGTGTGTGTGAGTGTGTGAGTGTGTGTGTGTTGTGGGGGATTTGGGAAAGAATAATGGAGAACAGACATATCTAATATGAGTTTTAAAGCTATTTGCAAGAGGCATGCAACGGAAATCCACCCTGCCTCACCCCCACCACCAATAGTTGAGCTTCACACTTCCATTTGCACAGTCCAGCTCCTACTCAGCAAGGGAGAAAGGAGGATTGCAGAAATCTTGGGGAGGCTCAGGTTTCCCAGGGCTGTGGAACTGTAGGTAGTTCTATTGTGATTTCAAGAATTGATGAGGCTGTGGCTGCTTCCTGGGTTACACAGGAGCGAGTGAGTGAATGAATGAATGCAGTGACTAACGCACACGGAGTGTGATGCACCCAGAGACACTTTTGCTGTGGCCATGAACAGTGGGTGGCAGATCTTATTATTCAAAAGTGGCTGTTCCAAGATGCTTCGTTGCCCATTCTCTTCCACAATGTGACCTTGACCCTCCTTCCATTGAGAGGCGGTGTCCACGTCTCCTTCCCTTAAGTGTGTGTAAGCTTGTGATGGCTTTGACCAATAGAATACAGTGAAGTGATTATACGTACTGACCAAAGGATAATACGGCTTCCTCATTCTGGGACATTCACTCTTTCAGTCCTTGGCTACTCCATTAAAGACAAGCCAAGCTGTAAGGAGCAACTGCGTGTAGATGTTCTGTTCTGCAGGCTTAGCTTTAGGTCACCCCAATGCAGACTTTCTGACAATTCCAGTTTCCAGCTGTCAGCTCTCCTCCAGTCTTCAAGTCTCCCCAAGTGAGGTTCCAGATGTCCAGGAACCAATCCTGCAGTACCCTGTCTGAATTCCAGACCCATAGGAACATATGAAATGGCTGTTTTCAGCCACTAAGTGTAGGCGTAGTTCGTTATGCAGCGATTAGTGTCTGAAACACAGCAACTGGTGCTCCCCATCTTAGAATCCTCGGCTCACAGCAACAAGCCTGAAACCAAGCAGGAGCTCAGTGAGAGCCATTGGGTAAATGGGGAGGGAATACTGAAATGAATCAGCATGCACTTTTATTTTTTATGTTTTATTTATTTTATTTTATTATTTATTTTTTTGTGTGTGAAAATGGGTGTCTTGCTGTGTCGCCCAGGCTGGCCTCCTACTGCGGGCCTCAAGCGATCCATCTCTCTCAGTCCCCTTAGCAGTTGGTATTACAGGTCTGAGCTGCCGTGCCCAACCCAGCATGCACCTTTAAAGCTCTGCTCATATGTGGGCTTGGTTTCCTTCAGGGGCCCCTTCTATCCTCTTACAGTGTGGCTACGTGAACAGACAGGGCACCAACGTTTTTGTGGTGCCTAGATGCCCCAGAACCATGAAACGGCATCTCTTTTTCAAGGGGCCTCTGACATGATTTCCTCTCACACACCACTTCTCTGGTTTGGGAAATTTGGTAGGAATGAGAAGATTGCTGCTAATGCAAATGGGTAAATGTGAAAGGCACGCAGAAAGGAAATATGAAGGGAAGGGATTTTCACACTCAGCAAGCTATGTTGTAGCATGGTATTTTCTACCAAAATAAAGTCCTGTATAGCAGCTTTACAAGGCAGGCCTCTAACAAAGCACACTAAAGAGGCTGTTCGCACACCGCTCCTCTAAGTCGCTACAGCCCACGTTTCCACCCAGCTGCCAGGGTTGGGGAAGAGATTGCTCCTGCTGAAATCCACGCACCTTCATGAAAGTCTCAGTCCTGAGTGGAGGCAGTCTGTTGGCCAGGGTGATTTTTCAAGTGCTGTCCAATGCCAGTTTACTTGACTGGCCCCAAAGCTGCTTTGCAATTGCTGTTAAGAAGTCTAACCCTGAAGGAGGATTTACAAAGAGCCAGGAGCTTGCCTACCTGGACAACACCGGAGGGCAACGTCCGGCTCAGGCAGTTGTGTCCTGGCTGAGAAGGAATCATGCGGCATTCCCAAAGCAGGCGGCCAACTTCCTTCAACAGAGGGGGCCACACCTGTGTTTCAATAACAAAATTGCTGCATCCAGGGTCTCGCTGCCCTTGGCGGTTTCCCTGACATGTGACCCAAGAGCAGTTGGGAACACTTGCTGACTGCAACCTGGCAGGAATGACTGAAAGAAGCTAAATTGTGTTGTGGGGAAGGGATCTCTCTGAGAAATCCCCACCTTGTAAATCAACTGTGAAAGTGTGTTGTCAACCAGAGCCTTGGAAAGAGGGCGTCTAGTTCAGCTACTTTCTCACTAGCAGGATGTTCAGTAAATTTTGAGTTTCTCAAAGCAGAGAAATACGCAGCCAATTCATTCCTTATAACCTGAAACCTCAATCTTAAAATACGTTTCATGTTGATTTTTCCAAAGCTGTGTGAACTTTTTGACATGGGCCAAGTGTAATGCCACAGCATTAACATGAGATGCTACAAATGTCCAGACGAAAAGTATCATAAAGTCAGTAGATCAAAAGTGTGAGAGAACTTCAAAAATATTATACAAATATGAATATTTGGTAGCATAATTTTTTTTTTTTTTACAGGGAGGAAATAAAAGCTCTTGGAACTGGAGACAGGGGTCATTAAATTGTCTGCAAGAAGATGGAGAAAATTATCTTATAGAAATTTCCCTCAGAAAACAATTGCGTGTTGAGGAAATGAATTCACAGGTACGTCCCTGTGGTTGTGCAGTCAGACCACAGAGGGCATTCTCCAGTCTCTAGACTGACTATTGAGGACGTGGATTCTGTTAGCTAGCCACAGTTGACCTGGATGGGGAAGACTTGTTTGGGGGAAAAGCTGCATTGCTTGACCCAACAGAAAGGAGAGGGAGCATTTGTGGGGAAGTTTGGAAGAGGAAGACCGTCAGAGGAAGCATGAGAGAGGGGGGCTTGGGGAACAGGCATGCCCAATAAGAGCTGGAGGAATTTTGCTATGAGGGATACAAGATAACATCTGTTCTGCATTTCCCTCACTGAAAATCTGCTTGGATTTCTTTGTGGAAAAATGAATTAGAGATAAGAGGCTGGGTCGACTTGGAATCTAAATAGAATCTTGGAGTTGGAAGGAATTTTAAGAGGCTACCAAGCCCATCCCCAATAAAATTAGGAGCCCTCTCCCAGACAACCCTTGGAGATATGAGCAGTCTTGTTCAAATACATCCAGAATGGAGGGCTCACTTCTTCAGGATGTAAACAGGATCATGGAGGAACTTCCAGTATTGGGTTTGCTTGTTTGATTCTGAAGGATTGTAAATAACTAAGCAACTATACTTCATAGTAGCGAACGGAGGGTGTAATAGTAAATTCATAGTAAAGTCACAATAGCTACTGGATAGAGCATTCCTGCTAGGTGTCAACTTAGACCGTGTCATTAGAGTCTTAAGGAAAGTCATTCCCTCTGCTTTGCAAGCCCAGCTGATTGTCCTGAATTCACACAGCTAGTATGAGGCGTAGGGGAGCCAAGATTCGCATTCAGGCTCTTTGAGGTTTTCACCCCATCACAGTTCCTTCCGTGTTGGCTTTATTAAGAAATCACCCTCTGCCAACATTTGTGAGAAAACACTTGTTCTGCAGAGTGACAGGTTCTACATTACGGTTGGCTGTGGACTCCGTACCATAAGAGGAACAGAGAGAACTTCCAAAGCAATCAACTAACTTGTAAAGGAAACTTGGAGAATAAATAATCCCTGAGAAAAGTTTAGAAGAACTGAGATGATTTCACTTGGAGAAGACTGATTATATAATAAGTCTTCAGGTTTATAAAAGATTTTTAGGGACGGTGGCCACCAGCTGTTCTTCATCTCCCCTCTGGACTGGAGAGAGGAAATTGGCTTAGGCAGCAGCCTGAGGGTGTCTATATGGAAGAATTCCTGACCCTGGAATGGGTCAATGCAGAAAACAAAATAGGACAGGCCTTTCTTCTGAGGACACCAAACGGACACCGTCATCATCTTGGTGTGTGGGGGCTTTTTAGAAGCCAATGTCTGCCTTACTAACAGGGCTTACTGGGTGTGTACCTCAGGATTTTGTCTCTGACAGAAGCACACAGGGTTGGAGGGGGAGTGCTGTGGATCCCTCAAGATCTTCCCTGACAGGAGCTCCAATGGGGCTATGCCTCCATTACAGCCCAGTGCCCCTTGATAATGATGGACCCCGCACCAGGGGATTATGCTTGGGTAAATGTCTGTGTCACCGGCTCTGCCACTGGCTGGGAAACACTGGGCAAATTATATAACTTCTATGAAGCTCAATTTCCTGGTCTGAAAAACTGGGATTGAGAGTACCTGATGGGATTCTGGGGAAGAGGTAATGAAGTTATCTGTGTGTTGGTCTACAGACTACCTCTCACATAGTTGGCACTCAGTACAGGATCATCCCTGTCTTCATTACCCAAATCTCTAGGATTTAAGTGCAGTCTAAATAAACTCCATTTTCTTTCCTTTTCTTTTCTTCTTTTTTTTTTTTTGAGATGGATTTTCACTCTTGTCACCCAGATTGGAATGCAATGGCACAATCTCAGTTCTCTGCAATCTCTACCTCCCAGGTTCAAGCGATTCTCCTGCCTCAGCCTTCCGAGTAGCTGGGATTATAAGCACCTGCCACCAAGACCAGCTAATTTTTGTATTTTTAGCAGAGATGGGGTTTCACCATGTTGGCCAGGTTGCTCTTGAACTCCTGAGCTCAGGGGATCCACCCACCTCAGCCTCCAAAAGTGCTGGGGTTACATGCGTGAGCCACTGCACCTGGCCAAGAAACTCTGTTTTTGACAGTTATTTTGAGTTGAAGAGTTCTACAAGATGACTCTCTCAGAGACCTCATCAAAGATGGGCACAACTTAGATTTGTGGTATGGGAGATTTAGTGATGGAGTTCATGTTCATTTTCTCCACCACCCTCATGTAGTTCATGCCTTGGGCCTCACTGCTCTCAGCCCAGATCATCCTGGACCAGAGCATCTAGGCTCTTTTAGAGCTCACTTTGCTGCCTCACGCTTTAGTTCACTCATCAACATTGTTGTCTGATGCCCTCTGGGTCTTTAGTCCTTAGATATAGATTCCAGGGAGGCTGCAAGTGATCTCAGTTAAGACTCAGTCCCTACCCCAGCTTCTCCATGGCTTGCTGTGTGGCCTCAGTCAAGACACTTAATCTTCTTGAGCCATGGTTGCCTCATCTGTAAAGTGGAAATGAAAATCTTGCAGCCTGTCCTATGGATGGAATTAGAGCTGGCAGACCACCTGGTACAAGCCTTACACACTGCTGCCAAATACATGTTGAGAACAGGGCAATGTTTTCAGGATTGCTCCCAGCTCCAGGCCATGCTGAGCCACGTGGGAGGATCTCCTGAGTCCACCAGAATCTGAACATCCATCAACCTGAACTGCCTTAGAAACCAACACCCTTTTCTCCTCTCCCCAAGTCCCTCTCTGCCACACAGGAGGAGTTTCCTCTCTCTGGCAGAGGTGTTAGGAAGAGAGCTTCTGCAATGTTCTCTTCTTCCCTTAGTTTCCCTGGCGCCACTAATCTGATTGGCCAGAGCTGACCCTGGGGGGCGGTGGTAGGGGGGCTCTGGCTGGCCCTGTTTTCTGCCTGAGATCTCTGCTGTAGAAGTTGCTTTCAGGAGCTCACACCCCCTAACACAGTCTTCCAGGAGGCCAGCCTGTGAGGGGTGATTAGATGCTTGCTTAGCCCTTAAGCCTGTGCTATGGGCATTCTGAATGGGCTAATACTTCGCTGTGTGCATTGTGGGGCATCTAGCAGCATCTCTTTCTATCCACTAGATGCCAGGAGCATCTGTCACCCCAGTTGTGACACATCTCTCGGTAAAGGGACCGAGGAGGGGGGACTCACTCTTGACTGAGAGCCTTTGAATGAAGCTGAGACTGGGATTGATGTTCAGGTGATGAGTCTCCTGTTCATTGTCGCTGTCAGAACTAAAAAGAGGGAGAAGGGAATTTTACTCCCACCAACGCTTAAACTCTTGACTGTGCTAGGCTAAGTAAGAGGCCTTCTTTAGTTTCTATATAGCAAGAGAGAAACAGAAGAAAGAGGCAGACAGAGAAGAGGAGTGAGGCAGAGAGGGAAATTGAGGCAGGAGCTAGCAGCAGAAGACTTCCATCAAAGTCCCAAGAGTTCTGAGCATGCAGGAGCAGAGGAAGAGGCGGGGCTGCCTGTGCCTGGGTAAATATGCTCTCTGGGATGGAAGGGCTGGCAGGTAAATATTAGTGACCATCTCGGCAGCAGCTCCTGGGGCAACTTGAGGCGGGGAAGGACACACAGCCCCTTTTACAGAAACCGCATTTTTTTTTCTTCCTGTCTCTCTGCCCATCCAGTCCCTGCGAACTCCCTGGTGTGTCCTGCCCTGCCAGACCCTCTGCCCCTGTCATCTGCCGTCGGCTCCAGGCACATATCACCGGTGCTGGAACCCAGGAGCGTGGAGACCAGGGGTGGGGGTGCCAGGGGCGGGCAAGGAAACAAAACTCCCCACACCACACTGTCAAGAATGATCATTGCCTTTTCAGAGGCCGACTTCACCCCGTGCCAAGGCAAGAACTGTCTCGCCACCTTTCAGTTCTTGTTAAAAAGCAGAAGGAATGTCAGGGCCGGGCCTCGGGACAGAGAGGGCTTTCTTCGCAGCCCTGGATGAATCTCAGCACCTTAGTGAAAGCTCTTATTAGTCCCAGCTGGTGTCCCGTTTTTCCCGAGTTGGAATAAAAAATTGCCTCGGTCATCCTTTCCCAGGCTAATTTCAAAAGCATAATTACCATCATCATAATTGATTACTATTTATTTTGGTCATTAATAGTCGTGCACTCCCTTGTTACGTGTGGATTAAATGATCCAAGAATATGTAGGGCACGTGGCAGCTGTATTTATTTTCCCTCATTCCACATACCTCCCTGCCCCTGGCCCTTTCAGGGTAACCCCTTGATTTCATGACACCCAGAGAGCCCCGCCCTGGCTTTAATGTCCAAACTACTGAACTTTGGTGACTGATCAGAGTTAGGGTGAAAGGCAGGGGGTTCTAAAAGGATATGAAGAGGGTCCTATCAGGGCTAGAAAGGCCAAGAGGGGTGCACCCTCCCAACTTCCGTTGCGGGAAAAACAAAACAGAGGGGGGCAGAAGAAAGATAACTTTAACATAACCAGAGTGCTGTTTCTTCTCTCTGACCCCTTGAAAGAGGCAGTTCCCAAGCATCAGTGGGCACTTCCTTTGGGAAGATAATTGGTGTCTTTTGCTTTCAAGACAGGAAACTTGGGAGACATCTGTGCAAGCATCACAAGTTCCCCCCAAATATTCAAAATATGCATATAGCTCCCGCTTCGCCAAAATTCTTCAGTCCCCATCAGATGAACGTCCTGGAGGAGGTTAGCTGAATTCATACCTACTCCTGAGTTGGAACAATTTTGTTTCCACATCATCGTACCTACCATTGGACACTTAGCTCCTGAAAGGCCCTGGAGGTTCCAAAAATGAAGACGAGTAAGTAGAGGTTGAAAGCTTTAAATTCCCAGAGGCCAGGCCCTTATACTTCCTGCTACCTGCTAAGCAGAAATGAGGGGCCCAGGGTGGGAACTGGATTCAGGCTACACCAAATGAAACCATTCTTTATGGAGAGGGATTTAGTCAGTACTCAGGGAGAAGCTGATTTCAGAGCTGTAGACAGGGTCTTGGTAGCATCTGAGACCCTGCTTTCAGTTATTTCTGAAACCTGGGGTAGAAACACGGAATAGCAAGACAAGTTGTGTCCTGCATAGCTCCAGGAAGTCCCTTCATCTGGCCACTGTGTGATAGTGGCCACTGGGGTTGTGCCTGCACAACACGACAACCCCATCTGGCAGCATCCCTGCCCTTTCTTCAGCTTACTTAGTGCTTACACTGATACCTTGTTATTAAGCTCCCCTTTTTGCCAAATCTAGTTGGAATTGGATTTATGCCACTTAAACCAAATAAGACCTAAATAATATGATGAGAATAGTTATCTACAACCACAAAGAACAATGACAAAAAGATGTAATATCTTCCCACCCTCACCCCCAGCTTATTCTAGATCACAGGAAGGAAGTTCTTGTCTTTCTTAGCTATTAACTGTCAAGGACTAGACATTCAGGGAGTCTGGAGTCGGGGTGGGGGTGGGGAGAAGAAGCATAGATGCCAGTTTACACCCCCACCCTCAGCCACAGTCCTGGGGTGCCAGGCCCTGTGGAGCTGCCAGGCTGTACCATGCAGAGGGTGGGTGAATGCAAGAAGTGTCTAGAAAACCTTCAGGATGGCTGCATGGAAACAGCTGCACAGCTCCATAAGAGATGTCAATGTCAAGGCTGACTCTACATTTTCCAGGGGAAATGGGGCTGAGAGAATGCTGTGCTCAGGCCAGAAGAGATGGAGATCCGGAGGGCTGGGGGATGCGGAGAGAGAAGGAAGGTTACAAGGCAGAATTGCTGCACATCTAGACCCTGGGAAAAGAGAAAGAGGAAGAGCCTTGAAGAAGCTTTAAATTCACAGTTCGTGCATTCAACCCCTCTGAGGACTTTCTGAGTCTCCCTAGTGAAATACATAGACACTGAATTTCAGTAATGAACAATTATGAAAAGATATTTTTAAAAGAGTGTGCAAGTATGGGGGAACAGGGGAAGACTGGCAGAGTTCTTAGTGAGAAGACAGAGGCGAGAGAATTCAAGTAATCTTGAGGAATGTAAATAAATGTTCTACAAAGAGACATGGCATGGGGCAGGATGATCAGTGTGGATTTTGAAATCGACCTCACCTAGCTTTTCAGCACCTAGTCCCCTAGTCTGCATGGTCACTCCCACTTTATTCTGTTTATTAGAAATAAGTTACTAAGTTTTGGCTGGGCGCAGTGGCTCATGCCTATAATCCTAGCACTTTGAGAGGCTGAGGTGGGTGGATCACCTGAGGTCAGGAGTTCGAGACCAGCCTGGCCAACAGAATGAAACCCTGTCTCTACTAAAAATACAAAAATTAACTGGACATGATGATGGATGCCTGTAATCCCAGCTACTCAGGAGGCTGAGACAGGAGAATCACTTGAACCCAGGAGATGGAGGTTGTAGTGAGCTGAGATCATGCCACTGCACTCTAGCCTGGGCGACAGAGTGGGACTTGTCTCAAAAGAAAAAGGAGCAAGTTACTTAGTCTAGCCCACATTGGAGGGGAGTGAAATTAGAATCCATCGTTTGTGGAGAGGAGTATCAAAGAATCTGTAGGCATTTAAAAACCATACCCAAATCCAGGTTAGTCAGCCTTTC
Organism: Sapajus apella; assembly: GCF_009761245.1. Classification (NCBI taxonomy): domain Eukaryota; kingdom Metazoa; phylum Chordata; class Mammalia; order Primates; family Cebidae; genus Sapajus; species Sapajus apella. The sequence goes on from NW_022437057.1 coordinate 3,035,394, forward strand.
CATGGTTTCTTCACTTTCAGGGTTTTAAGATTTATCTTCCCAGCAGTCTGCAGGGCACACATCCATTAAGCAAGAGTTTCTCAAGTTTGGCACTATTGACATTTTGCACACATAATTCTTTATTGTGGGGGCTGTCCTGTGCCTTGTAAGATGCCTTGTAAGATCAGCATCCCTGGTCTCTACCCAGAAGAAACCAGGGGCAGCCCCATCCCCAGCTGTGACTATGAAAAATGCCTCTAGACATTGGCAAATGTCCCCTGAGTTGGGGGTGGGAGAAAGGCAGTGGCAAAATTGTCTTTGATTGAGAACCATGTTAGCCCACTCTAGAGTTTCACCATAGACTATTTCAATAATAAAACATACTTAGGGTGTAGGGTGTCATGCACAATGCTGTCGATAATTTGGTCTAATATGTGCCTTTTGTTCTCATTTTGATTTTTTTTAAAGATGCATAGCTCAGCTAGTTTTACAAGGTTTGTTAAGACAAATTACATTTCTCAGTGTTCCTCCCTCCCATTTTCCCATCTCCAGGAACAATGTTGACAACTCTTTTAGTATTTACTCCCTAACTCTATTTATGCTTGAATTGCTGCTTCCAGCTTTTGCAGTTTTTGTATTACCCATTGACTTGCCACTGTGGAAGATAAGGCTTATTACTCCTCCCTCCACGTCTATGTTAAGACTTCCCATCCCCCCACCTTCTCTTTATATTGATATTGTAATTTTGGCTTGAGAAGTAGTCATTGTTTCTTACGTAGCTTTATATATGCCTGGCAGAAGTATGCCTGAGCCAGTCTTTTGTTTTCCCTGGAATTAAAAATTGCCCTTTTATTGTTGTTGTCTGCTCAGATTTTTCTGTACTTATTAATTCAACTCCTAAATCTTTCAGTGTTCCCATTCTCATAAATTCTCTCAATTTCACCTTCCTGAAGAAATCTTACCTGCTCTGTCTGGGCGAGTTCGTCTCTACCCCCGCACAGCTGTCAGCCTGGGCTAGTCCTTCACCCTTATCCTAGCACTACTCTCACTTCTTGTTTCTGAATGATGTATTGGGTGAAATATTTTCTCCCGAGAATTCATATCCTTCCCAGAAGGTCAGAATGTAACATTATTTGGAAATAGAATCATTGTCAATGTAATTAGATAAAATGAGGTCATGCAATTGTAGGGTGGGCCCTTAATCCAGTATGATTGGTGTCTTTACAAGAAGAAAAGAGACACAGAGACACAGAGACAGATACACACCGAGGGAACACCATGTGAAGACACAGAGGGAAGACTGCCATGTGAAGAGGGAAGGCAGGGACTGCAGTTCTGTTGCCATAAGCCAAGGAATGCCTGGGGCCCACAGAGGCTGGAAGAGACAAGAAAGGATCTTTCCCTAGAGGTCACAGATGAGTGTGGCCTGGCTGCCACCATGATTTCAGATTTCTAGTCTCCAGAACAGTATGTGACATAATAAATAATTTCTATTGTTTTAAACCACTCAGTTTGTGGGACTTGATTATGCAAAACAAAAAAAACCCTAGGAAATTAATACATATGGCTTGTCTTTTTTCTTTTTTTTCTTCCTTGGTTTATTCCCTCATTTGGTAGAGCACACCCTGCAATGGCTTTCTTGGAAAAAGCATGTAGAAGTTAAAATTTTGTTTGAAAGTTTGCATGTCTGAATTATTTTTATTCCACTCTTACGTTAGAGTGATAATTGGGCTGGATATAGAATTCTAGGTTGAAAATAATTTTCTTTAAAATGTTGAAGTCACTGCCCTGGTTTTGTTTGTTTGTGGAATTTTCTCCCTGTGTGTCATTGAGAATTCTGAATTTATTCTAATTCCTGACTGTGGCATGTGATTTGTTTTTCTCCTTCCCTTCAGATGCTTGGTAGGGTCCTTTCTGTATTCCCAGTGTTCTGGAAGTTTTATATAATATTGTACCTTGGTGTGAGTATATTTTCATCCAGTATGCTGCACTCTTAGAGCTCCCCTTCAATCTGCAGATTAATGTTCTTCAAGTTTGGAAAATATTCTTGTTTTGTTGCTGTTTTTGATGAATCTCCTCCCTTCTGCCCTATGTTTACTGTTTTTTCTTTTTGATACTCTTCTTACATGCATGTTGGACTTCTTGGGCTGATCTTCGAGCTATTTCCTCTTTTCTTTCTATCTCTTTGTTTTTCTGAGTTCCTTTCTGAAAATGTTCCTCAGTTTTATCTTTCAATCTTTTTTATAAAGTTTTTTTCTCTTTTTACATTTTCAATTTCAAGAAATAGTTTTTGTTTCATAAGTGTTCTTGTTTTATAGCAGTCTGTTGTTTTGTTTTGTTTTCCCACGGGTACAGTGTCTTTTCTTACTTCTCAAATGTTATCAGTGATTATTCTTGGAAGTTTTCTTCTTGTATAATTTCTGTTTTCCCTAAGTTGCTCTCATTTGTTTGCTTCATTCTCTGACTTTCCTAACAGAGATTTTCCTCATGTGTTTATTCATCTGTGATTGTCTGCATGGGTGGAGTTTTTTTTACTGTGAGCTTTATTGTAGGTGTTATGTTTTGCCAATTTTGGGGGGAGTCTCAGTGAGTATCTTCAGATCTTTCTACTTGGGCTTGCCAGACTTTGCAGAGAAGACCCTTCCAACCTACTGTCTAGAGGGCAGAGGCATGGCTGCAAGCATTCTGGAAGTCCAGTAGGGGAGGGAGAGTTGGGGAAGGAGGAGTCTTAACATCCAATATGTCCATAGTCACTGAATACTTCTGTTTCCAATACATATGATACCCCTGATCTTAATTAGATCTGATGTCACACAGTCCAGCATTCCTATGTTTTACCCTCCCTGGAAAGCAAATGGTCAGTCTTTTGTCAGGGTAGAAAAGGAGCAGACACCTAGCAGTTTGGAGTTGTAGTGGGGATCCAGGCATTTAACTACTTCTAAAAAAATTTCAACCAACCTCCGTTATTTTATACTCTTTCCCCACAGCTTTGCTCTCAGTCCCAGAAGTACCTGTTGCTACAGATTCCTGAGTTGTTCTGATGCCAGTGGTTTCATGCAGCAAATGCTCAGAAAAACCTGGGAATCTGTGGCAACAGGTACTTCTGGGACTGAGAGCAAAGCTGTAGAGAAAGAGTATAAACGAATGGAGGTTGGTTGAAATCCAGGGTTCATGGATTTTCCTGCCTATTGGGTTGGGATTCACCTCTGGCAGGGCTGCTCCGTCAGTTAATTCTCATCCATGAGCTTTCCAGTTCCTAAAGTTTTGTTGTGTTCACGTCTTTCATTTCTCCTTGTAAGTTCATGCCTTTAAAGAGAATCCCATAAAGATGGTTGTAGCAAGTTTTCCTGGGGGATTGCAACCAGGTATTTGTGTTCAAGCTGACCTCTTCATTCAGAGGCCCTAGTTTGTGTTTCCAACCTTATCTCAGGTGTTATTTTAGAAAGGAGGTTGAATGCTTCTCGAGTTTATTCCAAAATGCTTTTCTCAGCATTACTTCATCCAAAACAGCATTTGGACCTGACCAATCATATGCAATTCAGCAAAAGCCACACAATATATTTATCTATATAATGTCTTCCTATTTAACCAAAAGAATCATATTTCCATCAGATGAGTTTCTCAAGCACCCTACCCACTCCTTTCTACCTTTCCTGCTTTTGGTCTGAGGATAGCCCATTCCACAGGTGCTACTGGGAAGAAGTGAAGAAAGCAGAGTCGGGGTGGGAGGAGGTTTGATTATTCATTGGTTTGTGACACACACAGTCAAAAGACAACTTAGGGCTTGTTTCCCTTAGGATGGGCAGAAAACCTGTTTTGATGCAGTGCTGTGAGAGCAGAGACCACAGGAGGCAAAGGAATGAGGCGTGCAGCTATCTGGGGAAGAGTTTTCAGGAGTAAGAAGGACAGGGCCGAAGCCTCTAGAAGGGAAAGAAGCAGGAGGCCCATGGGGCTGGAGAGGACTAAACAAGAGGGTCCGTGAAGTAGGGATCGGCTGTTGGCAGGCAGGCATGATTGGACAATTGACAGTTTCTCTGGGTGAGGTGCGGAGCCACATGCGGTCTGGAGTAGGGTGGCGTGACGCCTCCTGTGTCATGGGCAAGAGCACAAGCAGAGAGCCTAGCCAGAGGGCTTCTGGAAGCATCCAGGGGAGATGCTTCTCTTGATGGTATTGGCCTGGACCAAGTGGTACCAGTGGAGCTGGTGAGATAGGGTTGGACTTTGGATGTATTTGAAGGTAAAGCTGAAAAGATTTACAGATAAGTTAGATATGAGGTGTGAGGGAAAGAGACATATCCAGGATGATTCCAAAATTCTTGACTTCAGCCACCTGAAGAACACAGTTGTCAGATGTTGAGATGGGCAAGGCTGGGAGAAAAGCAGGCTTGGAAGGGAAGATCTGGAGCTCCGGTTTGGCTCTGCCAAATTTGCATTGCCTACTGGATATCCAAATAGGGTGCTGAAGGTGAGGGGGATAGAGATCGTAGAGCTGACGAAAACACCCAGTGTTCATGGAGCTTGTCCAGTGGGCCAAATGCTGATGTGCGTTTTATCTGTGTAACTCATCCCATCTCCATCGCCACGACAACCTGATAAGAGACGATTCTTCCTATGCATGCCAGGAACACAAAGTCATGGAAGGTAAAGTAGCTTGCCTACCGCCACATGGTTGGTAAGCACTGGGGCTGGTTTCAACCTGTGGCCCCAGAGCCTGCCTTTCTAGCCACTGGGCTTTCTGTGTCCCCTCCCTCTGGCACATGCACTTAGGGTATTCCAGGTTTGGTGCAGGTACAAGGACCTGAAGTGTCAACCTTTGCCTAGGGCAAAGCAGACAGAAAACTCATGCGATGGTTAAAAGTGAGGCTTCTGGGGACAAGTCAGGGCTGGGTTTGAATCTCTGTCACTAACTAACCCTGAGGAACTTATTTTTTTCCTTCTCAGTCTTGGTCCCCTCTTCTGTGAAGTGAGAATAATAATGGCATTGACCTCAGAGAGTTGTGAGGATGAAGTGAAGTAATGCATGCAAAGTGCTCAATAGATATTATTTGTTTTCATTATTGTTATTAAAGACCAAAGATTGCAATGTCTTTCAATCAGATTCTCACTCCACTCAATTCCCCACAAGGTAGGGGAAAATTGTGAAAGGGGTTTGGAAATCAACTATGATGAAATGGAGCTTGTGGAGACTTTGGGGAAAGGCTCTCTTGCTTTCAAAAGTCCGGAGTAGTTCAGGGCTTTACCCAAATCTCATAATATTAGGGATACTTGGGGGCCAATAAAACCACCCCTCATCCTTCTGGCCCAGTGGGCTCTGTCTTAATTTTTATGACTCCAGGGCCCCAGGGCTCAAGGCTACAGGAAGGAAATGTCCTCCAGGCTGGAGATGGGACTCATAAAGATGCTTCCTGTCTCCCAAGGCCATCTCAAACTTCACTCAGAGGATGCTGGGGGTAGCTTTAATTGGCCCTCCTTGCCACACGCGGTGCAAACAGCCCTGGAATGTTTCCTTAGACTGGGCTGTCTCTTACTTACAGGAACAAAGAGTCACCTTTAATTCCTGGGTCCAGAAAGAGCCCAAATGAATTTAGAACAACTAAAGACTCTCAGTTCAGAGGACACTGAAAAAAGCAACCAATAATTACAGCTCGGGAGCCATGAAGTAGCCCAAAGAGACCAAGGTCTGTCTGTAGGAGACCAAAGAAAGAATTCTGTTTACCAATTTTTCATTTATGCTCCACCTACTTCCCAAAAGAATTTGGGGTGGCTGACAGGAGAAAGAAAACAAGAATCCCATCTTTAAGACTTTACCCACTGGTAAAGCTCCGGAGATGGACCTAATACAGTGGGTTATTTTGCCATGAGAAAAAAGAGACAGATCATGGAATCAAATAAGTCACATTGGGGGACCAGCTACTCATTTGCACGACGCACACTGAGAAGAGAAACCAGTCCAAACACTTCTTTTTCTAGCATCATCAAAGAATGGAATTTTTCATCCAACATTGCCATCTTTAAATGACTGATTCCTCTTTGTTCTGGGCTCTGAAATACTACCATTAGAATTCTTAGGGAAAACGTGACATGAGTAATTGCATCAGTTTATCAGGTGGTTTCCATTATGACCGTTGGTACAGGAGTGGATGCTGGTTTGGGGCAGAAGTGAGCATCTGGATTCTTCAGACTGCTGGGGAAAGAGAGGATGGGCAGGCAGGGGTCTCAGGTTGCGGGGGATCTGACTGCAGAGTGGGGAACATGGGGAAAATAGAAGGTGGGTAAATGCGTGGCAGCAAGAAACTGACATTTTTTGAGCATGTATTTTATATTTAGGTCTTTCAAATGTTACCTCTACAACAACCCTGTGAGAATGGCATTATTATTCCTAATCGTACTAAGGAGGAAACTGAGGCTCAGAGAAGTGCGGTGATGGGCCTAACTCACGGTTAGAAGGGAAGCAAGTTCTTACTTGTTCACAATGAGATCCAGCACCAGCCGATTTAAAATCATGAGGAGCATGAGACTTCTTAGCTGCTGTGGCATCCTGGAAGTCCAGACCTGAGGGTGCTTTAGAAATTCTCTTAGTACAACCTTCTCCTTTGACAGATAAGGAAGCAAAAACCCAGGGGCCTGAGGCCTCTTGCCTACTTCATGATAGCAGAGGCTCAACTTGAAAGTCAGCTTTAAACTCCAGGGTCCTGCTGTTTTCTGGACGGCCACCATGACACCACCTTACACAAAGCTCCCTAAAATTCTCCCAGCCCGCAAATTTTCAAAAATGGAAAGTTCAGCAGCCACACCTCCTCAGAAGTGGAGTCTATTTTGTGCTGGAAGCCACTATATTTACCATATCTGACCTTGGTCTACATCAGACAACATTCTTCAGGATCTAGAGACTGTTACAACCGGCCTTCAGGGGAGTAGATATGCTTCATTGTGTCAGGTATTTCCAGGCATAAGTGGCCTGGGGCTTGGAAATATTTTCAACATGGTATGCTTTCTGTCGTTTATGGGATTGGATATTTTAGGTAAATATCAGCATGCATTCCAATGCAAACACAGACTTGCCTGTAGCATAGGCAAGGAAATTAAAATTAACATTACATTCACTAGTGTTTGTTCTATCGACAAAGCCTGCCAAATTTCGGTAGTTGGGATATTAGAAATCAACTTGTTTAACAGCCACTGTGGTGTATATTAAATGCAGTTAAATCAAGGGCATGCAACTTGTTTTTGGTGGGCAGTGGGAACAACCATCGATGTAGATGTTCAGAACTATGCAACAATGAGGACATGATAATGGCCAAGAGCTGCCATTTTCTGAGTGTCTTTCCTGTTCTGGGCTCTTCTTCCCCTACAAGCTCTCTTATTGATTGATTCATTGATTGGTTGAGACAGAGTTTTGCTCTTCTTGCCCAGGCTAGAGTGCAATGATGCAATCTTTGCTCACTGCAACCTCAGTCTCATGGGTTCAAGAAATTCTCCTGCCTCAGCCTAGAGAATCTCCTAGTAGCTGGGATTACAGGCGTCCACCACCACACCCAGCTAATTTTTGTATTTTCAGTAGAGATGGCATTTCACCATGTTGGTCAGGCTGGTCTCCAACTTCCCGCCTCAGGTGATCCACCCGCCTCTGCCTCCCAAAGTGCTAGGATTACAGCATGAGGCACTGCGCCCAGCCCAAGCTATCATTTAATGGGAGATAGTCAGAATGTCTGGTTTCACCTCTTGCCGTGCCATTTACCAACTGTGTGGCCCAGGGCAGTTTACTTATCCTCTCTGTGACTCCTCCTTCCTCATCTGTAAAATGGGGATGAATCCTGGTCCCTGCACTCATGGTAGGATTGTGAGGGTGAAAGTAGATTCTCCTTCTGAGGCACTGGTGCAGCAGTTGGCTGATAGGAAGTACTCAGCATGCATCTGCGGTTTTACTACCTTATGACTTTCACAACTATGCCGTGTACGTTTTCTTTGACTCACTTAATAAGTGCATGGTATGGGCTGGCAGAGGGTTGATGCACCACCCAAAGCCACATGGCTAAATTAGGGCAGAGCTGGGGCTTGATCTCAGACCTTTGTAACTGTGAAACTAAACCCAGCAAAGAACCAGAGCAGGCCCACCTGTGATTTCAGGCAGGTAGATGGTGGACCCGCGCAAAATGGCTTTGAGCAATCACCTGTTGTTTGTCTTGGGGTTGTGGGAGACAAATTTAATGAGAAGAAATACTTCTCTCATTGGCCCAAGGGGAATTCCACTTTGGAAAAGAGCTGTTCATGTGGCTAGGAAAACACCTCAATATGCCCATTCGATTTGGAAGCCGATGATATCGACCACATGGCTCCTTCGTATAGCAAATATTTTGTAAAATCCCTTTACTATCTTGCCACTACATAAAATGTATTTATACTTATCATCCCTTCCCAAATTCATATAATTCCCTTGTTGTAATAGAAAAGAGACATTAAAATAGGTGATTTATCATAAAATAATCTGTGTACCAATACCTAGGCACTGAGCAGGACCACCTGAGAGGACATATTTGAGTTGATCAGATACATGCTCCAACTTACAAAGGATGCGCTTGGATTTAAGAGAAGTTATGCACAAATCAGTGGAAGATTGTTGCGTGTTTTCCTTAAAAGCAATTTGAGAGCCAATGAAGTGTGTGTGTGTGCATGAAGCACAGAATTCCCTAGGATGTGGCCCAGCACAGGTGTGTTATTGGGGACTCATGTGCCTCGGGCAGCTTCTTGGTCAGTGACGTGTTTTTTCTGAAATGGTGATTCAAATCTTGATAAAGTTCCAAATGAAACAAAATGCAATCTTCTCTAAATTTACACCGGAGTTACATTCTGGGAAACTCAGTGTGTATTAAACAGTGCAAAAACTACTTGGTGTTTGTGCATAAGGCTGAGTTAGATTCTAGTCAGACCATTATAAACAGGTTTCTCACCTACATGGGTGTCTGATGGATCATTCAAAAGTATGTGAGAGTTGGATTGCAAATCAAAATATGAAAGGTAAAATTATAACATTTATGACATTTAAGACACAAAGGAGTAGGCAAAGATGACTTTAGACAGGACTAAAACTTATTAACCATAAAGAAAAATTTATGGATTTTATTATTTGAAAATCGATTCATCAAAGACACTCTTAAGAGAGTGAGAAGACAAGTCACAGAATGAGAGAAAATATTGGCAATCCATATATTCATCAATGAAGTCGTAGCCCGAATAGAGCTACAAAACGGCTAAGAGTGGCCGACAACTCAATGGAAAACTGGCTAGAACACTCGAGTAGGTCCTTTGCGAAAGAGGTTATCCAAATGGCCAATGACCATAAGGTGATACCACAGCATAGTTTCCAGAATGGCTAAAATGAAACAGGCAAACAATACTAAGTGTTGGTGAGGAAGTGGAGCAATAGAATTCTCATACTATGCAAGTGGGAAGGTCAAATGACTAAACTTTGGAAAATTCTTTGCAGCAGCTACTAAGGTTCCACCTATGTCTGTCCCATGACCTGGCTATTTATTCTTAGGTATATTCTCAGAAGAAATGTGTACATCTGTGCATCAAGGAACATGTGTGAAAATGTTCAAGGCAGCATTGTTTATAATAACTTCAAGCTGGAAATAACCCATGTGTCCATCAAGAACTATATGTAGCAATATGAAGAATCCACAAACATGAAAATAAGTGAAAGAAGCCAGACACGAAAAAGGGCACACATTCCATTTATGAGAGGTTTAAAAACAAGCAAAACAAATTGCAGTGCTGAAAAGAACAGCAGCTTGTACACAATTGTGCTGATCTTTCTTGCATTTAAAACAGTTCCACAAGTAGTTAGTCCAGGGCTAGTATCATGGCTCTGTGGTGACTGGGGTATCACGTTCCTTCACTATTTCTGCTTCACCATGCTTAGCCTTTTCTTCCATCCTCTAGTTTGCCTCATGGCTGTGATGGCTGCTAGAGCTCCAGCTGTCTCCTATGCATTCCCAGCTGTAGAATGGAGGAAGGAGGAAAGGGCAAAGGGATGCTTCATTTGACTATTCTCGTTTAAAGGAGCATCCTTTATAGTACTTAATGAGAACCTGGAGTGATTTCCAGGAGATCACAGAGAGGGTGCAAGAGCAACAAGGCCTCACAAATACAGAAAAGCAGCCTTCCAGGCAATTATAATAGATCTGGGCAGGCATTTTGCAAAGACTATTGCAGGAAAATGGAGCTTCTTTAGAAATCGATAGTTGAGTACTCTGTGATTTTTAAATGAGCACAGGGAGACACTGTTGATGCCCAGAATCCTCTCCAATTAGTGGCAAGAGCTCTAAGAAACCCAGGGAGAGGGCAGAGGGAAGAAGGTCAGGTTCAGTCGCATCTGGATGCTGGGAGAGAAAGAGGACTCAGCCAGATGTAAACAGAGAGCGTCCTCAGAAGCTGCACCTGGTCAGGGGGCTATCTCCTCCTTGGTGATGAGGGTCTGGTGTGAATGCTGGTTCACTGCCATGTGACAAGCACACTTGTGTCCAAACCATCCCACCCAGACACCAGGTAAACATCTTCCCGGAGGACTGACAGGTCACTGGGCCATTTCCCAGGACAGTTGGGACTCTCCCCAGGGCAGAAGCTTCATTACAGAATTCCATCTGTAAATTTAACCAACGCAAAGCCATATCCGTGTTTTGCGGCGGGATGTAAAGATGACAGCCTTCCTCCTGTGGGGTTGAGACATTCTGGAGCTTCGTGAAAGTCCACCATTTGGCTTTTTCCTGTCAGCACAGGGACAACCTTCCCATCTGGCTGTCCCCTGAGGTGGCACAATGCCACAAGTGCTTAGGTTGGCTCTAGCTCCACTACTGAGCTTCTCGGACGAGCCTGGGCAAGTCGGCCAACACCGAGGGCCTCAGATGCCCCTTTTAAAAGGTGAAGAGCAGAATGGGAAAAAATTTTTGCAGTTTGCTCATCTGACAAAGGGCTGATATCCAGAATTTACAAAGAACTAAAACAGATTTACAAGAAAAAAACAAACAAGCCCATTCGAAAGTGGGCAAAGGATATGAACAGACACTTTACAAAAGAAGACATACATGAGGCCAACAAACATGAAAAAATGCTCATCATCACTGGTCATCAGAGAAATGCAAATCAAAACTACATTGAGATACCATCTCACGCCATTTCGAATGGCGATCATTAAAAAGCCTGGAGACAACAGATGCTGGAGAGGATGTAGAGAAATAGGAACACTTTCACACTGCTGGTGGGAGTGTAAATTAGTTCAACCATTGTGGAAGACAGTGTGGCGTTTCCTCAAGGACCTAGAAATAGAAATTCCATTTGACCCAGCAATCCCATTACGGGTATATATCCAAAGGATTATAAATCATTCTATTATAAGGACACATATACATGGATGTTCATTGCAGCACTGTTTACAATAGCAAAGACTTGGAACCAATCCAAATGCCCATCGATGATAGACTGGACAGGGAAAATGTGGCACATATACACCATGAAATACTATGCAGCCATAAAATATGATGAGTTAGTGTCCTTTGTAGGGACATGGATGAATCTGGAAACCGTCATTCTCAGCAAACTGACACAAGAGCAGAAAATCAAACACCGCATGTTCTCACTCATAGGCGGGTGTTGAACAATGAGAACACATGGACACAGGGAGGGGAGCATCACACACTGGGGTCTGCTGGGGGGAAAAAGGGGAAGGACAGTGGGGGTGGGGAGTTGGGGAGAGAGAGCATGGGGAGAAATGCCAGATATAGGTGAAGGGGAGAAAGGCAGCAAATCACACTGCCATGTGTGTACCTATGCAACAATCTTGCATGTTCTTCACATGTACCCAAAACCTAAATGCAATTAAAAAAAAAAGGTGAAGAGGAGCGTACCTGCATCACAGAGCTGTCACAAGGATCAGAGGTATATATGACAGGAGGAATGCATACAGCCCTTGACATTAAATGGCACCGTCAGCGGTGTGGCAGCACGCTTCAGAGGCTCCCAGGGTTGTCGTGTTTTATTAACAGTTTAGAGGCCACGCGTGGTGGTTCGTGCCTGTAATTCCAGCACTTTGGGAGGCCGAGGCAGGCGGATCACCTGAGGTCAGGAGTTCAATGTGGTGAAACCCCATCTGCACTAAAAATGCAAAAATTAGCTGGGTGTGGTGGTAGGCGCCTGTAATCACAGTTACTTGGGAGGCTGAGGTAGGAGAATTGCTTGAACCTGGGAGGCGGAGGTTGCAGTGAGCTGAGATTGTGCCACTACACTCCAGCCTGGGTGATAGAACGAGACTCTGTTCTCAAAACAAACAAAACAAACAAACAAACAAAACAAAACAAGTTTATTGAGCTCTCATTCACATACCATACAATTCACCCCCTTAAAGTGTACAATGCAGTGACCTTTAGTGTATTCAGAGCTGTGCATCCATCATCAGAATCAATTCGAGAACATTTTCATGACCCTGGGAAGAAACCTACACTTTACAGCCGCCAGCTCCAGCCCCTCCATCCCCCAACCCCAGCCCCCAAGTTCATCTGCTCAGTGAATATCTTCTGAACATATGAACCCTGGCAGAGTTCTTGGTGCTGGTGGGAAGCTCTGTCCCTGCAAATGCAGGGCCCAGGAGGGAGTACAAAGGGAGGGCCACATATCACAGGTCTTAACAGTTCAGAGTTCAAATCCAGCTAATAGCCGTTAAGTAAAATAGGTCCTAAGGGCTCTCTTGACAAACATGCCTTTCCAACCATTGGGAAGGCCAGGTTCAAATTCCAAGTTGTTAGATGTCTTGAATCTCTGGTTGGAACATGGCCCCGTGGGGAAGGTCACTCGGCCAAGGGCAGCCCCCTTCTCTTCTCATGCCAGCTCCGTCACGTGCTATGAGGAGTCCTTGCATGATGTGTGACACCCAAGCTCTGTTTTTACCTGCTGTGAGCTCCCATCCTTGGCCAGGGGGCAGAACAAACCTGGGGCACATCCTATCCTGTGGTCCTTGGAAATGGGCTTGAGCCTTTTGGGTGTCTAGGATGAGCCCCTCCAAAACCGTGGGTCCATTTAGATTTGGGGATGATTTGGGATTATTTGCCCATTCAGCCTCTGCCCTTCACTAACCCTGGAGGTGAAGGGCTGGGGCAGGTCAGGGACTCATGATGCGGGGAGCCTGCCCCAGAACAGGGTCAGCTGCAGTTGTGCAGCTCTGGCTTGTCGCCTTCCTTCGGGACACGCCTCCTGCGGCCTCACCTCTCCTACACACCTCCTTTCCTTCCTGTCCATGGGGCCCTCATGCCCGTCCTGTGACTGCATCATGCCCCTGAATTCTGCTCTTTGACCCCAGGGGTTCCAGGCCTTTTGTAGAATACTCCAGACAGAGCCACCTCCAAATCAAGTGTTGAAACTCAGATTAGCTACAGCTCAGAGGAACACGGGGGAGTGGGAAGACCCCAGTCCCCATGGAGGCAGAGAGACCTGGGTTTGGGGAGGTTGCTTGTACGTCATACCTGGGCAACCTAGCGCAGGGCTCTTCATTTCTGAAAACTCTTTTCCTACGTGTTCTTCTTCCAGAGACTTGTAGAGGGTATTAAATAAGGGTGATCCCTGCAACCTCTTAGTCCAAAGGCCCAAAGCTGCTTCTCCCCATGTCCTTCTCTTTCATTTTCATTTTTAGATTTTCCTGATTATTCCCCACTTTATTACTAATCATTATAAAACTTATTTGCTAGACACTGTTCTAAGTTCTTTATACATGTCAACTCTTTGAATACTTACCTTGACTCTTTTTAAAAAGAACCAAGTCAGTGTGTAAGTACACTTTTGACACTGTTAAGTGCTGTGGTTTGGATGTCTGTCCCCTCCAGACCCCATGTTGAAATTTGATCCCCAATATTGGAGGTGGGGTGAACGGGAGGAGTTTGGGTCATGGGGTCAGATCCCTTAAGAGTCTATTAATGCCCTCCCCGTGAGTGGATTCTTGCTTGGTTAATTCCCTCTAGGCACCCGGCTCCCCACCCACTTCTCTTACCACGTGATCTCTGCACACCGACTCTCCTTCACCTTCCGCCATGAATGGAAGCAGCCTGTGGCCCTCACTAGATGCAGATTCCCAACTGTGAACTTCTCCAGACGTCGGAATCATGAGCTGAATAAAGCTTTTTTCTTTATAAATTACCCAGGCTCAGGTATCACTTTATAGCACTAAGTCTGTCTACAAAATAGACTCAGACATTCAGTTTGCCTATGCAGGTCAGCAGATTAGCAGTCAGCTGTGCACTTGATAAAAATGCACAGCCTCAGGCTCCAGCCCATGCCTACTGAATCAGAAACTGTGAGATGGGCCCAGCAGTCCCTGTGCCAACATGACCTTCAGGTGACTCGGATATGCACCCAAGTTCGAGAGCCATGGCCTAATATCCCCAGGTACTCAGCTCCCCTATGTGATTAACACAGGCTGAGTAAACCCAATCTAAAACACTTGGGACCTGAAGTGTTTCAGGTTTGGGATTTTCAGATTAGGGATGCTCAACCTGTAATTACTACTACTAATAGCGAATGCTTATTTGGCTCTTGCTGTGTGCCAGGGGCTCTGCTAAGTGCTTTGACGTGGAGCATCTTCCTCATTCTTGAAGCATTCGATGAGGCTGTTAAAGTCTCCATTTTACAGGCAAGAGAGCAGGCACAGAGAGGTTGGGTGACCGTTTAAGGTCACACAGCCTCAAGAGTGTGCCTCCTTTTCCACAGTGGTTATAATGATGACAGGGAGGCGTTGCAACATTTTACCCAGAAATGTTTTAAAAATTTATTCCCAGAAAGCCTGGCAATCTCAAGGGTTTTTCTTCAAAATGGCAATTGACCAGAAAATGTAATTGTTGGGAACTGGCCCATTCTTGGGGCATCTGGGTAATTCAGGCTTTCCTGTGGTCTGGGTGGCAAAGCCAGATGCCTGCAGGGCCAGGCTGGAGACATAACCCAGTGAGGTGGTGCCAGGGTGAGGACTGGGAGCTGGAGAATGTATGCCCAGTCCAAGGGGAGCGATTGCTGGCTCCGCAGCTCTAGAGAGAGGGACGTGTTGCCATGGGGGCATGTGGGTGTCTTTCACCTCATTTTGTAAGAAAAAAACCCAGGAATCTGGGTGTTATGGGAAACTCTCCCAAGTTTAAAAAACTCTCAATGTTACACTCTCTGAATTCTGTTTGTTAGGCACCATGAAGGCTGAACAAAGGATATCTAGGGGCAAAATCTGGCCCATAGGCTGCGCATTGACGCTTCTGGGCATCCCTCCTTTGATGGCGTGGAGTGCGTGGTCTACGTGGTCTGCACTGGTTAACTTAACCGCGCTTCCCCAGATCCAGTCTGGAATTAATTATTGAATTGTATGCATTTTCAATGCCATCCTCAAGCTAACAGCCAAATGCGGGGGACAAAAGGGAGCAGAGAATCGAGTTGGTTCCAGAGACCCCAGACTGTCTTCACTACAATTGCCAGGTTCCCTGCAGCCCAAGTCTGCGGATGGTCCGCGCTCAGCGCCTGCAGCTCAGGCTCGGTGGAGCCCGGCGGCGCGTAAGAGACGTTGCGCGCGCCCTCTAGTGGAGAGAGGAGCTCACTGCCGAACGCCAGCTGCAGACCGTGGAGCGCTCTTGGGCCTTGGCTCCCTCCAAGAGCAGGCCTGGCGCCGGGATCCAGGATGGAGAGGCGGCAAAATGAACTGCTCGGCCACCACAAAGACAGCCCATCCCGTCAGTCGAGAACTACTCAAACTACTGACAATGTCAACAACAATAATTGTAACAATCATATGAATGGTAAGTAGAATGACAAATATAATATTTAACAGCTGATTTTCAGCTCACAAGGTTTCGCCTAGTGTGTAGATTATTCGGCTACTGTGTAGATTATAGGCCATGTATCGATGGACAGAGAGAGGTTTGTTATGAGAGACTGGCTCATGTGCTTGCAGATACCGTGAAGTCCCGTGACCTGCTGTTTGCAAGCTGGGGATCAACGGGTAGCCCTGCAGGTCCCAGCCGCATCCTTGGTAGAAGTGTTGGCTGGGGTCGCTGGAGTTGAGTGGGGTGGCAGAACTGGGGACTTGGATTCCAGGATAGGGGTGATGGGCAGGAGAGGTGTGCAGAAAAAGGGTGCAGGGAGGCTGGAAGAGCGTCTGTGTGAGTTTACCACAGTCCCTTGAGCAGCTGTGGGCCTCCTGCCCAGGCCCCATGCTGGGACCGACACAGCAGAGTGTGCAGAGAGGGCTGCACAACCTCCACCTCAGCCAGTGCAGGACAGGGGAGCTACGGTCAGGGACAAAGCTGCAGTCCCTGTCCCTGAATGTCAGAGGGGAGGGCGGACAGAAAGGAGAAAATGGGACAGAGAGAAAAGAAAGTGGTGGTGTGCACACCCCCAGCCCCTTTGCTCCACTTTCCATGATACATGGGACACTTCTCAGATTTCATGCTCCCTGGGACCCTGAGGATGGGGGCTGTGTCTGAGGAATTCAGTCACAGGAGGACAGGAGTTCGGCTCTGACTCGGTCCCAGTGGAGCATCGTAGAAAACCAACCAGTGTCAGAGGAGCCCGCTTTGGTGTCCAGTGGATCACCAGGAGGAGTTGATTAGATTCCTGAATATCATAAGTGAGCCTCCCTGCTTTGTGGAGTTTCAGTTGGCCAGTGACAATGCTAGGTATGCAATTCGTCCTTCAACCTTCATCTATGCCACACAGCGTGCTAGGCTCTCTGCAGGTGCTAGAGAAACAGACATGGAAAAGTACAACCCCTGCCTTGGGCTCTGGTGGGGAAGACCAACAGGTAAAACAGGCAGGTCTGATACGGAATGACAGGTGCCACTCGGAGTGGGGGGGGGCAGAAACTCAAAGGGGGCCACCTGCCCAGTCTGGGATTGGGAAAAGAATCTGATTAGTTTCTCATGGCTGTTGTAACAGATTACCACTACCTTAGTGGCTGAAAGCAACATAAATGTATTCTCTTATGACACTGAAGGTGGGCAGTCTGAAATCACTTTCCTTGGCCAAAGTGTAAGTGTCAGCTGAGCTGGTCTCTTTCAGAGGCTCCAAAATCTGCTTCTTGGCCCTGTTCAGCTTTGGGAGGCTGCCTGCATTCCTTCCCTACAGCCCCCTTCTCCATCTTCAAAATGCACCCCTGCAACCTCTGCATCCAACATCACATGGCTTTCCCTGCTGTACTCAAATGCCCCTCAGCCTCCCTTGTTGAGGACACTTGTGATGACATTTACAGCCCATCTGGATAATCAAGGACAATCTCCCCATCTCCACATCCTTACCTACACCTGCAAAGTCCCTTTTGTCATAGAAGGTAGCACGCCTGGGTTCCAGGGATTGGGTCGTGGACATCTTTGAGGTGGGCATTATTTGGCCTGCACAGCTTCTTACAGCAGGTGGCTCTGCGGTGGCAGGTGAGGAGAGTGATGGTGTTCCTGGACGAGGGCCTTGGGGGGATGGCAAGGGGTGGGAGGGGGAAAGCCTGGCATAGTCAAGGAAGGCCCGATGAGCAGGAAAGTCGGGCAGGGGCCAGATCTCATAGTACCTTGAAAGCTCAGCTTAGTCCTGAAGGAAGTGGGTCTTGTCTGAAATCTAAACATCGAGTCAAGGCTGTTATCTCAGCCAGGGCCCCAGCCGGACACAGATGGCACTCTTAGATGGGTAACTGAAGTGTGGTGCTGTCTGCAAAAGGGTGGGCAGGGTTAGAGAAGCTAACAGGGCATGGAGCATGCCTGGGACTGACACAGCTGTGAACGACAAATATGCCTCTCTGGGGAGCTGTGTCCACCCCAAGACCTGAAGAGAGGAGGCCAGGGATCGGCTGTCAGACCCAGAGGGGGTGGCTGTGTAGAGAAGGCACACAGGAGTCTGCAGGAAAGGGACAAAGCCCACCCGTGGCAACCTGGCAGGGAAAGAGTGGGGGTAACTGATGCCCAAGGCCATTCTTCCTGCCCTCTGAGGGCCTGCCCATGCTTCCATTGGCCAAACCCCACTTGAAGCCAGAGAGCAAGAGTGACTGTCCATATGGCATGGCTGGGTGGGCACAGCAGAGAGGAGGAAGATAGGTGGGGACAGAGATGCCCAGCACAGGTGTCACATGAGCAATAGCACCATCAGATCATTGTGGAGAAAGATCATACTGGCCATGATGTGGATGGTGGACCTGAGTGGGACAGAGGAGGACGTGGGGAGGTCAGGGTATTCCAAGTGATTTAAAAAGCACTTTAAAAAATGCATTGCCCTAGTTAGGGGTCTGTTTACCCAAAGGGATATCTGAGATTGTTCTCCCGTCTATGTCTGGTAGGGTAGAATTCATCTCAAAATTCCTGTTATATATCAGACCAAATGTCTCCCTTGCAAATGTGCAGTGCCAATTGAAGGCCCAGGCAGCCTTGGTTGGAAACAACAGAAACCACTTGTATTGAGTTTAAGCAGAAAGGGGATTTATCACGGGCTACTGGGGGGCCCCAGCATCTCTTGAATGACCTTGGAACTGGGCTCTGGAATACGACCCAAATGTACCACCCACTGCAGAGCAGCTCCAGGAAACCACACTGCTTCCTGCCCTGAGCAGAGCAACCACAAAGGGACTTCCAGTACCGTGGAAGCTCTGCCACCTCCCCACTAGGGTGAATCCCTGGGACCTTGCTTCGTCCTAGAGCCCCTGATTCTGAATCTGAGCCTGGTGCTGGTGCATCTATCTGGTGAGTTTGGTCACATGTCTGCATCCTCCTTTCTGAGAAAGAGAGTTTCTGGCTCCTCTAGACAGGGACTCAGGAAGCAGGAGCTCCCGCAAAGAAAATAAGGGGTTCAAAGTGCTGAACAAGCAGAAAGAAGGACAAATGTTCATTACAGGTAAATAAAGGTAAATTACTTTAAAGTTCAGGCCGTCAGGTACCCCAAGGAGAGGTGGCATGTGGGCACCATGCATGTGAGTGTCATGCATGTGCTTTGTGTGTCATGTAAGTGCCATATGTTATACATGTGAGCGTCATACATGTGCCATGTGTGTGGATGTTGTACATGTCATATGTGTGGTTATCATGTGTGTCATGTGTATATCATATGTGTCATGTATGTGGGTATCATGTGTATCATACATGTGAGTGGTTCTGTCCTTAGGAAGAAAAACATAGGCGGAACTTGCAGTGTGCAGCCTCTGTCCAGACCCATCCACTGAGGGGCACAGGCACCCCAAAGTGTACCCTAGATATTATTTGGTCCGACGAGCTTTGTGACTGAGTTTTCAGGTTAGCCTCTGTGCAACCTGACTTCCCATGGGCAGGGTGGAGTGCTGGGAGCATTGATTCAATTCTTCCCTTGAGCACTCTTCACCCCGCTCTCTCCAGAAATGTACTGAGGGATTTTCTGTACTCTGGGAGGAACATGAACATGATTCCACCTCAGCTGCAAACTTTCTGAGACCCATCCTGGGAACCAGCAAGCACAACTCTCCACCTTCTGCATCAGTCACTTCCAAGGAGTCCAGTTGGCACAGTTCATGCTGCTGAGTGAGATGTTGCTCAGAGGCTAAGGGCAGGTCTGCATTTTCTGATTCTTTTGTGTTCGTAGCAAGATACCCTTAGTGGAAGAGCCCAATACCTGGGTTTGCCTGAAAGTCTTCTTAGCTAGATCATTCAATTTGTGAGCTTTCCATCTGGCTGCAGCGTTGCTTAATTTCTGCCTCTCCATAACAAGAATTGCCTTTCTTCCAGTCTCCAATACACGGTTCTCACTTTCCTATAAGCCCTCACCAACATCCTCCTCCAGCATTGGTGTCTCCAATGCCCGTTAGGCTTCTTTTGACACTTTCTTCAAAGTCCTTTCATCTTCTGCCCTCTACTCAGCTCCAAAGACACTCCCACATTAATAGGTTTATAGTCCATCGGCACCCTACTTCTGGTACCAAACTTTATAGCAGCTATCTACTGTTACATAACAGCAAAAACTTAGTGATTTAAAACGACGTAAACATTTATTATCTTTCACAGTCTCTGTGAGTCAGGAATTCAGGAACAGCTTAGCCAGGTGCTCTGGCTCCAGGTCTCCCATGACGTGCAGTCTAGATATAAGCTGGGAAAGTGGTCATCTGAAGGCTGGATTGAGGCTGGAGGATCCTTTCAAGGTGGCTCAGATGGTTGGCAAGTTGGTACTGGCTGTGGTGAAGGCCTGTTTTCTCTCCATGTGGGCCTCTCCATGAGGCTACTTGAGCAGCCTTACAACATGGTAGCTGGCTTCCCCAAGGCAAGTGATCCAAGAGCAAGGATTGCCCTTATGATTTAGCCTTAGATGTGACACACCATCACTTCTGCGGTATTCTGCTGGTAACACTGACCAGCTCTGATTCAGTTGAGAAAAGACGACAGAAAAGCATGAATATCAGGAGGTGAGGTTCATTGAGGGCCTGTGGACCATCTGGTAGCTGTCTATCACCAATAGTTAAAAGAAAAAATTAGGTACAAATATATGTATATGTGTGTATATGTATATATAAAAATAAGACAGTAAAAACTGTCCAATAATAGCCCCACTCAGAGAAAAGTCATTATGAACATTTTGGGGCATATCTTATCAGCTGAACTGTTAACATTTTTACCAAAATGGAATAATACTGGACAAAATCTTTCATGCTATCAATGGACAAAATCTTTCATCCTATCAATGTTTTCATTTAATAGTATAGTCAAAAACACACTTTTATCACATCTTTTCTAATGGTAACATTATATTCTTGCCTACGATTAAGATGTAAGTGGTTTTTCCAATGCCCTATTAATGGACATTTAAGGGTTCTCAAATTGTTGCATCATTAGCAAAGCTGGCATGAAGATCTTGAGAGTTAACTTGCTGTCTATATCCCCAATCTTTCCCTAGGATGGAACTAGAATACCGGCAGCAGCAAGTGTACATGATTTAAAGCACATTTGCTATCTGTCATCAAGCGGGCTTTCAGAGAGGTTGTCTCTGCTGTACATCCCACTATGGTGACTGAGAAAGCCTCTTGTCGCATTTGACAATCCTGGTTCCTATCATTAAAACTTGTGTTTGTAAGAGCAACACACCATGAGATAATATTTGCAGCAAATGTAACTGACAGGAGACTAACATCCCATAATATTACAGCACCCACAAATCGAGAAGATAAACATCCCATTGGGAAAGTAGAGTAAAAATATGAACATAAAGTTTACAGAAGAAAAAACACAAATGGCTCATAAACATACAAAAAGATGATTTTGTTTCCTGGTACAGTCATTGGGGAAATGCAAGCAAAAACTACAACGAAATATCATGGTATTGTGCATCAGATTTGCAGAGCATAAAGGAGATTACATTCACAAGCAGCAGGTACAACCCAACCTTCAGCCTCATTAGGCTTCTTGCCATTCCAATGGATATGGTTTGAGGAAGCCATATCCACGCACCTCTCCACAGGCTGTTCCTTCTGCCTGCATGCCCTCCATGGCACCAAGGGGGGATGGGCACACTAACACAACTGCTGGGAATGGGAATGTTTCAACCTCTTGGGAATAAAATGTAACGGTATTTGTTGTCATGCAACCTGAGCATACTCCACAGCTGGGCCACTGCCCTGCCAGAACCCCTCTGGCTGCTGCACAAAGCTCCCCTCTGCATCCTTTTTTATACTAGTGGAATCCTGGACACAGCCTGCATATGGATCAAAAACGGAGTGGTTGTAAATATACTATGGTCCATATCTAGGCTAGATTGTGATGCAGTGGTTAAAGCCAAGCATTGCAGAAGAGTGATTAAGCATTCGTGCTCCAAAGCCAAATGGCCTATGTTTAAATCCCAGCTTCACTACTTACTTGCTGTGTGATCTTGTGAAACTCATGTAGCCTCTGTGCCACTGTTTCTCCATCTGTATAATGGAGGATAACACTAGCCCCTACCTCATAGGGTCATTGTGAAGATTAAATGAAATTGATACTACATATAGCACAGAGTGATCCTCCTCAAAATGTGAAAATGATGAAAAAAAGGATTTTCTAGAAATTATCTATCTACATACACATTATGATGGCATTTGTGTAAAGAATTTAACCAATAAAAACCAAATACAGACACATACACATACATACACTTTATGTGCATAGAAGTAGATCAAGGAAGATCCATGACACATGTGCAAGGCAGGTGGGATGGGAACATTAAAATGAGGACTTTCACGTTTAATTCTGAATGGTTTGACTATTTCATTTATGCAGTTTTTAACAATCAAAGCAATAAATCACTATAAAAGAAACACCTGTCAGGTTTTAAGTCTTACCATTCTACCCTGGGCTCACCCTTCTCTCTCATTGAATCTCAGGTGTCTTCACCATCATTTAGTTTAGAAGAGGAAGAAATGTCCCTCCACCCTACTAGTGCTCCTTTGGGGATTGAGCCCTCACTTTGTCCCTAAGCATCCATGGGTTGGGGTCGTTTCTTCGCTGCCTCCTCCTGCCTGCTCAGAGTGCGCCCTCTGGTGGTGATAACTCGCAGTACTGCGTGCCCACAGCACGGTCTGGGGAAGGCGGAAAGCTTTGCTGATTCTCCCAGGGGCTCAGCCCAGGAGCCCTAGGCTTTGACTCTGGATCTGGTGCTAGCGGTGGTGCCAGATTTCTGTCCCTTGTCGAGGAAGAAAATATTTTACTTAAGTTGTCCCTATCTAGGGTTGTCAGATTTAGCAACTAAAAACGCAGGACATCTGGTTAAATTTGAATTTTAGAGAAATCACAAATAACTTTTAGTATGAGTATGTTGCATGGTAGATACGAATTTACACAGCTCATACTTATATTAAACAAAATTATTTGTGGCTTGTCTCAGGTTTAAATTCCACTGGGTGCCTGTGTCTTATCTTGTGACTGTGGGAGGATACCTGTTGGGAAGGGGATAGGGGAAGTGGTGAGAAAGGAAGGGAGAAGGCCTGGGGACAGGGTGTGATGGAAGGGCACGATAGCTCAGGTGAGTCTTTGGTTGCAGGAGACTGTAGCTGGCCTTTGCCCTCTAGGCAGCTGGAGCTGTCAGCCTGTAGAACAGTGCTGCTCAGCCCTGGGAGCTTTGAAAACCTGATGTGTGTGTCTGATTCTCATAGATTCTGATGTCATTGGGTTGGTGGCATTGGGGTGAGGGTAGGCTCTGGCATTTTTTAAAGCCCCCAGGCAATTCAAATGTGCAGCTAAGGTTGAGGACTACCACCCTAGGGGACCTGGGGGTGTGCCTGTGTGTGCATGTGTGTGTGCATGTGTATGTGGGCATGTGTGTGCGTGTGTGCACATGTGCGTGTGTGTGCATCCATCCACTCATGTGTAACCTAGATACCTTCAGTTTGCATATTTCCAAGTTCGCCAGTCTGGGGTCCTTCCCGAGAGTCGCCCAGCCCACATGTTATGAAAACGCCTTGGGCCCTTTCCAAGATGTTTCTAGATTCCCCCAGGGCTTATATTTTACTGGTCATCCCTGGCTCTGATTTCCCGTTCACACTGAGCACTCCATCTCATTCCTTTCTTCCCTCTGGGACTGTCTTTTTCTTTCTGCCTGTCAACTTAATGCTGGTCTTTCAATGACCACCAGCAGCACACAGCTGTCAAGTTTAGCAGATGTTTCCTGCAGGTCTGCAGTTAACAAGAGGTGTTATCCCCAAAGTAAATGATTCTAAACTGAAGTCCTCAGCTGGGCAGGGAACTCCTGCTAGGCGGAATTTATCACTGTCCCATTTCCTCCTCCAATTCCCTCTGCCACCTTTTTACTTCTGGGTCCTCTCACTCTCTTTCAGAAATCACTTTGTCCCCTCCCCCAAAAAACAAAGAAACAAAACCAGAAACAAACCCTTCTTCCTCTAGCAGTCAGCATGCAGCTGCTGATCAAGTTCCAGATTGCAGTTTCTTTCTTAGTCAGAAGAATTCAACTTTTTTCCTATACCTTGCCTATGTATCCAGGTATTTCCAAGAGTAACGCATGCTCCCTGGGAAGCACTGGGAATTCTGCACTTCTGGGCAAGCCAGCTCCAACTGCAGCCCACATTTAAAAAATAGCATCTCTCTCTTCCTTCTATGTGTGCAAGTCTTCAGGGATTTAGCAAATTGTCTTAAATAGCTAGAATAACTTGCTGACTTTGATGCAAATACTCTGGCCAGAGAACTGAGGTCCTTGGATGAAACCCAACAGTCAGAAGGGGTCACAGTTTCCTCAGCCTGGGTGTCTCAGCAGATGTTCCTAAAGGCTTGGCTTTTTCCACATCTGTTCTGTGTGATAAAGAAGGAGAAGAAGAAGGGAACAGAGAGGAAGCAGAGAGAGCTGAAGATTAAAACAATACTGTACAGGTCCCCCCTAAAGATGGACTCCCTGGCCACTGGGAAAGTACTGAGAGAGAAATACGAGGAGCAAAATCTCATGAGCATAAGGACCTGGGAGCTGGAGGCTGGTCCACCCTTCCTCGGCTTCCAGGAACCCAGAGGGAGGCAGGCACAGCCAGCTTTGGCCCTGTGGAATGAACTCCTTCTGGCCAGGATGCCAGGAGGCCAAATTCCATATGTCTAACTATGTTTTGCACTTTTGCACAAGGTGACCTGCAGCTCTGATGGCCCCTAGGATTCCGTAGGGTACTGTGCAGTCCAGAAAACTTGACTTTCCAATCCTTCCCCCTTAGCCAGCTGTCATTTTCCTTCCCTCCTAACGTCCTTCCTTCCTATCCTTTTCCTCTATATTTTCACTCTTTGTTTAAAGATGCAACATGAAACTTTACTCTGTACACTCATCAGATTAGCAAAAATTAGAAAGTCAGGTAATGCCAAGTGTTGGCTGGAGTGTGGGGGAAAGATGAACCCTCATTCTCTGCAAGGGAGTGTGAGAAGGTGCAGCCACTCTGGAGAGCCGTCTGATGGTACTGATTCAAGTTGACTGTGTAAATCTTCTGCCCATGACCCAGAAATGCAATGTCACTCCTCGGTATGCAGCTCAGAGACACTCTCTGTCCAAAACGTGGGGAAGTGCTCATTCTGCATTGCTTCTGGCGGGGGCATTGGCTACTCAGGAGCCCATCCCTGTTGGAAGATAGAAGTAAACGTGGTGGGTGCACGCCTTGGAGAAGCATCTATCAGTCAGAAGCAAGGGAGATGTCCACACAGATTTACATAACTTACGTTAGAGACTATGTTTAAATTCAAGGATGCACATAAGATGCACAGAAAGACTGCCTGTGTGGGAAGGGACTGCAAGTGAAGAATGGGGATTGTGGTAGATTGAAGATGGTCCCAAATTCTTTGACACTCCCTACATGGAGAGGTGAGGTGGGGTGCTCTGGGCAGGCTTATGATTGCTTGACCACTAGAATACTGCAGAAGTAGTGCTTGTCAGTTTCTGGGTCTGGGCCTTAGGAGGGTGTCAGCCAACCTCGCCTCTCTTACAACACTCTCTCTCGGAGCTTGGAGCTGCCATGTAATGAATCAACTGCACCAATAAGTCTAGGTTGGAGAAGCCATGTTCAGGTACTCTGGATAGTGGTCCCAACTGAGCCCAGCCTTGCAGGCAGCCCCCACCAGCCAATGCCACCAGACATGTAAATGAAGCCATCCTGGGCTCTCTAGGCCAGCCCAGCACACCTACAAGCTGATTATCATGGAGTGACCTCAGTTGGAGCTACATTCATCAAGAGAATCAAACAGCTGAGTCCTGCAAATCCCAAATCCACACAATTGTAATATGATAAAGTATCTAACTTTGGGGATATATATTGGTCTGTTTTCATGCTGCTGATAAAAACATACCTAGACTGGCAAGAAAAAAAGGTTTAATAGACTTATAGCTCCAAATGGCTGGGGAGGCCTCACAATCATGGCAGAAGGTGAGGAGGAGCAAGTCACATCTTACATGGATGGCAGCAAAGAGAGAGAGCTTGTGCAGGGGAACTCCTCTTTATAAAACCATCAGATCTCATGAGACTTATTCACTATCATGAGAACAGCACAAGACCCACTCCCATGATTCAATCACCTCCCACTGGGTCCCTCCTATGACATGTGAGAATTGTGGGAGTTGCAATTCAGGATGAGATTTGGGTGGGGACACATCCAAACCATATAATTCCACTCCTGGTCCCTCCTAAATCTCATGTCTTCACATTTCAAAGGCAATCATGCCTTCCCAAAGTCTTAATTCATTTTAGAATTAACTCAAAAGTCCACAGTCCAAAGTCTCATCCGAGAAAAGGCAAGTCTCTGCCACCTATGAGCCTGTGAAATCAAAAGCAAATTAGTTACTTCCTAGATATAATGGGGGTACAGGCAATGGGTAAAAACAGCCATTCCAAATGGGAGAAATTGGCCCAAACAAAGGGGCTACAGGCTCCATGGAAGTCCTAAATCCAGTGGGGCAGTCAAATCTTAAAGCTCCAAAATGATCTCCTTTGACTCCATGTCTCACATCCAGGTCATGCTGATGCAAAAGAGGTGGGTTCCCATGGTCTTGGGCATCTCTCCTGTAGCTTTGCAGGATACAGCCTCCTTCCTGGCTGCTTTCATGGGCTGGCGTTGAGTGCCTGCAGCATTTCCAGACATATGGTGTAATCTTCCAGGTCAGTAGATCTACCATTCTGGGGTCTGGAGGACAGTGGCTCTCTTCTCACAGATCCACTATGTAGAGCCCCAGTAGGGACTCTATGTGGGGGCTCTGATCCCACATTTCCCTTCTGCACTGCCCTAGCAGAGGTTCTCCATGAGAGTCCCATCCCTTCAGCAAACTTCTACCTGGACATCCAGGCATTTCCATGCATCCCCTGAAACCTAGGCAGAGGTTCCCAAACCTTAGTTCTTGACTTGTGTGCACCTGCAGGCTCAATACCACATGGAAGCTGCCAAGGCTTGGGTCTTCCACCCTCTGAAGAAATAGCCTGAGCTATACCTTGGTCTTTTTAGTTACAGCTGGAGCAGCTGGGACACAGGGCACCAAGTCCCTAAACTGCACACAGCAGAGGGACCCCAGGCCTGGCCCAAGAAATCATTTTTTCCTCCTAAACCTCTGGGCCTGTGATGGGAGGGGCTGCCACAAAGGTCTCTGACACACCCTGGAGACATTTTCCCCATTGCCTTGATAATTAATGTTCAGCTCCCAGTTTGTTACTTATGCAAATTTCTGCAGCCAGCTTAAATTTCTCCTCAGAAAATGGAATTTTTTTTCTTTTTTTTTAATATATATTTTATTGCATTTTAGGTTTTGGGGTGCATGTGAAGAACATGTAAGATTGTTGTATAGGTATATATATGGCAATGTGGTTTGCTGCCTTCCTACCCATCACCTATATCTGGCATTTCTCCCCATGTTATCCCTCCCCAACTCCCCACCCCCTATGGTCCCTCCCCTAGATCCCCCACACAGACCCCAGTGTGTGATGCTCCTCTCCCTATGTCTATGTGTTCTCATTGTTCAACACCTGTGTATGAGTGAGAACATGTGGTGTTTAATTTTCTGTTCTTGTGTCAGTCTGCTGAGAATGATGGTTTCCAGGTTCATCCATGGCCCTACATTGTCAGGCTGCAAATTTTCCAAACTTTTATGCTCTGTTTCGCTTTTAAAACTGAATGCCTTTAGCAGCACCCAAGTCACCTCTTGAATGCTATGCTGCTTAGAAATTTCTTCTGCCAGATACCCTAAATCATCTCTCTTGAGTCCAAAGTTCCACAGATCTATCTAGGGCAGGGGCAAAATGATGCCAGTCTCTTTGCTAAAACATAACAAGAATTACCTTCGCTCCAGTTCCCAACAAGTTCCTCATCTCCATCTGAGACCACATCAGCCTGAATTTCATTGTTCATATCATTATCGGCATTTTCGTCAAAGCCATGCAACAAGTCTCTAGGAAGTTCCAAACTTTCCCACATTTTCCTTTCTTTTTCTGAGTCCTCCAAACTGTTCCAACCTCTGCCTGTTACCCAGTTCCAAAGTTGCTTCCACATTTTCAGGTATCTTTTCAGCAGCACCCCACTCTACTTGTACCAATTTACTGTATTAGTCCATTTTCACACTGCTGATAAAGAATACCTGAGATTGGGCAATTTACAAAAGAAAGAGGTTTAATGGACTTGCAGTTCCACATGGCTGGAGATGCCTAATGATCATGGTGGAAGGCAAGGAAGAGTAAGTCATATTTTACATGGATGACGGCAGCAAAGAGAGAGCTTGTGCAGGGGAACTTCTCTTCATAAAACCATCAGACATTATGAGACTTATTCACTATCATGAGAACAGCACAAGAAAGCACACGAAATTGAACCATGATTCAATTACCTCCCAATGGGTCACCCCCCAATGACAGGTGGGAATTGTAGGAGTTGCAATTAAAGATTAGATTTGGGTAGGGACAAAGACAAACCACATCAGGGTACTTTGTTGTCAAGCAATAGAGAGTCAGAATGGGAAGAAAAGGCAATAAATAATGAGAGGCCTCATGCTGAGCAATGATGAGGCTTGGTGACATAGAAATGTAGAGGGCAGTCCACTCCTTGCATGAGGGTCCCAGGTACTGGGCCTTCTGCCTCTCTTTTGGGCAAGACAGAAAGTCCCCAGTTCAATTCATGCAATGCCATTCCCATGTTGGAGAGGCCAGAGTAGCCTTTGAGAAGAACCAGAGTAGGCACTGCAGTGCTGACAAGCAGCAGGGGAGAATTGATTGTTTTATCTATTAGTCCCACAGCCCAGAAGTGCCACAAACACTGTGGTATTGTCAATTTAGCCACCATTAGAATTGATGTAGAAATATTAATATGTTGTCAGTGTTAAAATAATTTCAGATTAAAAATATGTTAAAATATAATTATCAAGCAAGAGATAGCAAAATTGGCTCATCTGAGTTTAAATTGATCAACATTTAATAAACAAATATAAATACCCATTATATGCCAGGCATAGTACCAGCACTAGGGATAAAGTAAGACACGGTTCTGTTTTTGGGGAAAGGCAAAGATTAAAGTTAAACAATAAACTTACACTCACCATGTGCCACAGAATGCTTCATGGACTTGGAGTTTCAGTAGCTTTCTTAATGATAATATGATAACCTGATGCTACTATAATATATACATTTAAATTTTTAGTGCTTTTTTCCAGGGTGAAATCTACTTATATATTATCTTCTTCTAAAGCAGCATTTTGGAGAATAATTATTGCTATCAACACTTTTTTGTAGATAATTAAGTTGCTAGAACATCAGGAATTTTTTTCCCTAAAATTTCTTCACAGAAAAAAATTATTGTCAAGATTCAATACCTCTGAGTTAGTTGAAAGAATAAAAGACTATATTAATAGAGCATAAGTTTTATTTTATAAATGTGTTAATTTAGATCCTACATTGTTCCAAAAATAATTTGGGATTGCTTATATAAACGTGTACTATATGAAGAAAAATAATTGATACAGATATCAAGACAAAAGAAAATTAATAGGAAAGAAAAGGAAATAAAGGCATCCACATCATAATAGAAGTAAATGATCTGTACTTGCAGATAGAAAAACCTAAGGAATGCAGTAGAAAACTATTAGAACTAATAAATGAGCTCAGCAAGGTTGCAGGATAAAAGATCAATATACAAAAATTAATTGTATTTTGATACAGCAGTAATGAGTAAAAGAACAAATTTTAAAAACTTCAATTTAAAACAATAGCATTGAAAACAATATAACACTAAGAAAATACTTAACAAAAGAAGTGCAAAATGTATACTCTGAAAGCTACAAAACATTGTTGATTGAAATTAAAGAATACCTAAATAAATAAAAAGACATCTCATGTTCATGGATTGGAAGACTTAATATTGTTAAGATGCTACCATGGATTGAACTATGCTCCCCAAAAAGATTTGAAGTCTTAACCCCTTGTACCTGTGAAGGTGATCTTATTGGATAGAGGATTTTTGCAGCTGATCAAGTGAAGATGAGGTTATTAGAGTGGGCTCTAATCCAGTATAACTGGTGAAAGGGGAAACAGACACACAGACAGACATGCACACAGGGAGAACACCATGTAAAGGTGAAGGCAAAGATTGGGTTGATGCATCTAAAACCAAAGTACAACAAATATTGCTAGCAAAACATCGGAAGATAAAAAAGAATGGCATGGAACAGATTCTCCCTCACGTTGCTCAATTGTACCAACACCTTGACCTGGCACTTCTAGGCTCCAGAACTTTAAAAGTATAATATTTTGTTGTTTAAGTCAACCAGTTTGTGGTACTTCGTTATGGCTGCCCTTGCAAACTAATACAGATGGTTATATTCTCAAAACTTATCCATTGCTTCAAAACAATCTCTATCAAAATCCCAGTTAGTATCTTTGTAGAAATTGACAAACTGATCCAAAAATTTGTATGGAAATGGAAAGGACCTCAAATAGTGTAAACAATTTTGAAAAATAAGGACAAGATTGGAGGACTCATACTTCTTGATTTCAAAACTTACTACAAAAGTATAGCAATCAAAACAGTGCAATAACTGTCATAAGGACAGACATATAGATCAATGGAATAGAATTGAGACTCCAGAACTAAATCCTCAAATTTACAGTCAACTGATTTTTTACAAACTTGCTAAGATAATTAAATGTGCAAAGAAGAGTGTTTTCAACATATGGTGTTGAGATAGCTAGATATCCATGTGCAAAAGAAGAAAGTTAGATCCCTACCTCACACCATATATAAAAAATTAACTCAAAATGGATTAAAGGCTTAAATGAAAGCAATAAAGCTATAAAACTCTTAAAAGAAAACATAGGTGTAAATCTTTGTGACCTTGGGTTAGGCAATGGTTACTTATGACATCAAAAGTATCAGCTTGTAATCCCAGCACTTTGGGAGGTCAAGATGGGAGGATCACTTGAGCCAAGGAGTGTGAGACTAGCCTGGAAAACAAAGTGAGACCCCATTTCTGAAAAAAAAAAAAAAAAAAAAAAAAAGATGGGCATGGTGGCACATGCCTGTGGCCCCAGCTGCTTGGGGAGGCTGAGGTGGGAGGATCACTTGAGCCCAGGAATTTGAGGCTGCAGTGAGCTCTGATCATATCACTGCCCTCCAGCCTGGGCAACAGAGCAAGACCATCTCAAAAAAAAAAAAAAAAAAAGTATAAGCAACAAAAGAGAAAAAAATAAACTGGACATCACAAAAATAAAAAAGTTTTGTGTTTCAAAGAGCTCAAAGGTCACAGCAAGAAAGTTAAAAACCTACAGAATGAGAGAAAAATTTGACATATTATGTACCTTATAAGGGATTTATATCTGGAATGCATCAATGATTACAATTCAGTAATAAAAATACAAAAACTGAATTTAAAAATGAGAAAATAATAGCTCTCCAACGAAGATATATGAAAGGCTGGTAAGCATATAAAATATGCTCAATATAATTATCAGGAAAATGTGAATCAAAACCACAATAAGCTTCAACTTTATACCCACTAGGGTGGCTATAAACAAGGACAGAGAATAACAAGTTGGAAAAATATGGAGAAATTAGAACCCCCACACACTGCTGGTGGGAGTATAAAATGGAACAGCATTTTGGAAAACAGTTCATCAAATGGTTAAAGATAGACTTACCATTTGTTCCAGAAATTCCTATTTTAGCTATACACTCAGGAGAAATGAGAGCCTATATCCCAACAAAAACTTGACAAATGTTCTTAGAAGCATTATTCATAATAGATAAAAAGTGGAAACAACCCAAGTGTCCATCGACTGATGAATGAATAAATAAAATGTGGTCTGTACATACAATGGACTATTACTCATCAATAAAACGAAGTACAACATGGATGAACATTACACGAGTGACAAAGGATCACATATTGTATGATTCCATTTAAGTGTAATAGGCAAATTAGGCAAATGTGAAATAGGAAGAATAGGCAAATCGATGGAAATAGAAAGCAGATTTGTGGTTCTACCTCCCACAAATGAGGGAAGGACAATAAATAATCCTGGGACAGGATTTCTTTCTGGACTGATGAAAATGTTCCAAAATTTATTTTGGTGCTGGATGCACAACTATGTGAATATACTAAAAGCCGTTGAATTATAGACTTTAGTTGGGTGGTATATATGTTATGTTATTAATATGTTTGTCATAGATTTCATTTAGTAGAACGGAGTAGATTATAATTTCAGTTCCAAGCTTCACAGCAGTCCAAGCAAGGAAGGAGAAACACTGTATCCAAAAAGTGTTGTCCTCAGCACCATCCCCACAATAAACAAAATCGTGGTTCTCTTATGACGTCTCATGGCATCTTTCAGTGCTCAGGGAAAAATACACAATCCAGAAAAAAAGTAATTTCTATAGGAACCCAAATATATTTTTGATTGTCTTGTTGTTTATATTATTAACTTTAATCTTTCTAGGAGTAAAGTTTTACCCAGAGAGGACCAGCATGACCTGGGCAGCAAGAACTGTAGTTCTGTGTTTGGTTACTTTCGTTTCAGTGTTAAGTGGAAATGTGCACATAACACAAGGCAGCAAAGCACATGTGCCTCAACTATGTCTAATTAATAATAATATGATTATATAATAAATAATAATAACTATGACATAATTAAGTGAAGATTTTTTTAACTGCTGGTAGCAGGATTCCTCTCAGGAAGGTGACTGTCTTTGCACAAATATCTTGGTGAGCTGCCTGGGGTGTAAGGTAAGAAGCAGAAGACGTGGGTGTGAACACGAACCCAGGCAACAAAAATACAGTTAAGCTCTTCTGTACAAGAACATGAGGAGCCCTTGATTTTTCCCCACTAAAAGGAAAAGAGACAGCAGAGCCCAGAGTGGGGGTGATGTTGGGGCTATTGTGGAGCAGAAGGACCAGTGGAAACTTCCTTGAGGCTGGGTAGCAGATGACCATGTCAGGATAGAAACATCTAGTGTTGAATTGGAAGGCGCTGAGTTGCGGAGATGAAAAGCACTCTTCCATCCCTCTCCATGCCCTCAAATTTCAAAAATATCTCTTTATTCTAATAGATGCTAGGTGTGTGCTGGATTTCATGCAAATCAAGGAAGGTGATGAGTTTTCCAGAGACTGCATACACAGAAGCAGGAATGCAGAGGTAGCAATGAGTTGGGGAAAATAAATCCCTTGCTTCCCTGGGAAGCTGCATACCTCTGAGAGGGGCTCGGGATTGGGTACAAAGCAATTCTATCTAGGGCCTGGGGGGCTCCTGTATCACCTGTCTTTCAAAACAATTCACAGGATGTAGCAGTGCACAAGTCATTAACATTCTTTTATTATTATTCATTTAAATACCACTCATAGCTTCCAGTAGGAACCAGTGGAGTGTCTCAACTCTCTGTGAAATTAGCCAAGTTGCTATGCAGTAAGCATTCCAATAGAATGTTGCCCCAAACTCCTGGGAGCTCCCTTACAAATTCCTGAGGAGGACTGAGGGATGCTGGAGTGTTCATCTTTGGATTAATTACTGGCTTGATAGACTAAACTTTTATAAATACCCCTGAAGTGGGAGAGCAAAATAAGCTTATCATCAAGATGCCAAGGTCGGTAAGAAGGGGCTGCAAGGAAGCTAGGCAACGATGAAATCAAATCATTGATTTAAAAAAGAAAAAAAAAGATTATATGCAAAGTTCCAATTTACCGAAAAATTGCAAAGACAATACAGATACATTCCCACATGTCCCACTATTAAATCTTGTATTATTATTGTGTATGTGTCACAATTAATGAACCAATATTGGTACCTGCTAGGAACTAATGTTAATTCAGACTTCCTTAGTTTTTAACCTCATGTTTTTTTTCTGTTCCAGGATCCCATCCAGATTCCACACCACATTTCGTCATTATGTCTCCTTGGGGTTCTCTTGGTTGTGACAGTTTCTTGGACTTTCCTTGTTTTGATGACCTTGACGGTATTGGAGTATTCATCAGATATTTTGTAGAATGTCCCTCGACTAAAATATGTCAGCCATTTTTCTTATCATTAGACTGGGGTGATAGGTTTGGGGGCAGAGAATCACAGAGGTTAAGTTTCATTCGTATCACATTCTATCCAGGGTACACACTATCAGCACAACCTAGCACTGTTGATGTTGACCTTGATCGCCTGGCTGAAGTAGTGCCTGTCGGGTTTCTCCATTGTAAAGTGACTCTTTGCCCCCCTTTCTGTACCTACTCTTGGAAGAAAGTCACTATACGCAGCCAATATTTAAGGAGTGGGAGCCGTGTTCCTCCTCATTGAAGATGGCTATATTAAGTAGCTCCATCATTATTTGGAATTCTTCTGCATGGGAAATTTGAACCATTCATTTAAAATCTGTTACAAATCAAAGCAGGGGGCGGTGGGGATGGCATGGGGAAGAAATGTCTTCAAGCTTGGAATTGCTTTTCTACCCTTCAGTGGAAGGAAGGGATGGTGCAAATCTAGAAGAAAAAGAGGAAAGAGGAAAGAGAGCTCGCAACCCAGGGCCCATGCAGGCAGTGGCTGTGCCTTCCCTCCTGCTTGCTCGCGAGCACAGTGAAAGCTGGGCAGTGCCATTGACATCACTACCCCGGGCTGTCTCCACTGCACCTCAGATCCCATTAATATGCCCCAGAATCTTGAAATAATATATTTGTGAGCCTCCTAAACAATAGTGGAAAAGTTTTCCTTCTTTTGTTCTGAGCAGACTATTTTTTATAAGAGTCAAACGGTTACAAGACCACAGCAAAATCTTCTGTCTCAAGAGTCTCTCCTCCTCCTTCCTCTTTTTGAATGAGTGGCCAACGCTAAGCTGTGTGCCCAGACCTCCTGAAAGGAAGTCCTAAGAACATGTTCCCCAGTGAATGCCCCAGTATCACCTAGTCAGGAGAAACGGGGCCCTTGGGACTTGTGAACAGGTCCCAGCTCTGGGGCAAAACCACCAAGAATTTTTCCACTCTAAGATGGAAGAAAGAACTCTTGTAGTTTGGGATATTTAATGAAAGGCAAAAGCAATTTTGGAAAAACAAGATCTGGCAATGAAATACAAAGGTTATTTTTACTGCAGAGAGCAGGCCATCTAATAAAATGCTGCAATTGCCGAAGTTTGTTCGGCCCCCGGGGAACTTTATGGGTACTTAAGTGTCCATCCTTTTGACTGTGGAGCCCATTTGTGGTGAATGTTTCACGAGTTCAGGAAGACCATGTCCAAGGTCGAGCAGTCCCTGCCAACTGGGCTGGTGTTCCCTGAGGATTGAAGTTTGTTTCCAGAAGGGACGACTGAGGTTTCATTTGTTACAGTCACACTGCCATCCTTCCTCAGAGCCGTCCTGGCCCCGGAGCTGCCGCCCACACCGGCACACAGGCCACAGGGGACCTTGCCTTCTGGGTCATTCTGTCCTTGAACTCTCTGCAGATGCACCAAGAGGCGAGTTTCTTACTGAGATCACATGCCCTGTGCACGCATCCTTTCAAACTGGACCGAAAATATTCTCTGATGGTTGTCTGTCGACAGAGTTAGAGCTGAGATCCCTGCATTCCTGAATTCTGAATTGAGAAGTATCTAGATCAGTGGGCCTGAGAACCATGGCTCTCCTAGGAGACATGTGAAATCAGCATGCAGTTGGTCCTTCTCACCGATGCTCACTGCAGGCCTCCCGCCTTTCCAGAGAGACAGGCAGGGCATGCCATGGCAGCTGTGGCTTTGCAGTCAGAAAAGGCTGGATTAGAATCCCAGATCTATCACTGTAACCTCTCTGCCCATCAATTTCTCTAACTGCAGGCAGAGATGACATGAAATGGGGTATGCAAAATGCCTGAAAAATAGCAGATTGCAAAAAACAAATAGTAAATTGGGAAGAATAGATTTCCTCTTTTGACACAGACCTGCTCTTGATTCTTAAAAAGCTAAACTGTTCTCCATTTCTACTACTTTTTTAAAAGCACACATTTCAACAGAGTATTGAGATGGTTTTAAAAAATCCCAACTTTCCCGCAAATCCAAACATGGTAATTTACCACACGTAGCCCTTAAAAATTTTCACTTTTTAGAAAGTATCTGAAGCATTTTCGTTTGTGAGAGAACCCTAAAGTCTTGCCTTGTACATTGCGGATATTTAGGTGTGCCTTTTGTGTGCTGTAGATACATTAAGGTCAGCCAATTTGAACAGCTGAAAAATTTTTATCACCAAGGAGCTTAACAGCTCTGCAGATACATTCATTACCTGTGCAACTGGTCTGATGTATACCAATAGCTAGGGGTATGAAATCTAGTTATAGCTCTGTTTTATTCTAATTAATTACTAAGTCCTCTCTCCCTTTCAAACACTGTTATTATAAAGTTTAACATCTTGCTTTTGAATTTTCCAAAACCCCCTGGGGCCTTACCTAGTCTTATTTCTGAAATACCAGATGTAGAGAAAAACTGCAGTCAGCATTCCATTGCTCCTGCTTCTCTTCACCACAAGGTGGCACTGTTGAACACCAGTCCTGCACAGCTCCACGGACATTCAGACTTTGCTTTGTTGGGATCCTCCCTCTTTTGTATCTGTTGTTTCTGCAGTGGTGTCCCACATTTGGGGTCCAAAGTTGGATCCTTTGGTTCATGTTAGGACATTATGCCCCAAAATGAGACCCTGAGCAGCTTCCAGCTTCAGCTATGATGGTTCTAGGGCCACCACCTCCACCAGCATTTAAGTTTTGAGCCCAAATCTGTGACCACCCACCTAGACATGTGCTTTAGAGGCAAGTGTTATGGACAGAATGTTTGTGTCTCTTCATATGTTAAACTCTAATCCCTGTATTTGTACATGGGGACTTTCTGGATGTAATTAAGGTTAAATGAGGTCATAAGGGTAGGGTCCTGATGCTGTAGGATTGCTGTTCTAATAAGAGATGCCAGATAACTTATATGTGTGCTCTCTCTCCCCCATGTGCAGACACAGTGAGGAGGCAGCCATCTGTAAGCCAAGAAGAAAGCCCTCACCAGAACCCAGCCATGGTGCCCTGACTTTGGGCTTCTCAGTTGCTACAGAACTGAGAGAAGGTAAATGTCTGTTGTTGAAGCCACCCAGTCCATGGTACTTTGTTGTAGCACCCCAGGCAGACTAAGACAGTGAGTTTCTCTGTGCAGTGCTTTGTGTCCATCCCTCCCAACATACTTTGATAGGGTCACCCTGGTCCTACCTGACAGATCCATCTGGATAGAGAATTCTGGGGTTCTGAGTACCCAGTTAGGTTGGAGGAAATGGGATGCATGTGGGCACATCCATTGGCCCTTGCTACCTGGAAAGAGGCATGTCCAGAGGAGGACTGAATCAGGCCCTCTAATGTGAGTGGCCTGGGGCAGGGATCCTTTTTGCCCAGGTTTAAAGTCAGGCTTCTTGGATTCAAATCGCAGCTCTGCCACCCACTTGCTATGAGCCTTGGGTAGGATATTTCCCTCTTTGTGCCTCACTTTCCTCACCTGGAAAATGGGGATAACGATAGGCCTAGCCTTGTAGGACTGTGGTGGGGATTAAATGCATTAATTCATGGAGGGCACAAAGAAGAATGTCTGGCATGTGGCAGCAACTAATTTTGTAAAATAAAACTCAGCCTCTCCTGAGTGCCCTCAAAACCATCTCTCAGATACTCACACATAAGCAGTGGTGATCAGTGTGGACTTTATTCAGGTTTTAGGAAGTGGGCCAGAGGTCTGAGATTGTACTGCACACCCCACAACGTGCAGCCTAAAGTCTCCTTTCTGAAAATTCTGTCCCCATTCTGTCTCTTTGGTCATCTCCTAGCAGGCTGTCCCTCTGGTCCTTCCCCTCAGGGCCTCTAGGGTGCGCTTATTTCCCTGGCCACCATTTCCTAGACAGTCCTCACTCTCTTTCCCTTCCCTGAAGGAAAAGACACCTCCCTTTTGCTCATCTCCTTATTTCCAAGTCCCTGTGCCATTTTGTCATTTCTGTTTTTATGTGCACAGGTTCTTAGGTTCTCACCTTCCAGTCCAATGATTCTAACAAAATAACTTTTTCAAATATTAAAAAAAAAAAAATCTTCTCCCTCAGAAGATCCTCATTGAAAACATCTTCTTCATCCTTTTATGGTGGAACCAGAAGCAGGGCCACAATGTGCCTGTGAGGTGTTGCCATGCTATTTCATTTCTGTATCTGATCTGGAGTTCCCTAGATGCTGGGGTGGCACTTAGTGACACCAGGGCTTTGCTCCCAGAGGCACAGATGATATGCCTGTGTGGGATCAATAGTGGGCTGCCTTTGGTCTCTTCTGACTACCATGGCAAGGTCTGCAGGTCCTTGCCCTGTTCTTACGGTAGGACAGCTACCTGGGCCGCCCCACACCCCAACCATGCTCTGCTTCCTCCTGGGAATGGCAATTTTCTAGCACCTACTAGTCACTTCCATTTTTGCCTTCACCCTGGGGCTTCTGAGAAGCTCTGCTCTATGTTTTCTCCCTAGCAACACAGAACATTAATAGCTTTGGCATTTAAAATTATTCCTTTCATGTTGTTTCACCTTAAAGAGAAAGATAGCAAAGCTTTGACTCACAGGCCAAGACTAACTGGGGACACCCCACGGCCCCAAACATTCATGATGGAGTCCTGATGTCAATCTCTTATGTAAAACAAAATACAAATGAAGAGTTTGTGCAGATGTATCTAAATGCAGAAGCAACCAAGAGACAATGTTCGTATCAGCTTGTTCAGCCACTAGCTTAGATAAATGCCTAATTTTAAAGGTACTCTCATGACTTGTTCCAAAAACAAATTGAGACAGCCATAGATTTGAGTTATAAATTTTTAAATAAATATATGAGAGATTTTAATTTAACAAACACTTATTGACACTTTGTGCCAAAAAATGTTTTAAGATGTTACGAATACTGACTACTCATTGGATGTTCCTATCAACGTTCTGAGGCGGGCAGTACTATAACCCCATATTATAGATGAGAAAACTGGGGGACAGAAGAATGAAGTAACTCACTCAAGAACACACAGCTGGTAGGAGGCCACCGGGATTGTGAATTCAGGCAGTGTGGCTCCAGGGTCCACGCTTTTAACGCCTCTACTATGTTTGTGGAAGTTCAAGAAGCCTAAGAGGTAATCACTCTATCTGCGTGTGTGTTCATTCACTGGCCAAACTTGTGGTCACCAATGCTGTGCCTGGTTTGCATGGGGGACCAGCTGCACAGAGCGGAAGGCACCTGGGGCCTGTACTCAGGTGGTCTCATCCTGTGCTCCTGACCACGGCAGTGAGGCACCAGCATTCCAGCCCTGGGCCCCCCGTATCTGCCTCCTAAGTGTGACCCTTGGGTACATTTCTTAATCTCTAGTCTCCGTTTCTTCCACTGTAAAATGAAAATCAGAACACTGCGCCTATTAGGTGGTTTGGGGGTGAAATGAGTAAGTGCTTACAAAGCAGTGTGCAGAGTACTGCTATGTGCTCATCCATCTCCTCCTTCAGAGAGTATTTTCCCAGTCAAATTCTTGTTTCTAGATCCATTCTAGAGTCATTCCATAAACACGCTCTATTTCACTGGGGTTGTTGGCCAAAGAGGGGTAAACTAGAGGCTGAGAAGCTCCGAGGGTTGGCTCTGAGGCTGGCAGAAGCGATTTTCCAGTGAGAAGCAGGAGTGAGAGCAGAGGTTTGGAGCCAGAGTTGGATTCGAATCCCAGCCTGGTGCCTTACCAGCTGAGATCTGGGGCTAATCATTTACCTCCTGGAGATTCTGTTTCTTAGTCTGTGATCTATAATCACATGGGATGGTGTATTGAAGGCGAAAGTGCATGTAAGGTGCCTGAGCATCCATTGCCAGTGCTGTGTTGTGACCTCGCAACACAGGCCAGCCGGGAGCACCAAGAGGCAGGTGCTCACTCTGGGGAGGTCACTGCTGAATTAGAAGAGCCAAGAACCCAGGGAAGGGTGATGGCCAGGCTCAGCAGGGGTGGGGGAAGCGGAAGCAGGGGCGCAGCCTGCGTGCCCTCTGGCTCTGCTGGCAGAGGGTCTTTGGTGGTCTGCCCTTTCACTGGTTCTGTTGTTTACATCAAACCAGCTGCCCCCCTCCAACTGACCTCCTGCAAGGCCGGTGGCCTCCAGGGCCACCAAGGAGTGGGTGTTTACTTATGCTGTTTATAGCAGTGGCACTGAGGGGACACACGCTGCGGTTGGGCCTGGGTGGCTGTTCCACAAAGACAGCTTTCAGGCCACACTGGGCTGGAAAGTTAGGGACAACAGCATGACAAGATAGGAAGAAAGGTCAGGCCAGGGACTGGCTCCAGCCGAGTGAAGACAGGCAGTAATAACAGCAACCATTTGTTAAAGTTCTTACTACATTCCAGACTGAACTAAGGGCTTCACATCCATGTCAGTTATTTATTCCACAAGGAGCAGGAAACAGAGGCTGAGATACTTGCCTGTGGCTGCTCAGCTACTTTTGGGGGACCTGGGGTTTTTCGGCCCTGCTCTGAGGTCAGAGTCTAGGCTATCTCCAGTTTGATTATCTTGCCTCCTTGATTAAAATTAATATCAATACTGTTTGTTTAAAGATTCTCTGTAATCGTCAAAGCAGCCTGTTTTACAGATGAGGACAATGAGGTTCAGAGAGGACCCATGACTTGTGTATGGTAGGAAGTGTGAGGGAAGGAGCCTGGCTGTCAGGCAGGCCAAGAGGCTATCTTCTGGTGGAAACTTTTCCTCTAGGAAAAACTAGTGTTTTCCTCCTGCCCTGCCACCCAGGTAGAGCCTTGATGGTTCCTCTGCTGGCATGCTGACATGGAGTGAGCCCCTCAGTGCACATGAGGACAGAAGGCCAGGCCTCTGCCCCTGCTGTGGGTTCGGTCTCACTCTTTGCATCAGTGATAACGCCACTGTTGGTTGGGTGGTGACTGAGCTGTGCATGTGAGTGGTATCATCTCACTAATTCCCACAGCAGCCCTGTGAAGCAGGTACTGTCATCTCCCCCATTTTACAGATGAGGAAGTGAAGGTTCAGAGTCCAAAGAACTTGCCCATGGTCACCTGGCTGCTGAGGGGTCCACCTAGGATAAAAGCACAGGTGGGTTTCACTCCAGAGCTCCAACTCAGACAGGCAGCCACTCCCTCCTGCCTCCTGCACACCTTCTAAATGGCTGAGGCGCCTTGGCATTTCACCAATGTCCAGGTGCACCCTCTCCAACAGGTAAGCCTGCCTCCAACCTCCTTTTCCCTCAGCTCTCCTGTTTCTTTCCCCCCCATGCCCCCGGTGTGTCCACGCTCAGTATTTTCCACCTCTCTTTCCTCTTTTCCCACATCTTTTGGATCCTGCTCTAGTTCCTCGTAAGATAAAGTCCATGTACTAAGCTGGCCTCCCGTGACCTCCTGCAGGGAACAAGCTCTTGCTGTGGCTGTGCCATCCCTTCCTTGGCTGTCTGGGCAATTTTGGCCAGGTTACATCACAGTTCTGGGCTTCAGTTTATCCACCTGTGAAATGGGTGATGATGGCTGCTCTGCATTCTGGGATGTCACAGTCAAAGGAGTCAGCAACAACTCCTGGTACTCCTGGGCTTATTCTGTGTCCTGTGCATGCTACTGCGGGCAGCAACATCTCATTTCATAAATGGGGGAAAGAGGTGAGAAAGTGATGCTGGTGTTTTAGAGGTCCCTGCCACCTGCTGATACCATTCCATTCCATTCCATTCTTCTCCCTGCCACCTGCTGATTCCATTCAACTCAATTCCCCTATCCTATATCCCATCCCCTCCATCCCTGCATCCCTCCATCCCATCCCATCCCATCCCATCCCATCCCATCCCATCCCATCCCATCCCATCCCATCCCATCCCATCCCTCTTCTAGTCCCAAAGAGCCGGGCCATGAGAGCACCACCATGCCTCAGAGCCCAGAGAACACACAAAGCTGCAGGTCGAAAGCAGCAGAGGTTAAGGGGGGATGACCCTGTCCCTCAAGCATGTGGCTGTGTTCCTCCTCACAGACGGGCCACAAGTCCACAGTCAATCCCAAAAGAGGACACCTAAAAACCTTCCTCAAGGCAGCTGCTGGGAACCATGCACCTCCTCTTTCCTCAACAGGTTTATGAAAGGCCAGCTCCCACCTCTCCTTGACACCCCTAGAGATGGATCCCACCAAGAAGATCCCACTTGGTTGGGAGAAGGAGCCCTGGTGGGGTAGGTCACATCCCAGGGTGCTGGCTGGGCCACAGGGCTGGCAGTGTGATGCACAGGCTCAACATTCCTGGGCTCTTGCTGACCATCTTGTAAGACAAGGGAGGGCACAAGAGCTGGCCCTGCTCCCTCAGGGGGCCGGGGAGGCAGCATCCTCCTCTCTCTCTTTCCACTTAGGAGGCAAGTGGTGCGAATAAGCTCTACTGGTCCTGGAAAGGCCTTCTCCATCTCCTTTTGTCCTCCTGCTCCACCTGACATGCTTCAGGCCTCAGCATGGCTCCACTCCAGGCCCGGGGACCATGCCTCTTTCCTGCTGCCCATCTTTCTGCCCCAGGTGGGAGGGGCCTTGCATCTCACCAGAGGGGTAAGTTCCAAGACTTAGGTTTAGGCAGGGGACACAGGCCGAGATGCCTTCTTAAAGCTGGCTTCGGTTCAAGGCCACATCATCGTGGAACTGGCTTGGGCAAACACACCCTGTGTGGTCCAGCCTGACCCCCGGACTTGTCTGTCAGGGTTTGGGGCCAATGTCTCAGCTGATAATAAAGAGCTACTTTACCATCATCCCCTGTGCAAACATCTTCCTCAGGGACTTGTGGGGAGACAGGAGGCTGGGCCAAGGCAGGACAGAAGTGGTCCTGGATCTTCAGGTCAAATGAGACCTATGTTACAACTGCAAACCACAAGACATCCCAGGGTAGACTTAATGAGGAGAAGCAGAGTGCTGTATTACAATACTCCCTTTATGGGGGCTTCATCCAATAATGTGCCCTGTGTTTTCGTCACCCTGGCTTAAGTGTTTATGGAGAGATTTATGTTGAGAATGGAAACCAGTAAAATTTTAGCTTATTAATAACTTATGGAATACAAATATGTTTGTGAGTTTCCACAGCTTGTGAAAGTGGTTGCATGGACTTTCACCAAATTTGGTGGGTATGTTCGAGATGGCCTAAGTTGGTGTATGAGGAGTAAGCCCTGGCAGGCCTCAGAGACAGGCAGGGTCCCGCCGAGTGACTGACAACGAGTCACAGCAGGGCTCCTCTAAAGCAGAAGGGGGAGGGGGAGACCAGAAGACAGTGTGATGAGCCTGGCTGCACAGCCGCCCCTCTTTCTGCTGTTCTACACTGTTCAGAGGGTGGCCCACTGTTTCCTCTGTGGCCAAGCCTTAAGTCAGCTGAGCCTCCTGTCACCTGTCACATGGTGCTGATTCTAACTGATTCTGTAGCTCATACTGTATGACCTTAAGTAATCATCAAGTCAAGGGCTTACCCTTGGTTTCTGAGTCACCAGGTAGGGCTGGGCAAGGTAGCGTCCCATGGAGATGGAGGCCAGCAGTGGACTAGCGTGGGGTGCCAGAGCTCAAATGGGGTGAGGGGACACTTTTTGGCTTGGGGTGGTGGTAACCAGAGATTGGTTTTGTATAGAGGTGACTGATCCAATGTAAATGTATTGAGGATAAGAGACTGCTGGGGAAAAGAGAATGAAAGGAAGGCAGGCAATTAGAACGAACCTCAAGAGGACCTGGGAACAATGGCACATCCAGTACCCAGATTTGATTTTCAACTACCAAAGGAATCAAAGCTCCTTGGAGTAATAGCAGATCCCGGGCTGGGGTAGAGAAAGTACAAGATGAGCCTGCAGCACTTTGTTGTGCCAGAAAGTAAGCAAGAGCTCAAGACAAATGGAGAGATATAAAATGACGCAACACCAGCTGGAAGGAGGGGCTTGTCCAGTGGCCATATCTACGACAATTTGGGCATCAAAAGAAAAATGGTAACAACACATATTAGAAGCCACTGGATAAAACAGGAATCCATAGGTCTATACAGACAGAAATAAATAGGGGAATAAATACACGGAAGGCTGGGTGCGGTGGCTCACGCCTGTAATCCCAGTACTTTGGGAGGGTGAAGCGGGTGGATCACCTGAGGTCAGGAGTTCAAGACCAGTCTGGCCAACATGGTGAAACCCCATCTCTACCAAAAAATACAAAAATTAGCCATGTGTGGTGGCTCGTTCTGGTGGCCCCAGCTACTCGGGAGGCTGAGGCATGAGAATCACATGAACCCAGGAGGCAGAGGTTGTCGTGAGCCAAGAATGCACCACTGCACTCCAGCCTGGGTGACAGCGAGTTCTGTCTTGAAATAAACACATGCATGCATACTTACATACATTCATACATACATGTATGGAGACAAGAGAAAGCTTTTTCTTACAGTAGGATGCCAACTAATAAATGCATAAAAAATGATGGAATTGGGAAATTATCATTTGGCC
The DNA here is from genome assembly GCF_009761245.1 of Sapajus apella. Lineage (NCBI taxonomy): Eukaryota > Metazoa > Chordata > Mammalia > Primates > Cebidae > Sapajus > Sapajus apella. Next base: position 3,079,777 of record NW_022437057.1, read on the forward strand.
ACCATCATAGTAATACTTCAGCCAACCAAGAAACATTGATGGGTGTGAATGTTTGATGAGGAGCCAGATACTTGCAAAGGCTTAAAGTCCCTCCCTACACAATACTAATTAATGACAAAGGGGCAAAAGCATTATCTACCTGAATCACCTGATCAAAGTTAACCTCACCAGCAAAGGGACGAAATCAGGCACCTGCAGGACGCGGTGGAAAGAGCACAGTGCCACATCCGGGATACTCCTGCCAAAGATCCCGAGTCTGCATTGGATCATGAGGAATCCTCCGGCAAGCCCAACTTGAGGGATATTTTACAAAAGACCTGACCTATAGTCTTAAAAAATTCCCCAGGAATTGTGCCAGATTGAAGGAGACAAAAGACATGTGACAACTAAATGCAACATGTGATTCTGAACAGGATCCTTTTGTTAAAATGGATGTAGTTGGGACAACTGGCAAAATGGAAATAGGGTCTGAGGATTAGATGGTAGCGATGCGCTCACGCTGCTTTCCTGATGTTTTTGTTGTGTGGAGGTCATCCTTGTTTGTACTTGGGGGTGGTGGGGCGACTGCTTTCAAATGGCTCAGGAAAAAGAGGTATTTTTATTTGTATTACAACTTTGCTGTAGGCTTTAAATCATTTCAAAGAAAAAAGTTTTTAAAAAGTTATTAAGTATCTCCTCACAGTTGGGCATCTTAAATCAGAGTTGTGGTTAAAAGCTAGCTTTACAAAATATGATACATGCGTACAATGGGATACATTCAGCCTTAAAAGGGAAGGAAATTATGACACTTGCCATAACATGGATGAACCTTGAAGACATTTTGCTAAGTGCAACAAGCGAATCACAAAAGACAAATACTGTATGATTCCGCTTTATACAGGAGTCAAACTCATGGCAACAGGAAGCACAATGGTCGTTGCCAGAGGCTGCAGGGAGAAGGATGGGAAGTTAATGTGTAAAGGGTACAGAGTTTTAGTTTGGGAAGATAAAAAGTGCTGGAGATGGATGGTGGTGCATGGTTGGCTAGCAATGTGAGTGTACTTAATACCAGTGAACTGTATACATATAAATAATTAAGAAGTAAACTTTGTTATGTGTATCTTATCATTGTTTTTAAAATTGGGGGAGGGGAGAACAGGCTTTGAAGTGAACCCTGGCTTGGACTCTCAGCTCTAATACTTGTCACTGACAAGTGCTTGTCAGTGGGGATGACAGTGTTGTCTTTGTGGGGCAGAGCTAGAGTGCCTGCAGGAAGCCCTGCAGTGCAGGGGCTGGGGTGGACAGCATACGGCATGCACTTGCAGTGGGTGAACTCCCCTTATCATTGCTCATCACGGACTCCACAGCTCTGCAAGGCTGCTGTTGTTTCCCCCAGTGCCCTCCCTTCCCATCTTTAATAAATGCCAGCCACCCAAAGTCTAGTCTTGCTATCCTCTCCTTTCCAGGAACTTCCACTGGAGACAGAGAGGTGAATCGTGTCCCAGCTAAAGGCATACGTAAAAATGTACAGGCGCTGATGTCTCTGGAGACAAGGATGGAACTGGTAACAGCTTCTAGAGGGGGTATCTGAGAGACTGGAGGGACACTGGTGGGAAACTTCTCACTGCTAAACCCATTTGTACCCTTTGAATGTGTTCCCACTACAAGCTTATCTATGTAAATAAAGAAATGGATAGTGTCAACCTAAACAACAGTCTAACTAAAAGAAAATAACATTATTCAAGACATTGCAATAGGAATATGCATGCCATGGCAAACTCTGTGTGCATTCAGGCAGGTAAAGAAAAAGGTTTTTAAAGAAAATAGGAGAGGATTACATCATTGAGATAATTATCCTTGGCTACAATAACAAGGATCAATAACAAGGGTGGCATCAGTCCAAGGTGGGACAGGCAGTTGCCGGGCACATGTCCTCACAGAAGAATTTGTGTATAAGGCTGCAGTGGCCTTCGTGCAAGGCTGTGGTTTTTGCAGTCTTGTGATAGTTTTTTGTTATCAGGCATTCCTGCATGAGAACCTTTCCCTTTTCATGGCCTTCCCCAACTCTATGTATATGGGTTTTTTTAACATAAGTGACTCCATTTTGACTCTGACAGCTTTCACAATAATCAAATTGCCAGAGGGACCCCTCCTCTTCCCCTTCTCTCTCATACCCTTCAGCCCACTGCCACCTTGCAGTAGCCCCAGCTCTCCATTCAAACTGTTCTTGCCTTTGTTGATAAATTCAATGAATTTCTTCCTTGATCTTCCTGTCTGCTCTGTGGGATTTTGACATTTCAAACACCATGTCCCTCTGCTTCACAGAAACCAGTGAGATATATCCACTATTAGAAGAAGGGCCACATCTGTCCCAGCCACTGCTGTAGTCCGATGGCAAAGCACATTGCTTGGCATACTTGTGCCATATATTACATATGGCATGAACAAACCGTTACACAAAAAAGCAAAATCAAAACAAAACCTCCTACCAACCTTAACACAAAAGTAGGCTCAATCATTGCACTGGCAAACTCACAAAAGACATCTTGATGTGTAAATAGCCAGAAATAAAGGCAGAGGCCATCCATTTTTAAGTAAAGCAGTCTTGGTTGTGATATTGTACCACCTTTGTGTAAAACGTTACCATTGGGGAAATCAGGTAAATATCAATGTTTATACAGTCTATGTTTTAAAAAAACTACATGTGCCCCTTCAATTATTCACATGTAAAAAGTTTAACTTTAAATACAGCAAGAAGTACAAACCTGATCTGTCAGTTGAAGAAAACATCTACCAATTGGAGGATCATTTAATGGGTAAATCAAACAAATGCTACAAGACAATTGGTCAGGGCATTTTTTAGTTGCAAGCTGCAAAAATGCAAATAAACCAACATAGTAGGAGTAGGTATTGGGCAGCAGCAACTCAGGGCAGGGCACACACCTAATGAAGCCATGGCTGTAAGGGAAGAGGTGGAAAGCGGAATGCCAGTGGCGGCTGCCTGTATTTGGAGAGACCTTACAAGAAAGAAATGAGCCTACAGACAAGTTTTCCAGTTTGTCAGCAGAAATTAAAGAGGGACAGTCCAGATATTTGAGGGCCTGTAATGTTGAATAAGTAAACTGACTCGGCTGCAAACAAGAAATAAATGCAGAAAACAGTGGCATGACAAAGGTCTCAGTGTGAAGATGAAGGATGTGGCACCCCCGCAAACTTTCCAGCTGGACAAAACGGCTCAGGGGAAAAAAAAAAGTCTGGTTTTTTTTTTTTTGCACAGAAGCACCACAGGTTTAAATCTAGACTTAAAGTTTAAATCTAGAGAGGATGAGGGTAAGGGAGTGAAGAAATATAGCAGATTTGAGAACTGAGTCACAAAAAAGGAAATGTTGATTGTGGCTTCTGGCCCACGTTACTGAATGGAATCAATCAGGTAAAATTTCTACTACATTTTTGAAGCTCATTCTGACAAAAACAAAACAACTTCAGAAGCCCAAGTTCCAGAAGTCTCTGTTCAAAACTCAAAATGTTCCTTGGGTCTCCAATCTTGTAGAGGATGAGGATTGAGAAGGCTGCACAACCTCTAATAGAGTATTGAATGTCTCTTTCGGGTGTGGCCAAAGAGGAGGATGGGAAGGGAGGATAATGGAAATGAAAGAACCTAGCAGAGGGTGAAGCCAGAGGCCAGAGGACAATGGAATGGGGAGACCCTGCTAAAGAATGGAACCAAGTCCTAAACAAGGAACATCTGCCAGCCTAGGTTAAGTGACCTCACAGCAGCTGCCAACTGGGATTTTGGAATTGCCATGGGCCAGGAATGACAAGGCTTCCCATGCTTCCCTTTTCTAACTGTTCCTGTTGCTTATCAGGTGAGATATTGGGCAACCTGCATTTTAATTCTTAGGTCTAACAAAGGAGCTGCCTGGTTCCTCCTGTACAGATGTCCTGAACCATGGGTTGGATGCAGTGACTAGATGGTACTTTGGGATCATCTTCCATGCAGCAGGATGAGTATCTTTGTAGGGAAAATACACCATATATTTGGTAGTCAGAAAGGCCGGGATAGACTTCTAGTATGCACCCATATTTAATTCTCGTCTTGTTCCAGGCACTTGCAATGGGAGAATTTTTTTAAATGACATAGTAGTCTTGCCTTTCAGGAGTTGTTGGACACACATGCAAGCATGATTTAAAATGTTTCCTAAGCAAATGTGATTTTTAGTGTGCATCAGAACCACCTGGAGGGCTTGCTGGGGCCCTCCACATCTCTTGAGTCTGGGGTGGGGGACACATTTTGAACAAGTCCCAGGGTGATGCTGATGCTGCTGGTTGGGGATATGTTCAGAACCACTACTGTAATTGATCTGTTAGCACTTATTCAGTTCATAGTGCTAGAAGGTGACACAGAATGCATAGACACTTCTACCTTCCACCCACCTGATGAGTAAACAGAGGATAAGGCAAAGTGATGGAAAGAGGATCAAACCATTCCTTAAATTTTGCTATAGGAGCCACAAACGTCACTAAAAGCCAAAAGTTAAAAAAATCAGGACTGGGTTGAGATGATGAGTTGGCAATATCAAACATTTAAGTTGGTAACTGGCAAAGTCCCACAAGCAAGGGTCTCCAGCAGCAATCACAGATGCCGTCCCAGGAAGAAGAACTGGGCTTCAAAATGATAGCCTTCTTCTCGCCTCAGCTGACCCCCACCTTACATGATGGGGCTCTTGAGATACTGACCGCAAATCAGCTTACAAGTATGGGCAGTATTTGTTCATGTATTAGCTCTGTGTTCCACCGGGCTTTTGCAAATAGCAGCGGTTTTTCCAACGAGAGGGAGAGAGGCCTAACTGGCTCATGACAGCTCATTTCTTGTATCGGAATGAATTAAGCAAAGGTGTGTTTAAGAGGTGGGATTTTTTGGTGGTCTTGTCTTCCTCAGGATCTCAGAACATACACAATTTTTCTAGTTTCTGCATCACGAACCCAAGTGAAAACTCAGTTGAGGATGCAGAGGTTTACCTGCTGACCAGTTCCTAAAGGAGGAAGAGGCTTTCTTTCCCCTAATCTAATGCTGTTGTCTTGACTCACTTGTATATGCCAATCTGAATATGGTTACCCAAGGCAACACAGGCATGTCTTCCCTTTCAGTGATGCTCAGCTAGGAGCCAAAAAGTCCACTGTCCACCCAACAGCAGTGATATACCCAGTTATTTCTGTAATCTCATGTTCTCCTCCATTTTTTCCAAATGAAATAATCTCTAATCTAGGTGACTCTTGGTGGATATAACACAATGATTAAAAAAACGTAGAAACTCTGATATTTGGCACATTTAACATTTTGTGAAAATTAGGGTGTTTCTCATCAACTGGTCAAGCTATCTCTAGTAATGGAAAAAGGAAAGTAAGAGATCTGAGTTGAACCAAAAACTGTCTGCCAAAAACATACACAAAATGCAGTTAATTGAGCATTTGGGAGCAGAAAGGATGAAGCTTTCTGTGGGCTTTTGCCCTCTTTGTTGCTGAGTTGAGGTCAGTGTGGGATAGGCAAGATGCTGGGTCAACAGAAAGTAGCTATGCAGAGATCTCCCTCCCAAAAGAATGCCTCACAGGAAAGGAGCCTCCCATTAGAGCTATGTGGTCCTGAAGAGAAGACACTACAGCTAGTCTGAGCAGCTTTTCTGTAAGCACAGGAATGTAATTCTGGACACTCCATGTCTGCCTAGTAGTAGAGAGGACTGGAGGGCCCATTCTCTGGGGTTAAGAACTTTGTTGACTCCTGCAACTGTGAAGGCAGCTTGAAATGGAACTGTACCTACCAGGCGGGAAGAGACATTTCAGTTCTAACTGCCACCTGCCTTATACATGTGGCCAGCTTGCTTTAAAATGAGGGCACATGCTAACAAACATCTTGCTGAATATGGCAATGCAGTCCTAATTTAGGAGTATTTATGGTAAAGGTAGAAGTGGAGCATTTGTCTTAACGGGGAACCAACTGAACTGGTTAAATATGATCAGATTAGCAGCAATAGACAGTAGTAGACTCAACCAAGAACCAAGACTCTTGGTATGACATAATCTTGGCTACATTAATCCAAGGCCTATTACACAGAGTTATGTTCTGAGGCCTGGCAGCATCAGCATCACGTGGCAGCTTGTCAGAACCACTCACTCTTAAGTCCCACCCCAGAACTTCTGAATCAGAATATGCATTTTCCCAAGATCCCCAGGTGCTACTTCTGCACACTTAAGGTTGACAAATACTGACACACACCATGGACTACCTCAACTAAAGACCGGTGTCAGTAACGGCTCAGGGAGGAGAGAAACAGCCAGCTTCTAGCTACGCCTACTAGTTTCGGAGAGAATAGTTCCAAGTTATACGTACCAATCTTCACTGCCAGTAGATCATGTGTGGTGCACAGAAATGGCATAGAGACAAGAGGACAAAAGTTGCCCTTCACAGGCCTGAGGTCTAAGGTTCAGCTGAAGCTTCAGAGTAAGAGTATCAAATGATTTTATTATGAAAGATAAGCCATTTACCGACCACTTTCCTAAAAAAAACACAAATGTGAGAATAAAGTCAACATACGTAAGACTCACTAGCCCCCGCAGGACAGAAAGCAGCTCTGGACAGAGAGCCTGCAGATGAGTTTCCTTATACCTCATGTCTGAACTTTTCACATATTCTAGGATTTCATGTTTTGTTACCTATGACAAAGGAAAGGAAACTGGCTAGAAGATTCATGTACAAGAAGGTCACAACTTTAAAGCTATCTGATGCTAATGACTTGTACAATCTAGTTGGGAACTCTGAGAGACAATATCAAATAAGCACTGTTAAATACCACCCCCAGTTAACCTTTACTGTCATTGTTCTTTCAAACCGTCTTTGGGATTGGTTCTATTCTCTCACTGTAGCTTTTGTTTATCCCAGAGCACAAACCCTAAAGTCCATGTGCAGTCTCCATGTTCAAGTAAAGTCTGTTTCAGGACAACCCTGGGTTGCTGTAGTGTTTCTCTCTCTGTAGTGTCTACTTGGTGTCACACCCCTGGACAGAGGACCAAATGGCAGCACAATGCAGGGGGTGACATGGTCAACTTCCCTGCTGCTGAACTTGCTCCCCTTTCAATCTGTTTACTGCCCATAGTCAAGGTTGAAATCTTTAGACCAGTGACGACCTTGGCCTATCTTCAGTCTGAAGTTGTTCTCTTATGTAACCGAATCCATTTCTTCGCCTAAAATGGAGCTTTCAAAAGGTGACAGGCATATTCTAAAAAGGAAAGATAATATCAAAATGTTATTTATTGATGAGAGACTGTATCCACTTACTTTTATGTTCCTAAAGGAATTTGCAATTAAAAAGAAAAACTTAAAATGCATGTTTTACACTCCATATTGGATTCAAGGTCTTCTCTCAGTAGAAGCACAAAAAACAATCCCGATGCTCTTGCATTGTTCATCACTGACGCTCAAAATGCCCTAGTGAATTCACCTCACTTACTAAGAATAACAGACATCTCAAAGAGTCTTAAAAAGAGAACACTAACATCAGAATGAGGGGATAAAATCTACCCCAATGGTCAGCAACAATGGCTAAGAGTCCACTGTTAACTTTATCACTGCTCATACTGTCTCCCAAAATCTGCAAAAAGCATTCTTTTGTACATCTACAGCTGTTTAAAATTACATGTAATTCCAAATTTAATTGAAAAAAGGGAGAGTGTTACTAACAGAAAAATCCCACAGTAATCGATGGTGGTAAACAAACTCCTTCTAACTCCATGGAAATCCAGTCGCACCCAAAGCAGACTCTGAATCCCATTTAGAATACCACTTCAGAAAGCACTGCTTGATTTTATATAAAACTGCAAGCCCAAGTTAACTCACATCCAGGGGAGAGACTTCTTTAAGCATTTCAGAAAAATAAGACTTTCATTTGAATCTCCCTTACACAGACCAATCATCTCAGCTGGTTTCTAATAAAGCATCTATTCAGAGCTTACATGTTTAGCTCTAGTGGAACAGAAACTCAGTCACTGACACAGGAAAATGCTACTAATTAGTTCTCAGTAAAAAATGACTCATAACAGTAGAAGACCATCTGTAGTAAATTCTTTCTAAATGATCCTCAATTATGGCTTACCCCATTCCTATCCATTTTACATATCTACGTGACAGAAATGCATGCTCCTGGGCAGAAGACAGGATACTAGACCTTAGGAAGTGTCCTGAGATGGAGCTGGTGGGTCCTGGCCGTCGGGCTCTGGAGGGGGTGCTGGCACAGCTGCTTTTTTCTGGGCTGCCAGGAACTCATGAATTGCTCGTTCTATTTGTGGCCTGAAGATGTGGTTTAGTTTTGGATCCACCACCTGAGAAATAATCCTGTCTACTCCAGCTTCCAACATCCCTGACCTTGTGGAGACAAACAGATCATTCTGTTATTTAGTTCCTTGGGGATTATCTTTAGCTTCAATAAATATCATGTGGGAGCCCAAAAAATGCCCACCTTCAAAGCTACAGCCCTTCTAGGGAGTTCTTTTAGAGGGCAATCCACTTAACACATAGAGCTCAAGCTGTTATTTTCACTTTTGAGGGACAATTCTCAACTACCAGCTGTTATTCCTAATGCACAATCTCAACCAAAATCACCCAACCTTGTACAAAGGAATCAAAAAAAGCCTAAGTGGGCTGCTCCAAAGACAAGAAGCAAATGACAGGATGACAAGAAAGAACTTGATACATGTGGCACTGAAAAGCTTCATCATACTGTCAAAGCCAGTGAGCCTAGAATTTGACTCCACTTCCTTCAACATTTATTCTCTTAATAGCCTAAGTAGAAGTAGCTTCAGCAGCAACCTGTTTACTAATCCTCAAATCTTAAACAAGGCAGATCAGTCAGGGTTGAGAGTATTTACACCACCAGCAATTCATCAGGGCCTTCAGCTGCGGCTGCTACCTGTTACCTAATAGACAACTTGGAGGCAAACAATAAACAGACAAGAAACAAATGAGTTCCAAGCTCCTAGGGGGTTAAATTACATCCCCAATCCATTCTGAACTAGATCAAAAATCAAAGCATATCAATGTCTATATTCAAACACTTAGGATAGGGTACTGGGAACGATGGTGACAGGAAACAAATCATATTTGGACAGTCTGGAAAACAGCCCATAAGGTTCAAAGTGAAGTGTTCTCAAAGGATTGAAATATTCCAATACCATCACAAGCATGTGGGCAGGTTTTACTTATTTTCCTGTAGACTTGAGACTTCTGTGGCCATTTAAGCCTTTGGGTAAAAATAGGCTGGACAGGAACCGGGCAAATGGTCTGTCAGGGTACAGCAAAGGAAAAACATGAGTAAATGTACATCATGACAAAGACGAGAAACAGGCCCTCAACTGGGAAAGATTATTAATGTGTAAAGTGCTTCCTGGATTCAACGGTAACTAATAGCTTATCGACAGGAAGCCTAGATGTAAACACACCACCATTAGAGCACTGAAGGGCACATTTTCAGGTAGACCAGGAATTAGACAGTATCCACCCTAAGCGATGAGCATTGTTCAGTACAGCAAAGTTAGCAACAGGCTATGGGTCAGTTACAAAGCAAAGCCACCTCTCCTCAGTCACAAGCCAATACCTTTCCAACTTTAATCAAATCTTTCTGAGTCAGATTCACAGGGGTCTTTATTAGATGTAAAAGCCTGACATTATGAACTGAATGCCCCCCCCCAAACTTCCTATGTTGAAATCTAATCTTTAATGTGATGGCATTTGGAGGTAGGGCCTTTGGGAGGGGATTGGGTCATGAGGGCAGAGTCTTCATGAATGCAATTTATGCCTTTACAAAAAGGACCCCAGAAAGTTAGCTAGCTCTTTGCACCACATGAGAAGAACAAGTAGCAGACTGCAGCCTGGAAGAAGGCCATCACCTGAACCTGACCATGCTGGCATCTTGGTCTTGGACTTCCAGCCTCCAGAATGATGAGAAGTAAATTTCTGTGGTTTACAAGCCACCTAGTCTACGGCACTTTGTTAAAGCATCCCCAACTGACCAAGACTCCTGATCAGGGAAAACAAAGTACTAAGAGAGTGCAGCTCACTCTCCTGGAGAGTTCTAAAGCTTTTGAGAAAAACGTAAAATCTTGTCGGGAGCCTAAAGTAGAAGATGGAATGAACAAATATTGTATAGTTAAAAGAGTTATTCGTCATAATTCAGTTCAATAATAGAGGCCAATTTCCTGTTAAACCTTCAAGGCGGTGGCACTGGGTTACAGCATCTGGACCAGAAAAGGCCAGTGGGCCAATGCTCTGAAGGCCTGCAGTGTCCATCTGGGGAGAGCAGCACCCTGGGGCAAGCAGAAAGTCTGCGTTTCAAAACTCCAGTAGATTTTGCCTCAAAATCAAAATGCTAGCAAGAATCGTGGAGAAATGTCCCAGTATTAAAGCCAAGTTCATGTTTTCAGGGTAAATACATTCTAAGTCAAATCAAAAAGCATGAAAAAAATCTTCACAGAGGTGGTAAAAACTATGAAGAGAAGTAAAGAAATGATTAGCATAAAAGTCAGGAGACTTTTGAGTGGGGGAAGGTATGTCCAGGGCTAGGCCATTTTGGAGGGTGTGAGTCCATTTCTCAGCCTGAGTGGTGATCAAGGGGTGTTCTAATTATTTGTTTTACTGTACTTCTGTGCACTTTTCAGAATTACAGTTCCTACTAAAGAAATGCAAAAAGAACATGCATGTCCCTAGAATGACACCCATGCTCATTATGGAAATCAACAGCAATGTAAACAGCCTTCACACAACTATGGCGACTTTCCAAATATTTCAAAATGTTCAGTGTTTTGATTTACTCAATATGCTGGCCAGTCCTTTAAAAGACAGGGTAAACACAAGTAACTTCAGCTGTGAAACAGGCTATTCGTGAGGATGAGTGATATATGTAAAGACCAGTGCCAGACATGTAATAAAGACTTGCATAGTAAGGGGCAGCTACTGTCCCTTTCTTTCTGAAAGAGCCTGGTGCCACCAGTCTGCTTTCTGGAAAAAGGGAAAGGTGCTCAGTGCTGACTCCAGAATGATAAGGCACTGGGCATCTTCGGATATCAGGCTTCTTCCCAGCATTCAGCCATATTGAAACTACTAGCACGCTAGTAAAACTTCTTTAAAAAACTTCTTAAAATCACTGCAGATTCACAGGAAGTTGCAAAGAAGTATGCAGGGAGTTCCACACGCACCTTCACCCAGCCACCTCTAATGTTAGCACCTTGTGTAACTACAGTGCAATATCAAAACCAGGAAAATGACACTGGTCCAATCCAGACTGTACTGAGACTTCCGTTACACATACACTCATTTGTGTAACTCTGTGCAACTTTACCATGAGTTGTTCCACGTAAGCACATTTCAGATACTTGACTGCACCATTGACTACACCATCGCAAGTTCCCCTCGTGCTACCCCTTTCAAGCCACACTCACCCCCCTCCTCCCATCCCTAACCCCAGGCAATCACTAATGTGTTCTCCCATTTCTGTAACTGTTAGCTCATGAATGTTATGACCAGATTCCATGACCCTCCTCCACTTTTGTGCCCAGTGACAGTGAAAAGTCACTCAGATAAGCTATCAATAGCACCTTTATTAAATAAGGTTCAGTTTGTTACTGTGAAGTAACAACACGTTATTAAGACCATGCCTTCCTGAAAGCTGCCACCATTACACTTTAGAGGTGGCAGCCCCGGTGGACTCAAAGAATTTATTTAACTCACATTCACCTGTAAGAATAAAGATCCAACTCCTCTTGCCCAAGATCCAAGCCCTGATATCTTGGTATAAAACTCACGTATATGTTCAGATGACACTGAAACTTCAGAAAGCAGGGAACATGTCTCACAGTTTGGAATGTCTTTCAATGCACCCGGTAGAGATGTGCACACAGGAGGCCTACACAGGCTGTAGAAACTGGAATTTCAATTTCAATTGAAATTGAAAGTACTTTGCTTACTTTAACCTTAAATGTAATAAAGGAGCAGACTGCTGCAACTCCCAAGTGATACTTCATACAACGTCCCATCAACCTTGACTATACAGAGATATCAACCTTCTTGGGCATCACACTTGTGATTACTGCCTTTTCAAAAGCTTTAAATTCTGCTTACTTACTGAACCACACTCTGCCTCAGACCATTTCGCAATTGGTTTTTGTTCATTGTAGGATTCCATTCCTGCTTGTCCAGATGTGTTGACACAAAATTATCCACTTTCTGCCTCAGGTTTTGGTAAGCTGGCTAAAATGTTAAAAAGAGGAGGCAAGGTCATAAGTTATATCACCAAAGTTTTGAACTTAAGTCACTCAGAACATTGCTTTTCACAGAAACATTAATGTCAAGTCTAAATACGCTTTCACTGAGCATGAAGATCACCATGCAGTGTGGCAGCCATGAACTAATGGTTAACACAAGTGCCCACTTTAGGGTGGGTGGGCACAATGCCAGGTGCTTTACTTATATTATTCCATCTACTTTTCAAGTAACTACATGCAGCAGGCCTGACGTCAACCCACAGCGTGGACCCACACCTGGGGAGCCTGCAGCCGAGCCACCAGCTGAGCCCTCCTAGCTCAGCTGAACTTTGGTTGACCTGCCACCCCATGAGCATGTGAATAAGTGCTGGTTTCAAGCTGCTGAGATTCAGTTTGTTATGCAGCATTACTGTGGTAAAGTTTGCTAACAGGCAGTGAAATGAAGTTGACAAAGGAACCAGGAGGCCTCAATTCCATGAGTGGACTCTTCTGAAAGACTGAGAGAGCAAACTCAAAGACTCCACTGGAAAAGAGAAAGGCAAGGAGATGGGGGCAGAGGACTAACATTCACAGATACCATGTGCTATCTGCCTAGTAACGCCTTCTTCCTAGTAAATGTCTTCCTCTCTTCACAAGTGAAGGGCAGAGGGTGCCACAGGAGTGGGTGCCTGAGCCATACTAAGACAATGCAGACATTTCCTGGGATTTCCCAAATTGGAGCTGACCATCTGTCTTGAGAGGAAGAAGCTGCAAGATGTAATCAAGAGATAATAGTAACCAAATGGATGACTCCACTCTGAAGCAACAGAGAAGACAGACATAGAACAAGTGGGGAATATTTGGTTCCAAATGCATGCCTACCCTCTGGCAGAGTTTGTTCAATCCTTCCATGGATTTCATGAGACAACAGATTCTCCCCTTTGCTTAAAGCAGGATGATTTTTGTTCCCTGTAAGCATAAATCCTGATACCATACATTCTACTAAAAATAACTCATTTGGTTTGAGATGATACCAACTGTTTACTGAAAAAGGACAAAGGACAGTGAACATCAGTACCAAAACATGTAACAAACCCAGGTGATACAGAATAATCTCAGTTCATGAAGTCAAAGGAACTCATGAGCCCACCCATAACGTTTTAGTGTTACTACCTACCCCATCATCTGTTCACTTATCAGTTTGTTCTATTTGTTTTGGGATGCATTGCAAAGTAAATTATAGACATCTGTTTGGTTCCCCCTAAATACTTCAGCAGTCTGGAGTGGGGCCCAAAATGTGCATTTCTAACAAGTTCTCAGGTGATGCTGATGTTGTTAATCCAAGCACCACACTCTGAGAACCACTGGGCTACAGCAACAAAGGTCTCAGATAAGATATGCCTGAAAAAACATTATCTTCAAGAATTAAAACCTGTAATTCCCAGAAGGAACAGCTAAGGAGCTGTACATGGGAAGGTTCCAACCACTACTGGTCCGCTCAAAATAGTAGTACAGTCCCTCTCAGGGGATACATTCCAAGACCCCCAGTGGGTGTCTGAAATCTCAGGTAGCACTAAACCCTATATACACTACACATGAATTTCTCTGGGGGCCACTACGAAGTAAAATAAGGGCTACCTGAACACAAACACTTCCATATTGCAACAACTGGGTAAATGAAACCGCAGTAAGCAAAACTTGGATGGGGTGGGCTACTGTAATCGTTTTTGTTTTAAAATCACAGGCACACATTGATTAAGCCACACAAAACCAAATGGAATATAAGCAACATGAATGGAGAACTTGTCCTAGGGTGAAAGCTGTCAATACATATCTGGGATGTCTACGTATTGAACAAATTACTTTGTTTCAAGGCCATTTCTAGTTGGGCTTTTCATTTTGGAAAAGTAACAAGTGTATACCACTTTCTCTCTCTACATATGTATTTACTACCCGGTTTACATGTCAGTTTTCTATCCCAGATCCTAAGCTTTGAGGACCGGGTAGTGACTTACTTGTTCCTGTACTCACATAGCTTGGCAACTGTAGGCCAATAAACGTTCAACAAATAAACAGACGAGGTTTGACCCTATCTTAAGGTCTAATTCTAAGCTCAGTCTTGCTGTGAGGTAAGCAAAATGTTTCCATGACAGGCTCTGGTAGGAGAAATCACTACCCTATAGGAGTCCAGTCAGTGACAAGTCTCCTTAACCTACAACCACAGTCGTGGAGTTTCGAAAAGGGAGAAACAACATTCCAGAGACTACTGTATGTCTAACACTTAGCACCCATTATTTCATTGAATCCAAACCACCCTGACAAGTAAAATGAAAGCGTTTTATCGGTGGGACGGACCTATGGCATTAGGATCTAGGCTCCAAATCCCCTTTAATCAACGATGAAGTGCAGAATAAGGGTGCTGTTTCTACAGTTTACCTTAATTCAACGGCGCACTAAAGTCTGCAAAACAGCGCTAGAAAAAAGGAATAAATGGCTATAAAATGGTGATGACTGTGTGTTCAAATCATTGTGTTTAATGTCAGCTTCTCAGTGGTGAGTACGGAACAGGTGGAAATTCTAAAGCACTCTTGCTTATCTACTTGGTTTCGAAGTTCGTTACTAAGGGGCTCTGAGGAGTTCCAGCTTGGGAATGATAGGGTCTAGGCTCTAAAACCCACATTGAAACCCCAAGTTTGGAAAAGCGAATGGTTAAGATCACAGCTAGTAGTAAATAACGAAGAAGGAAACCCACGTGTGCATGGCTCAAAAAGCTCTCCGTACTGCCCCAAGCGGTGTAGGACCTCACTGCTGAGATTTTTAAACCTATCTTGTTTTGCTCTCGACTTTGGAAAATCAAAGCTGCAACCCGGCAGCCTCACGTGCAGCCCCGCTCCCCTCAGCCCAGGCGGCCTCAGCTACCTTTGTGTCCACGTCGGCCAGGCAGTCCCGGCGGAAGCTGTCAAAGAGGCCCCGGCTCTTGAGCTGCTCCACGATGAGGGCGATGAGCTGCGGGTCGCCGGGAGGCAGCGAGGCGGGGTTGATGGGGCCACCGCCCCCGCCGGCCCCAGTAGCGCCAGTCGCTGCCCCGGCAGAGGCCTGGCCCGCTCCGCCGCCGCCCACCGCGCCCGTTCCCCCGCCGCCGCCGCCGTCCGCCATGGCTGCGCCCCAGGCCCACAAAGGAGACCGACTATAGCTTCTTCTCCAGGACAGAAGGTCTAGAATGTGTAGAGGCGGCGAAGGGGGCGGTGAAGGGGAAGGGCCCCACGGAGGCAGCAGCGGAGATGATGGTGGTGGTGGCGGCAGCGGCGATGGCGGCGGGGGCGGTGGTGGGGGCGGCGGGGGCGACTGCCAGCTCTGAGGCTGCACAGGTTGTGGTAGACGCGGCAGAAACTCCCTCCTCGATTCTAGGCGCGCCCCAGATGGCGTCATCGTTGACCTTTGCATTGTGGGGCGGGAAGTTTTCTCTAGCCATCTCCGGTGTTCTTTATAGGCAGCACCCTGGCCAAAGGAAACTACAACTTCCGACAGGGCTCAGGCTTGCTCCCTGCGATTTCGCGAGGGCAGTATGGGAATTGTAGGCACAGGCCTCATGAGCGCGGCAAACCGCGGGGCCTTCCCCGCCCACTCTGCAGACTTCCCATTCATCAACACATCCCAGCAGTGCGTGATTGTAACAGTCATCTGTGGAGCTGATTAAAAGTATAGATAACCAGGATTATTTCTTAAAGATTTTGATCCAGTATTTATGGGTCGGGACCTAGGAATCCGTGCTTTTAGCCTGCACTCCCACTTCCTTCTTGAACAACATGATCCAGGACATTCCGGAAACAGTGGAATAGTCAAACTTCTATTTGTTCAGAAATTTGTGGGTTTCCCTCCTTTTGGTTTTAATAGCAGTGCATAAGTGCATACTCATTTTAGAAAATTGGAAAATAACAGAAAAGTGTGAAGAAGAAAATAAAAGTTTTCCTTAAATCTCTCATATATGTGTGTGTGTGTGTTTCCTCCCAAATATTAACTATTGCCAATAATAGTGAGCCAATATTGAATAATTTTAAAATGCCAGGCGTCATGCTATGCACTTTACACTCACTACTTTGCAATAATCTAAAAAGCAGATACATACTTATATTATTGCTGTTTACAGATGTAGAAATTGAGGCAGAAGAAAATTTGTTAACCTAATCACATACCCAGAGGTAGAAGAGTAGGATTTGATCCCAGGTTTTGAGGATCTATATCTTGCATGTTTCGCCTAAGGTATCCTAAAAGCTAGCTGGTATCACACAATAGGTAAGGCTTTATATCCTGATTTTTAAAAATAGCCACAATTCACCATTGGAATCCCATAGCTGCCACCATTATCCTCTCTTTCCTTCATCTTTTGCCTATTGTTAGCTCAGCTCCTGCTCCCAACCTCAGCAATTATGTCTGCTATTGTTATTTCCTCATCTTACACATAGAGGGAATAGAGGGAATGTAAATAGCAAATTCTGCAATGTCTTTGGTTCCTGGGGAGATGCAGAATTGGTAGAGATCCAGGATGTTCTCCACACCAACATTTAGTACTTAAGAAAGTTAAAAAAAAAATTTTTTTTTGAGACGGGGTCTCACTCTATCCCCCAGGTTGGAGTGCAGTGGTGCAATCTCAGCTCACTGCACCCTCTGCCCCCTGGGTTCAAGCAATTCTCCTGCTTGGGCATTCCAAGTAGCTGAGATTACAGGTGGGCACCACCACACCTGGCTAATTTTTGTATTTTTAGTAGAGACGGGGTTTCATCATATTCGCCAGGCTAGTCTAAAACTCCTGACCTCAAGTGATCCACCCACCCGGACCTACCAAAGTGCTGGGATTACAGGTGTGAGCCACCATGCTGGCCAAGGGAGCTTAAATTAACCCTCAAAAGAAATATTCAGGTGTTAGATTATACTCCTCCTCTAACACCAGCTCAATCATTCACAGTGGGTCAGTTAATGACGAACACTCTCTCTTAATAGCTCACCATCCTTGAGATTACCTAATGTCTGTTCCTACTGGTTGACTCCACACTGATCACTCACATTTAGCCCCAGGAGAAGTCCAGTTCAGGCTGACTCAGCCCCAGGTCCTTTTTTCTCCAAGCCCCTGATCACTATCACTAGCCCCTTCTCCATTTTTGGCACACCACATCTTACTCTCCTTCCTCAGGGAAAATTCTTCTGACCCCTAGATCCAATGAGATCTTTCCTCCATGCTATGGACGCTCAAAGTCTCATTTTTTGTAGCAATTATTATAATTGGAAGTGAATAATTTACAGACTAATTGGCCACCTGTGTCCCCTGATAGAGTGTCAGATTTAGAATGGAGACCATGACTTGTTCACCACTGTGTCTCCAGTTCTTAGCATAATAGTTCTTAGCTCAAAGTGAACGTATAAATTCCTGTCTGTTTCCTAAAGCTGTGGGATAGTGTCACAGAGTGTGTGGGTGGGATTATGTATAGTCATAATCTTCAGAAAAGAAGGAGCATTCTAGCATGAGATGATGGATGAATCTGTCCTGTCATGATTTAATGAGTAAGTGATCCTGGAGATTGTCTGCACATGGTTCACACTGTAACAATTTCACTGTGTGTCATGGGGACCTGTGTCCTGGTTGCTGGGTCCCTGAACGTTTGGAAGATGCTGCATTCTATATCTATGACTTTCCCTCCGGAATTTATGTAAATCGTGAGGGATAAAAGGGGAAGGGGTTGAGGAATGAAGGTGACCAAGCTGAAGCAAGGCTTATTATTTATCCAAACTGTGGAATAGGAGGCCTCCAGAACATCCAGAATGTATTCTTCCCCAGTCAAGACACATGTAATACACACCAGCAGTCATCAGAGAGCGCCATTGCTGTATTAATAATCCAAAACATTCAGAAATGTCTGTGCAGAATATTGTTTTAACTTTGGCCTAGGTAGTAATCTTGTTTTCAGGTATCATTTATATAGCAAATTGTTGTTGCTTCTCAGTGTTAAAATTTGCCTGTAACAAGTTGCCCGACTGCAAAGAATTACACATTAGGTGCTGGAATATTTTTTGTCAAAGGCTCGATAAAACAGTGGAACCTCCACAAGCCCAAATCTAGACCTCACCCAAACTGGAGAAGAAATGAGATCTATCGTTTGCCGAGGGAGGCATGAGAAAGTAGTCAAATGCATGGACTTTTTGCATTGGGTGACACTGGATTGGAATCCCAGCTGGCAAAGTTGATCAGCCCTCTGAACCTTAGCTTCTCCAGGACAGTGGAGAGGCTTAAGTGCCATTTCGGCAGCTCATTTTAGCACAATTCTGGTCTTTAACAAATGTTTAATAACATCGTCACCAACTTACATTTGGGTCAGGAGATGACTTAATTAACTTCTATTTCTCCTCTTAGCCTCTAAATTCCACAAAGGTAGGGATTGTCTGTTACATTCATCATTGGATCCCTAGCACCAAGAACAGTGCCTGGGACATCAGGCTCTCCACAAATACATGATGGATGAATGAAAAAAAAAAGGATGAGTGAATGGGAAATTTACTCTTCTAGGTATAGGATAAGGCCATTTAACACTTTTGATACTGCCCTGGACCAAATGTCAGAATATAGTCAATATTCAGAGGGGTCAAGTACAATCTAGGGATCTGTCCATAACATGTGACTAAACTGGACTAAGAGTCAGGGTTTAGAGCAGGCCCAAGGTCAGATCATCTGGGAGTTGTCTTGGTAACCCTCCAACCTTCTAATCGAAGATCCTAGTCCTGCAGCAAGAGCATCCAGAGCCCTAAGACTGAATACAGGGCTGCATTTAGACACCATACCTGCTTGGGGTAGAGTAGTTATTGGTCTTTATTTGCGATCATGAGGTGTCTCTTTTCCTTCTTGCCTGTGTATATTCATCCAAGGAGTGTTGCCAATTCTTAGTCAGGATAACTGTTCATTTCTTAATTAACAGCATCCAGAGTTTCTTGACATTGCCTCTCTGCAGCATTTTGGCTACATCTGCACCGTCTGATCCCTGCTTCTTTTTATCGTTTGTTTCTTTTTGATGTTTTCCATCGTCTCTAATGATAGATTGGATCCGATACACATTACAAAGAAACAGGGCTTTAATAAACAGAAATCCCTAGCACCAAGCAACACCACTACCGTCTCTCCAACCAAATACGCATCTTGGACAAGATTTCACGTCACTGTGTTTTTAACACATTGTCATGTCACATTAATATTACTAAAGGATGTATAGTAAAAGACGCAACCTGACATAATACAGAGAAAAAGGTGAAACATTTGGAGTTTGGTTTAGGTTTGGATCCAGCACCTCTGTTTATTGGCTGTGTGACCTAGGGCAATCCATTAGCTAGTCTGGACCTCCATTTGTTCATCTGTAAAGTGGGGAGAGTGATACCTAACTTGAAGAGCTATCACAAAAATTAAAAGACAGTATGTGTGGGGAACCTGACGCACAGTAGGCCCTCAATAGCTAATAATGTGGCCTCAATACAACAGCCTGATGTATTTTATTGTAGCCCATTATTGGGCAGAAATCTTAGCTAATGTGTATTTAGTTAATACTAATAAATGTATACTTTGATAGTTTCAATCTTATGATGACGTAGGGGTTGACTCAGCCAGTCTCTAAACTGGTGGACTCAGTGAAGCCAAGTTCATGGCCAAGTCCTACATGCTACTGCTGCTGGGTCTGGGTCCGTCCTCTACCTTTGTCTTCACACTTTGTGTTCTCTAGCAATACTCCCTCTGCCTCCAGTTACTTCTAATTGCCTACCTAATATCCATTTGCCCTAGTTTGTAAACAGGACCCAATTTTGTTTGGGGCTGCAGCATGTCTGGCTAAAGTACATACATCTGTGATTTCCTTGTTGCTAAGAGTGACTGTAGGGCCCAGTTCTGGTTGAGGAGAGAAAAACTGAGGGTTTCTGGGAAAGCTTTGTGTTGCCGATAGAAGCACCACTTCTTTCTGCTGTAGCATCCTTCCTTCTTCCTGCATAGAGGTTCCGCGCTCAAGAACCAGCACCCTAAGGGTTAGTTGGCGCCATGTAACTAGTTCTGGCCAAAGAGTTGTGAGCGGAAGTGATTTCTGGGCCAGGCCATTTTCATAGCAACACGAGACCTTCCAGAGCTCTCTTTCCACCTGCCACAGTAACCAGGACAATTGGAGATGATGGCTAATCTATCGTCCTGGGCCTCAGAGTGAGGGGACATGGAGCAGAGTGAGATAACCCCAGATAACCTGACATGTAGCATGAGTGAGAAAGAGGCCTTTTGTTTTAAGCCACTGAGATTTGGAGTGTGACTGCAGCCTAACCCAGCCCATCTGACTATTACAGCCCTGACCACGTCCCTCCGCTAAACCCGTCACTTCTGGAATGACCAAATATGAAAGCTGATGAGTGAATAAATGCATGAGTGAATCAAATTTCTTCTCCAGGGCCCCATGCCTTCAGATAATTTTTATGAATGACAATAAATCAACCTAGTTTACTCTATGTCTCTTTGAGACAGCTTAGGTCCGTCCTTCTTTAACTTCAGTGTTTGTTGAGATTCCCTGAGGACCTCAACAAAACATATAGGTGCTCAGCCATCCTGCCAAACCTATAGAATCGATCTGTAGAGACAGGCCATGGCCATTTGCATTTTTAAGCAAGTTTTCAAGGGGCTCCTGAGAGTGGGCCAAGGTGGGGAACTGTTGTTTCTCTGGGTAGAAACATCAGATCCATCAACAGACTGGAAAGGGAGATTATTTTCAGCATGTGGGTTTCTCAAAATCATTTTCTCCTCAATTCCTACTCCCATCCTGCTTGCTTGTTTCTGGCTAGCCACTTCTGCCTAAAACTGAATACCATTGGTAAAGATTTACTTGAACACAAAGGGCAAGCTCTATGACCTTTGTCAGGAATGCATCCTCTCTGGCCTTTGCACCTCTTGCCTGTAAAAGAAAGGAGTTAAAACGGTGATCAGAAGAGTAATAGGTCTGGAAGAGACACATTGAACAACTTAACAATTCCCTTGCTGCCATGCACACAATACAGTGTGATGAGTGATTTTGCTACTTCTACGCTAATGAAGAATTGGTATGTATTATGGGTATAAATTCATGTGTGCTGCATGCCCTGGGGTGTAAGGGTGTAATAATGGGACAGAGTTTAAAGCTGTTGACAAATGTCTTCTTTGCTCCTGCCAATATTTCTCTGCAATTGCACGTTTAGCCTTATTTGGAGAGAATATCTAAATCTGAGTACTCTGGATTTCAAGGCCCATGGGAATAGCTCTCCTGCCACCCCATCTCATCCACCTACTTCCCACATCCTGTTTAGCTCTGGGTGTAGGGTGTGGCTCAGGTGTGGTTGGCTGTGGCGTAGGTACCACCTCTCTGTAGCCAGGCTCAGTCAGGGGCAAGCAGAAGTATCTGAGCTGATGCTCATGGGACTCCTTTCATTTCTGAGGGTTGAGCGGGCCCCAGCAGGTGCTGGATCTTTCTGAAAACACAGCTGAAATCCTAGAGATTCAAAGGACGGGGAGAGGCAGAACAGCAGGTGGTGCCAGCCAGGGGAAGGGGTGTAATATTGGTTAAGCACCTTCTATATACCTGGTCCTTACCTCCTTACCCCCCATTACCTCTAGTTGAGGCAATAGCTCTGCAAGGCAGACAGATGTTATTCCCATTTTACAGATGAGAAAACTAAAGGACAGAGAGAGGACATCACTTGCCTGGTGTTGAAGCCAGGGTTCAAACAAGCCTGCCTGATGCCTAAAGCCTGGGTTCCCCCTGCACAACATATCAGGAGGATTGTGGCCTTTGGAGACAGGTCTGGCTGGGGTGAGTCCTGGCCCCATCACCAGGAGAGGTTATCTCTCTTCTTGGAGCCTCTTTCCTTGTGTGTGACATGAGGACATCAGAACCTCATTATAGGGATGCTGTGAGAATTATATGAGACAGTGCCTGGTAGGGGCCAGGCTCTAGACTGGTGCTCCCATGGTGATTCTAGAGAGGAAAGGGACTCAGCTGTGGTGGTCTGCTGGACAGAGGAGGGGCCGTGCAGCGGCGAGGAAGGACATGCATATAGATTTTATGACTCCTGAGCTCAGAAAGCTTTCTCAGGACATAGGTGGCTGTTGTTTAATGCAGCCAGCTCTCCCAGGGGCCAAGGCAGGGTCCCACAGAGATGTGTAATAGCCGCGTGGGCAGCATGGGAGGCACCTGATGTTGTGTCTGTCTCAGCATCAGGGCAGTGATGTGTCCACAGGATGTCCAGTGGTGTGCGGTGGGTGTGGATCCTATACCCGTAGACTCTCAACCTGGATCTCTGGCCTTCCCAGAGATCTTGAGTGTCAGTCATATATTCTATCCTGCATACCTTTGCTGCTTAAAGTTGCCAGAATTCATTTCTGTTGCAACCAACAAGCTTTCTCAGGTAAGTAGTGGAGGAAGGAGAGGCTCAGGGTCCCAGGCAGAGGGAAGAGTTTGAGCAAAAGCTCAGAGGCTTGAAGGGCATGAGTGTATTCTGAAAAGGCGCCAGTCCTGTGAGCTATGTGGGGGTTGCAGAGCATGTGTTTGGGATAGGGTGGGATCCAGCAGGAGGTGAACTTGATGAAGTAGGCTGGGACCTCAAATGCTACCATTTCAGAGGTTGAATTTGACCTTGGGGTGAAGATAATCCTTTTCAATAGGGCAGGAGTAGCGTAGTATACAAAATTTACAAAGACTCTTCTGGGCCGGCACAGAAGTGTGAGTGGATGGGGTGACACTGGAGGCAGGGAGACCAGTGAGGTGGGCAGCAGGGATCATCTCATGGGGCTGGTGTTGGCCAGGCTTTCCCTGCTCCATGAGTTCTGGCTGTGCCTGCTCACTGTCTCCCAACCTGCCTTTCCCCACAGCCATCCTAGGTCCTGCAGAAGGCCAGTCTTCAAATTCTGCATGATTTCTTCAAATTCTTCACCTCTGCTTTGGAACTCCTGCCTCTGCTCTATTCTTTTTAATTTAGGGGCTTCTATATGAATCTCAGCACTTTGTTTGCTACTGATTGACTTTCTGAAGGTATCAGGGGGGGACTGATGTTTCAACCCCATTAAAAACAAATGAGCAAGTTGCAAATTGCACCTTCAACCTTGTTCATAGAGGACTTTCTATGTTCCAAAGGACTCATAGTCAGCCTCCCACGCACTCACTATCCAGCTCACAGTGCCTTGCTCCCCTGGATCTTCTTGGGGGCACACCCTGGCCTGTCATCTCTCTGCAACCAAAATAAAATGTGAGTCCAATAAGCCTGTGGACACTGTAGGCATCCTGGCTCCTACTGTCTGTCAGACAGTTATAAGAAGAAGGTTTATTTCCAGAGGGAGCCTGGGCTGCAGTGAAGCACCCATGTTCCCTAGGAGACAGTGCTATGGCTCAGGAGCCTGTGGGCAGGAAAAAGGCTGCCTGCCTGAGCTCCAGGAGGCTGGGCTCGGCTCCCAGCTTCGTTACTCTAGGCCCTCCAGTGCTTCATTCATGGGTTGTGCTTCCAACATCTGCTGCTGCCACTTGCAGTTTGAGCAGAGTGTCTTCAGGGACCACACTCCAAAGTAAGGGTTTCCTTTAGCCCCAAGGTGCTGCTAGATACATGTACAGTTCTCCGTGGCTCAACCAGGAAGGAAACTCTGCTCTGTTTTCTTCATTTCCGTGCTCTGTCTTCTGCTCCCTTGCCAGGTGAGCTTTGATTGGCAGGCCTCATACGGTGGAACTTGGGCATTGTCAATACTACTCACCAAGGCCGGGCGCGGTGGCTCAAGCCTGTAATCCCAGCACTTTGGGAGGCCGAGGCGGGTGGATCACGAGGTCAAGAGATCGAGACCATCCTGGTCAACACGGTGAAACCTCGTCTCTACTAAAAATACAAAAAATTAGCTGGGCATGGTGGCGCGTGCCTGTAATCCCAGCTTCTCAGGAGGCTGAGGCAGGAGAATTGCCTGAACCCAGGACGCGGAGGTTGCGGTGAGCCGAGATCGTGCCATTGCACTCCAGCCTGGGTAACAAGAGTGAAACTCCGTCCCCCCAAAAAAAAAAAAAAAAATACTACTTACCAGATATTCCCAGCTCTCTACCCTCCAGATCTGAGGCAAGACAGCACTTGCTGGCCCCAAGGCAGGGCCATGTGACTAGTTCTGGCCAATGAGCCATGAATAGAAGTGACATCTGGTCCGGAGCCTATGATTGCTGGTCTAATCACCCCTTCCCTGTGCCATGATGACTGTGGGAAATATTTGAGATCAGACAGCTCCAGCAGCATGAGGTCTGAGTTAAGAATGCCCTGGAACAGAGCTCCCTGCTGGACACATAGACATAAGCCAGAAATAACCCTTGGTTGTCTTCAAGCCCCTCAGATTTAAGATGTTTTTGTTACTATGGCATTACGGAGCCTAACCTGATTGATAGGTGCACATGTGTCTGCGATTTGGTGGCCTGGCATCTCAAATCTCAATGCCCTTCCTATGTGGGAGGAACTCTTTACCCTCGAGACTTGTTAGGAGGCAGAGCCTTCCAATAGGTGGAGAAAATGCCAGATACCCACTTTCCCAGCCTCCTTTGCAGCTCTGTGCATAGCCATAGCCAGCAGGGACAGTGCTCCAGCTGCAATGACAGGGCCCTGTGTTTGTAGCAGCTGCAGCAATGACGTCACTGGGCTGGTTCTGTAGCAAGAGTTTTGTCTGTGATTCTGGCTGTGTGACCCTCTTTTTCTTACCTATTTCCTCAGCCTAGCTCTTCAGCCTTCCTGTGTAGTCCATGAGCCACCTAGAATCTTTCAACGAATTTCCCTATCAGCTTAAATCACCCAGAGTACATTTATGTGGCTTGCAACTAAGAGCCTTGGAGCTGTCCTCCCAGTTAGAGGTCAGTGTGAAGCTGGAAGGGAGGGCAAAAACTGGCAAGATGCGCCTGCCTTCCCTTGATTTTCACAAACTTGCCTCTCCAGGGGCAGGCCTTGTAGATCTTAGCCCAGTACAAGCTGAAGGGCACTAGGCAAAGGTCTTTGGTCAGACTTGGTCACCTTTTGGGCATCTGAGCTTCACTTTCCTTATTTGTCGATTAGAGTGACTAAAAGACCTTCCTTTTAGGATGGATGTGAGGAATGCATTTGAAAGAGAATGTATTTGGGAGAGCTCCAGGGATAAAACCAGACCTCCAGCGCAGGTTTACCACATTATTATTGTTAACTTGCATGAGTGTATCCAGCTGTGGAATCGTGGTTGGCATAATAAGGTAAAGTGGCATCTTGAGACCCTTTCTAATGTCACTCAGCTCCTTGGAGGTCACAGTGCACTCCTCTCCATTCAGACCCATCTGAAGTTCTGCCCAAGAGACCAGAGACCCCAGCCTTTAGGCACAAAGAGATTCCTTGTAAACTTCGTAGAAACAGAGAAGCATGGAAGTGGGAGAGAATATTAGGGAACATTTTATTCCACATTCAATTTACAGAGTTCAGAGACAGAGAGCCACTCACCCACAGCCACGCAGCAACTCTATAGCTGAGCTTGGGGGTTGGAATGTAGATCTTTTCCACCTGACATTGGGGTTGTAATATGGAGGTAGGGTTGTTTTGTTATCCAAGTCTGCAAAAATGTACTGGAAATAGGACAATTCTCTCTCAAATTAACGGCCCTATTTCATAAAGACCAGTGACCACACTGATCCTCATTCCCTCCTACAGAAAAATCCCTAGAGGGCCCCTTCTCCTTTTCTTTCTTGGCTGTCTAAAATATTTTATTGAGGAAGGGTGAAAAATTGCTGAATTGATCTTTTTAAATGAACACGGATCTGAACCAAAGAAATTCGGAAGAAGAGAACTTTCTCATCCAAGTGGCTGCCAACACCTCACCCCCGGCTGAAGTGCTCCCTTGTTCTCTCCTGCTCTGCCCCAGATTCATGGGCTACTCTCCGAATCGTTGGCAATTTTCTCTGTACTGTCCTGACAACCTCCAGCCATGAAATTAAAAAGCTAGTTACCGAATCTTGCTCCTAATGGCTTTGTCCTTGCCAGCAATTCGACAGAGAAATCTGGAAGAGAGAGCCTTCACTTCGCCTGCAGTGGGTTGAAATGCTACTGGAATGACAATGGGATTCGCAGTGGGAGGAGGAGAGAATGCGCAGTTTGCCAGGAATGAATGAATGAAAGGGAGAAAGAAAGAGCGAACTTTGGGCTTTAAACTGAAAAATTCCAGTGTCTCAGCAGAAGCCCTGATTCCCTTACTCCCAGACCTGCTACAAAATGCTGAGCAGGCACATTTCCCCACACCAGTGCCCTCTGGCCCTCAGCCTGGGTTCAGAGCTAGGGGCTGGAAAGCTGGAGAGTTGGAATTTGGGAGAGGAAGTGACTTTAAACTGGGGCAAGCCCTGGGGGGCCAGCCCACCTAGCCAGCTGGCTGTCTGGCCAGGCTTTCCTCCCCTTCTCTTGTGTCTCCCCTGATTTCAGATGTTGTCCCCGCCACCAAAGAATTTTAAGAAATCCTTAAAACCCAAGGAATTTTAATTGCCCTTAATTAAGGAAAAATGTTCTAGAAGACCATTGTGGTGTGGCTCAATGTGACTCGGGTCCCTGAGCTCAGGAGGGCAAGGCTCAGCCTTGTTGCTGTCTGTGTTCCAGCCCTTCGCCTTAGGACCCACACAGAACAAGGGGCTGGTAGATATCTGTTGAATAAAGGGATAGCACCAGCTGCATTCAGGGAGCTCTTCCTCCTGCCTTTGCCCTGTCCAGACATGGATCTTGTGATGTGCAGGGGTCGTGGGAGAGAGAGGCATTTGAGCCCTTACTCAGTCTCCAGGGACAGGCGGAATGAGGTTGGAGTCCCAGTTCTGTGATGTCTTGGCCAAGAGACCTTGAGTGAATTATCTGTAAAATGGGATTCCCCATGGTGATGGCTCACCAGGTGGCTGGCAGATTAAATAAAGTCTTACATGTAAAGTGCTTGTCATATAGTCAATGCTCAGTCCCCATGCATCTTGGAATTAGTCTCATTGCTGGACAGGCCTGGTATTGAATGGACCCTGGGAAGCTGTGTTGGCCCTTGCTATTCAACTGAACATGTGCCTTCACCCGTGCACTTGTTCACACAAATATTTTTCCAGTGTCTTGGATGTGCTACCCTGTGCGAGGGGCTGGGGCAAGAAGAGCAAGTAAAAGGTAGAACAGTCTCAGTACTTGGGGCTTAGCCAGCAAGTAAGCAAGCAGCAAACAAACAAGCATACATGCCAAATCAAGATCAGCCAGGCGCAGTGGCTCACGCCTGTAATCCCAGCGCTTTAGGAGGCCAAGGCAGGTGGATTGTTTGAGGTCAGGAGTTCGAGATCAGCCTGGCCAACATGGTGAAACCCCGTCTCTATTTAAAAAAAAAAAAAAAAAGGAAAGAAAGAAAATCAAGATCAAAATTATTCTGGGTACAGATAAGTTGGTGATCAGAGGAGGCCTCTCTTGGGAGGTGGCATTTGAACTGAGACCTAAATAACAAGAAGGAGCTGGCCACACTTAGACCTGCCGGGCAGAAAGAAGATCCCAAGATAGGGAACAATAGCAAAGGCTTGGAGATGGGAACAAGCTTGGCCTGACCAAGAGGCAGTAGGGACCAGGGTGGCTGCAGAGGGAGGCCTGGTAGGAGTTCAGGCTGCATTCTAAGAATTCTGGGGAGCCACAGGAGAGGTCATTTCACAGTGTCGGGTGCAGGAAAAGCAGGAAGTCTGTCTTTGGAGTACTGGGGCTAGAGCCCAGAATGTGTGCTGGGTGGCATGGATCTCCTCAACCTCTCCTTGGAGGCTGGATCCAGCCCCCTCTTTGCCCCGCACATGCTGCAACTCTGCATGACAGGGCTGGTCTTGCAGAACAGTGATGCCGCAGTACCTAGCTCAGCAGTCATGTGTGGCCCAGCTTCTCAGAAGTGCACGTCTCCCCCAACCTCAGGGTCACACCTGCATGGAGGATTAGACCCCCTGCAGCTCCCCACCCACCCACCCTGGCATGGAACACATGATGGAAAAGCAGCCAGGGCCCTCCTAGAGTCAGAGATTCTCTTCCAAGGCTGGACCCGATGGGGGGCAGCATCAGGGGAGCTCCACGGTGGGCCTGTCCTCTACACCCCCATGCTCAGTCCACCCTTTCAGCCAAGAAGCCCCTGCTCCAAGCTGCGCCACAGGCCTTGCAGCCACCCTAGGGGTGGAATCTGGAGTCCCAAGACCATGCTAGCATGACCAGCCAGTTCACAAAGCACTGTACCCTCAGGGTCAGGCAGCCAGGAGCCCCCTGTGTTATGGAGCTTGAGATTCTCCCCATTGAAAGGGAGCTAAGAAGTTAAGAGGCATGGAATCCAGCCTCATATTCACTCAGTAAATGTTTGTCAAGCACCTACTGATGTACCATGAATGATATCAGCACCGGGTTATACACTAAAGGTGGAGGACTCTGTGGAGCCCAAAACAGAAATTATTCTGGCCCTCATGGACATCAGTATTTCTAGGGGAGTGAACAGACATGAAACAAATCAACATATAGATACGTAATTCTGAACCATGACAAGCAACAGAAAAGACAGAAACAAAGCATGTGGCATATGTTCCAGATCCAGGGGTCGCCAAACCTGCCCCGTGGTACAGGGATGAATGGCTCAGCTAAAGTCAGAATCATAAAACACCATTTTGAAGGGCACTGATGCATTCCCAGAATGCCTGTATCATACATGAAATTCCTTGTTAACAATACCTGCCAAAATAAATCAATATGAAAATGATGTTGCAGAGAAAGTCTAAGTCTGGCAAGTACTGAGACTCATTGGCGAATCTTGACATTAATGAAAGTTGTTAAATGTAATGGTCTCTTTGCTGAGTTCGTAAACACAAAAATGAGAACAGATGACCCGTTTGTGGAGCTTCTTCTGTGTCAGGCACTGAGGCGGGTACTGGGGGCCCAGGGATAAGCACCCTGCTTGTTAGGCGTTGCCCGGAAGTAAAGGCACCTGCACGCTGGAAGCCCCTCCCAGCGACTGCCCGCACTGTGCCAAGTGAGGGATGGCCAGGCTGCACATTCCTGGCCTGTCTGTTTTGTTTTGCTTCAAGATTTGACCTTGTCGCCAGATTTCTGTCGAGATTAACCTGGCAGAGTTTCCGATGTAGTTCATTCTACAGCGAGTTAGGCTTTCACACTTGATGAAGTCAATGATACCTGCATCATGGTGAGGCAGGCACAGAAGAGGAGGTCTGCGTGGCAGAACAATCTCTTTTTAGATTAGAATAGCACCCTTTTCTCAAACAATCTCTTTTTAGATTGGAATAGCACTCTTTTCTCAAACATAGAATTCATGTTTGAGAAAAGAGTGCTATTTCCGTCTCCAAACCAATCTTGTACCCACTTTCAGTTTTAATCTGTGCCCCATTCCAGAGCAAAGGGAAGAATCCCCTTCCTCTCCTCATCTCCCCCACCGCCCCCTTCCTCTTCTCTTCAAGTCCTCCCTCCTCCTCCTCCCTCCCCTCATCTCCTACCCCCTCCTCCTCCTCATCTCCTCCTTCTTCCTCTTCCCTCCCAGGATCTCTTCCCCCTCTTCCTCCTCCCCTCCCCTCCTCCCAGTCCTCATCTTCACTACTCTGTTCCTCATCCCTCACCTCATCTATTTCCCTCCTTCCCCTCTTTCTCCTTCCTCCCACTTCATCTTCCTCTTCATTCCTTCTCTCTCATTCCTGTCTCTCTTTCCTCTCTGCCTTCTCCTCTTTTTAAAATCAATCCAGATTTACTTGGCTTTTGATTTGGGATTTAGTAGTGATCAGGAGATTTGATGTTAAAGGAAAATCGGATAACCCCAGAGCTGCTGACCTAATTGAGAGGAGTTCCCATGGCCTCTGTTTTTTCTGCATAAAATGGGAACAATTCTGTACCACAAGTATTTATTTGAGCACATATTTATTTTCACCAGTCTTCTGAGTTCTGTGAGGAACAAGAAAGGAATGAGTAGGACAACGTCCTCCCTCTTAGCAACTTTCTATCTCAATGGAGACCGCGTATCCAATGGGAATTTTCTACCCAAAGATACCTGAGACAGACCACAGCAGATGCCGTGGGTGATTGGAGCCCAGGCTGTAAACGCTGGCAGAGATTGGGCTCAGCGTGGGCTGGAGGGAGGCGCCATAGACAATGTTCGTCTTTAGCAAAGTGCTGAAATTTGGGACTATCTGGAATTGGAGGGCTAGGTACATCTAATTCTGATGAAGGGAGAACAGTCATGGTCATAGCACCAAACTCTCTCCCCCTAATTCCCTGTTCCCATGAGGAGGGGAGCAGCCTTCTCATCTCCTGCCCTTCTTTCCCTTTATTGCAGTCCCCTATCCTGAGCTGGTTTTGGTATCAGACCTTTCTTCTTCACTTTCCTCTCAACCTCGCTGACTGTGTGGGACCTCAGCACTCCAGGGAGGAGCAAATGTCCTAGGCACAATAGCAAAACAGTGCCTGTGGTAGAAGACCACGGACGCTAACCTGAGCCGGGATGCCGGCTCCGCTCTAGATTCATGGACTTGGGAGAGTCAATTGACAAGTTGAGCGGGGTGTCCAAGTTCACTTATGAAAACTGGGGGTGACAGTCCTACCTCACAGGACTGCTGTCAGGATTCAACAAGGCAATGCCTGGATAAACAGTAAGGTGCAGAAAGAGATGCCCCAAAATATTAGCTCTAACTTTTCCTCAGCTCTTTCCAGCTAAGCACAGTGTGGCAAATAAAACCTTCAGGGGAGGCAGAAGATGAAAGCATTCAGTCTGGAATCTGTTCACCCTGGGCTTGGTTTCTGTTTCTGGTTCCAGGAGAGGTATCTTTCGAACAAGTGACTTGTCCTCTCTGAGCTGCAGTCTCCTCATCTGTAAAACAGAACTATCCAGAGGCCCCCCCGGAGGGCTGTGCTCAGCATGAAACTAGCAATGCATGTGAAGTGTTGAACCCAGCGGTGGCGTGTAGAAGGTGCTACCATCGCTGCCACGGCAACCTTGGCTGAGTTCAAGGCCACGGATATGGTACCTTTTGGTGGCATCAGTATCGGGCTAGACCTTTGTACCAACCTTAGAAAGATGATGAAACACGTTGGAAACAATGAATCATCTCTACCAAATCTTTACACGAAGTTTGCCGTCACGAATAAAGGTATCTGCAGGCCAGGAAGCGTGTTTGGAAACAGGAGCTGGGAGCTTCCATAGGACTGATCTTGAATTGCCCTTTGGAGCCCACTCACCACATCCTGTCCTCCCTAGAATCCACACGCTGCCAAGAGCTCATCACGGATCAAGAGTATAGTAACCAAACCCGGGGCAGCTGGCACTCTGGGGCGCTTTGTTCACCGACCTTAAAAACAAACCCAGCACACTGACAACAACCCGTCAGCCTGCTTCAGGCAGGTCAGAGCCTGGGGACAGAGAAGCTTTCCTTGTCTGCTCATTAGAGTGACAGCCGTGGAGATAAAAGTTTAATGTGCCGATTATCTTTCTGTTTTCAGGTGCCCAGCAGGATTGAATGGGCTACCTCATCCAAGCAGCCTACGGAGGGTGGGTGTGTGAAGTTGAAAAAGGGAGAGTCGCTGATAGGATGGCAACGCCACTGCATTTTTAATCAGGGCTCTGTGTGCCCTGAGCTTTCCCCAGAACCTGGCTACAGGTATTTCTACATTTCTCAGGTTCATGGGGGTTTGTTAGGGACACAACAGAGGGACCCGACTAAAATGAGCCCCCAGGAATAGAATTACCTGCAGCATGGCAGGACGCTGTGGCTCCCGCCTGTGATCCTAACACTTCGGGAGGCTGAGGCAAGCAAATCACTTGAGCTCAGGTGTTCAAGACCCGCCTGAACTGGGCAACATTGCAAAACCCCTTCTCTACCAAAAATGCAAAAACTTAGTCAGCTGTGTTGGTGCATGTCTGTGGTCCCAGCTACTTGGGAGGCTGAGGTAGAAGGATGGCTTGAGCCCGGGAGGTGGAGGTTGCAGTGAGCTATGATCGAGCCACTGCATTCCAGCCTGGGTGGAAAAACAAAAACAAGAAACACATAACAAAAAAACCAAGAACTATTTGCAGGCAAACCAAAGGAACATACATCCGAATCTGTTGTCATGCTTCCTCACAGGCTTAAAATGATGGTGCCAACAGAGCCGGCCCTTATGATGAGAAAGTGCCGTGAAAGTGATGTGGGGCAGGAAGAGGCTCATCCTCTCTGGGTGATAGTTAACAACAATCATTATTATGATAATAACGAAAGTGACTCCCACTGATTGGGCACTCAATATGTATTAGGTAGTTTTCTCAGCACACACCTTAATGCGTTTAATCATCATCACAACCCCATGAGGCAGGGTGCTAGTCTCCCCATTTTACAGAGGGGAACACTGGGGCTCAAAGGGCAAGAATAAGACCCGATAGATAATATTCTTAGATTCATGTGGGCCCAGGCATCAAAGAGCTTGCAGTCTGATACACAGACTGTGATGCATGACATCAACACAGATAAGCAATGATGAGGACAGAGATCGTGGGGAGAGGATTGGAAAGGAGGGATGTCTAAATCCAAAAAGATTGTTTGGATTAGAGCAGTAAATCAAGATGGAAGGAGAAAGAAGAAAGGAATTCCTGGTGGAAGTCACAGCTCTGGGTAACAGGAAAGAATTCCGCTGTGGCTAAATTGGGAATTCACAGGAGGCGGGGCTAGAAAGGGGAGATGGAGCTGTATTGGGAAGCCTTGAATGCCAAGGCTGGGGTCTGGGCTTGATTTGGTCAATAGCAGGGAACAGCTAAAGTTTGGAGCAGTGGTGGCCCAGGAGGCTGCTCTTCCTCTTGACTTAGCGAAGGAAGGAGACAGAAAAAAACTGGGCTTTGGAGTAAGCCAATCCTAATTACAATCTTGATTTTCCTCATGGATTTGCTCTGTGTCCCTAAGGAAATTACCCAACTTCTCTGAACAAAGACCATAATTGTGTGCATTCCATAGGTTTTTGGAGATAAATATAATGTATGCAAAGTGTGAGGTATATAGTAGGTATTCAATGATGGTGGCCAATATTCTTATTTATTAATCATATGGGCTGGGTGCAGTGGTTCACATCTGTAATCTCAGCACTTCGGGAGGCCAAGGTGAATGGATCACTTAAGGTCAGGAGTTTAAGACCAGCCTGGCCAACATGATGAAACCCCACCTTTACTAAAAATACAAAAATTAGCCGGGCATGGTGGCGCGTGCCTGTAAACCTACCTACTCAAGAGGCTGAGGCAGGAGAATTGCTTGAACCCAGGAGATGGAGGTTGCAGTGAACCGAGATCATGCCACTGCACTCCAGCGTGGGCAATAGGATGAGATTCCATCTCAAAAGAAAAAAAAATTCACATGAACTGTCCTGTTTATATTCATTTTTTGGTGCCTTGCCTTCCCAGAATCTGTCCTTCTGAAACTAGAAATAGAAAGAACCACTTTATCTTTCTGCATGAACTCCTTTTCAATCCTCAAGACCCATTTCAAAAATTTTCTACACTGTGAAACCTTTGCTAACTTCCCCAATGCAAAACAAGTCGCTTTATCTGCCATGCCTCCAACCAGGCCCTCTTCAGATGGCATGGTAATTACATCTGTTTATGGTCTCTCTTCTCAGCCAGATTGGGATTTCTGGAGGTGCAGAAACTGCTACACTCACTTTACTTAAATGGCTCTCCTATTGTGGTTTGCAGAACCGTGGGGGACCTCCCCAAACCCTTTCAGAGGGCCTTGCAATCAAAACTGTTTTCATAATAACTCCAGGATGTTATTTTCTTTTTCCATTGTGCTGTCATTTGCACGGGCGGTGGTAAAACTACTGACACCTTAGTATGAATCAAGGGAGTGGCCTGAAGTGTACAGGTACTCATTGTATTCCTCTCATCACATACTTGCATTAAAACGCATGCCAATTTCACTTAGGAATACTCTTAATGAAGCAGTAAAAAATTTTTGTTGTTGTTTTTTTTGAGACGGAGTCTCACTCTGTCACCCAGGCTGAAGTGTGCAGTGGCTGATCTCAACCCATTGCAATCTCCACTTCCTGGTTTCAAGTGATTCTCGTGTCTCAGCCTCCTGAGTAGCTGGGACTACAGGTGCGCACCACCTAGCCCGGCTAATTTTTTTTGGTGTTTTTAGTACAGCCCGGTTTCACTATGTTGGCCAGGCTAGTCTTGAACTCCTGACCTCAAGTGATCTGCCTGCCTTGGCCTCCCAAATGAAGCAGTAAAATTATTAATTAAAATAATGATCAACCCTTGAGTGCATGTCTTTTTAATAATCTGTGTGAAAAAATGGAAAGTATGCATAAAGTACTTCTCACTCTGGCTGCCTACAAAGCACAATGGTTGAAGGTAATGACAAGGAAAAACACATGTGATTGTTTGAGCTGAAACAGTCGCTCATTTTCCTGGTAAGAATTCACACACACACATACAAACACACACACACATACACACACACACACACATACAAACACACACACACACACACAAACACACACACACACATACAAACACACACACACACACACACACATACAAACACACACACACACACACACACAGATTGAGAGAGAGCGAGAAAGCGAAGTAGAGAAAGAGAGAGAGAGAGAAAAAAAAAAAAACCCCGTGATTATTTAGAAAGGTTTTCTGGCAGATGTTTTCCCAAAAAGTAACAAAATGAGCTTGGCACTTCAAAGAAAGCAATTAACAATACTTGTTGCCAATGATAAAATTCAAGCTAAGTGAAAATTAGAAGTTTGGAAAATTTTTTATCTGCAACTATGAGCGTGGCAACTCCCCACGACACTTCTCCCATGAGATCTGTGGTGATATGGAGGCATACGGTTTTTGATACTGTATAATGAAATGTGTCAATATTTGAAAGATCTGCAGGGGGAGGTAGTGAAGCAATAGTTTCCAAATGAACAATACCTGACGTTATCAAATCATGCATGGGTAAAAGACCCATTCAAAGGGCAAACCAGACCATTGCATTTTAAAGTGACAGAGTAGAAAGCGTTCATTAACATGGTTTCAGATTTTACATTGCAACAATGCTTACCCACTTGTCAATTTTTCATGTAATCTCAAAGAAGAATATCCACAATGATCTGAAAAGGCTATTAAAATACTACCCCCCTTTTCCAGCTACATATCTGTGTCAGGCCAGATTTTCTTTATTTGTGTTCACCAAAACAAGATATGGCACCAGATTGAATGTAGAAGCAGATAGGAAGAGTCAGCTGTCTTCAAGTAAGCCTGATATTAAATAGATATGTAATCATGCACCACAATGCTGTACTTTTTATTAAATGTCTTTCTTGTGGAAACTATAATTTATTTTTATAAAAATGTTATATGTTAACCTGTAACAGACTTGTTATGGCTTCTAAATTCCTGAATAAATAAATATTTGTGCAATTCTTTGGCTTTAATTTCTTGTGTAGTAAATACAAGCAAAAGTACTTTAAGGTCTTTAATAATTTTTAAGAGTATAAAAAGAGTCCTGAGACCAAAGAGCCCGAGAGCTGCCAGGCTGTCACACAGTAGGTGCTCACTAAATAGCTGTGATGCCCAGGCCTCTGGGGATGATGACAGGCCAGGCTGCATAGTGCTGATTTCTCTCTGGTTCTCTGTTCTTTGCAAGACCGGTGTCTGATCGGCCTGGTCATCCCCTCCTGTGGTTCTAAGCAGGGGCTGCACTTGCCGATCTGGGACCTCCCGTAGGCTGAGTTCTCCTGCCTGGTTCACTCTAAGGATGAATACCGTGAGCCTCACATCCACATTCCAAATTGCTTCTGCAGCCTGCACGTTCTAATTCCATTTGTTTCCTGCTTTTTTCTCTGGGCCAGGTTGGGAAGCCTACGGAATTGCTGAGACAGTAATTTGCAATTAATTGAAGAAATATTAGAGGTCAAGTCTGGGGCAGATGTGGGCTCTTTTTGAGAATGGACTTTTTCAGAATCAAGCAAAGGCAGACCACTCACCACGTGGGGCTTATTCTCTTGGCTGGGGAAGGACGTCCCCCTGCAAGAAGGGAAATGCTGATCCCGCTGTCCTTGCTGGAAGACAGAAAGAGGTGGGAGGAGCAGTGACCCTTGCCTGATACCCCGTAATCCAATCTCCCCTCTCCTTCCTCTCTCCTTCCCTGACTGATCCCTGCAGGCCTGAAAGAGAACATCTTCCCTGGACAGGCTGAGTGGCTGCCTGTCATTAGAGCTGAGGCCACGATACACTTGAGGGAACAGTAATGGGACCTGGGAAAAAAGCTAATTAGCTAATGTAGTAAAACGTATAAATAAAGAAGCCTAACAACCTTCAAGGCTTTCTGAGCTTGTGGAGGTTGAGGTGACCCCGGGGCTTTGGTGCCACCAGGCCCTTTGTGAAGGTCTGAGGTGCCCAGGCTTCCCCTACTGGGGTCTCAGTTGGGAAGGGGCTGCCAGTTAGATAAGCAGGTGGCAGCTCTGATTGTGATGAGCGCCTTCGGAAGGGGTCTTAGGTTGAGTTTTCCAGGAAGCAGACTCTGAGACGGATGGGGTTTTGGGGAGTAGACATGAGAAGCTTACCTGTGATGGGGTGCAGGGGCAGGGCTGGGCAGGGGGAGCAGTGGGCAGTGATGTAGCTGCTACTGAGGCCTCAGCTGGTCCCCTGGGAGCTCAGCAGCCGGGGTGGCCCTATGGAGTTGGCTTGAATAGGAGCAAGTGGTCTGCTCTATGTCCCCCAATGCAGCTCAGTCACGATTGCAGCTGCCCCCTGGGGCAGGTCCAGAACCTAAGGCCACACAGTCCTCTTCAGCCTAGTGCCAACCCCAGAGAAGGACTCAGTGAACAGCCACCAGCAGCCAACATTCCCAGAATCCAGAGAAACGGGGCCTGGGTCCCGATGGGAGATCTGGAAGCCGTACCATGGCAAAGCTCACAGAGGGCAGCTGGAAGGCATCTAAGAAGGCCTGGAGCAGACGGATGAGAGTCAAAGCCTGCAAGAAGCTGGAGACAGCAGGGACTTCAAGTTTCATTTTAAGAAGAAATCAGTATTGTTTCTAAGGAATCAAAGGAAACAGAAGGCATATCTGTTGAATGAATGTTTGAATGAAAAAATGAGTAAATTAATGAAATCGTATATGAGAATTCAGGACATATGGAGGACAGAACTTCTCTTGGGCAGAGAGTCAATCATTCTGTGCCTCAGTTTTCTCGTCTGAAAAATGGGAATAATGACAGCACCATTGCGACGATGAAATAATGTAATACAGGCAAAGGCTTATTACAGTGTCTGAAGTACAGCAGGAACTCAGTGAGTGCTACCCACTAAGGTGCTTGGTGGATGCTGCTGTTGTAGCGGTCCTTGGTCATTGTTATTACTGCCACAGTCAGTGCTCATCACCATGGCAGCACTTAGGTAACCGTGAGCTGTGGAGCTTAAGGTCTCCCAGGCCACAGTTGTAAGCCAATGGTGTATGGAAAACCATGGAGGTACACATGTAGTGGTCTCAGGTTTCAGATGGGACTCGGTTTCCCAAAATGGGAAGGGGGGATGCTAGTAGTATCTGGAGTTTCTTCAGGGACACAGATAAAACATTAAAGAAAGTTGTTCTCTTATTCAGTCCCCTCTCCATCCTTCTGATGAGATCAAGGAGAGTCTCAAGCTGGTGCTGGAGTGTCCCTAATGCCTCTTAACACTCGTGATTCTCTTTACCCGAGAGAGAGAGCAGCCTGCAGACTCAGCATCTCTCCAGGGCAGCAGAATCTGGCTGCATTTCAGTAGTATTCTTTTGCTTTCAGTGTTCTTATTTTTACGGTGGTCATCTATTTATAGCGAGTGCAACCTATTTTCCAGTTACCATTGTGAGAGATTCTTTTTCACCTAAATTCTATAAAATAAAAAGTGGTGAGTTGACTTAAAAAAATGTGAAATAAATAAGATCACAGTTTGTATGTGAATATAGCAAACATGAGGAGGGGTTTGTGTGAATAATTGAGATCTGGGATGCACTGGCCTTCGGGACAGACAGGAAGTGTCAGGGAGGCAGAACTGATGGGGGCTAGAATCAGTTCCATGCCTTTGGCTCACAGTTTATGCCACAGACAGTGGCCTAACCTTCTCATTTCTGTGTGGCTCAGTTCCGACACACATTTGCCATCCCAGCTCCAAGGCCACCTCCTTCACAAGATTGCCCGCATCCTTCCCATCTGAAGGTCACCTCTCTCCTGTCTATTCCCACAGCACTTTGGGGGCAGTATGCCTTTTGTGTTCTATTGGAACACAGCACATTAAATTCCAGTCATTTGTGCCTAGCAAAGCAGAGATCATATGGCAGGTACTCAGTGAATGTTCGCTCTGAATCTGCATCTCACTAAACCATGGCCAGATGACATGCATGTGCACTGATTGACCTGTTGGTAGCCGGAGGTAGAGACCTCAGAGGAGTGCAATGGGAACCCCAGCTGCCAATTGCCCAATCTCCCGGTGATTTAAGACTTTACAGTTACAACACTTATCTCAAGCTAAACTTGCTGGGTGGTGGGCATGGGGGTTGGGGGGCAAAGGTCAGAGCCAGACAGCCACTACCTGTGTTTCTGCGAGATGCCATGGACACCTAATGGACATGGGGGTGCATCAGAGCTGATGTTTGCAGCAGCTCTTATCCTGTCCCTGGGAGCCATCTGCTTTTATCACGGTCACCTTGCTTCCCCCTCCCCTTCTCAGGACCCTGCTGAGTTCCCCCTCCTCAGCCACAAATGATAAGCTGCTCTGCACTGGTCATGCTAGCAGCCGACTTCAAGAGAGAGGATCTCTGAACTCATAGTGTTCTCTCAACATGATGATTGCCTTTCTTCTGTTTCCACTTAGAGAGAGACAGTTAGGCTTGGTGGAAAGCTCCCCAGGGGCCTCTGATGTCACATAGACTGGGCTTTGAAGTCTGGCTCCTCCACTGATGGCTTTGTGACTTTGGGCAAGTTGCCTCCCCTCTTGGAGCCTCAGGTTTCTCATCTGTGAATGAAATGGGGATCGAAGTCCCTTCCTTCCAGTTGTGCAGGTGGCAGGTGCACCTGCTCCACAAAGCCCTGGTTCCTTCACCTGCTAAGCTCTCAGGTCGTGCTGGGGTGGAGGGCGGAATGCTAAAGGAGAAAATGCTAAAGGAGAGGTGTTCCTGTTCCCATTGTAATGGGTGCAAAGGAAGAGCCAAGCTTATTAAAATGGAAAATCCAAGATTTGTGGTTCTCACATGTCAATGGGCCTAAGCCTCATCTGAAGGTGCCTACTAGAATGCAGATTTCTGGGTGCTGGTTCCAGAGGTTCTGGGCAGGGCCGGAGAATCTGCATTTTAAATAGCACCCTCTGGCATTCCACTGCATGCAGCTTCCAGCAACCCCTCTGAGAAGCCCAGCTCTAGATTGCAATGGAGGACCACCACTCCAAATTGAGAAAATTTTCCCTAAATATCCAGATTTCTGGTTCTTTGGAAGAATCTGAAGCATTGGCAACCCTGGGCCTGCTTTCCTGCTTGACAGCAAAGGACAAGCGCTGAGTTGTACCTGCTTCTTTTAGATGAGGCTGCTGTGTCCAGGACCCTATTTATTTAAAGTCCTGGCCTAAACCCTAGTGCTGTTTGTGACCCCTGACAGGTCAAGTCCTCTAGCCCCACAGATTAGGAGACTAAAATCTGGAGGCAAAGTGGCTCAGGTGTGGACAGCCAGCTGGGGATGGCCAGGTCAGAGGCGGCCTCTGAAGAGCTGCCCAAGCAGCACGCTGCAGCTTGGTAAACCAGAGTGATCCCTGAGGCAGGGAGAGGGCTCCGCGTGAGCACAGGATGGGAAGGTGAGGAGGAGGGAGGAAGCCTTCTGCAACCAGTCCTCAGGAGCAGGGGCAGTTGATGGCTATTTCTATCCTCGCAGAGGATAAGCCTCCCTGACTCTACAGAAGCAAAGTCCAGAGATGTCCAGAGATGGGAGTGGGGGAGAGAGAGCCTCCTTGTGATGTCACCTGAGCTCCTGGGTCCAGCTTGTTTCATGAGCTGGTGAGTATCTGCCCACCTAGGGTTGCCAGAGAAAACAGGTTGCCCAGTTCAATTTGATTGCTGGATAATAAGTATTTTTTTTTTTTTTTGAGACGGAGTTTCGCTTTTGTTACCCAGGCTGGAGTGCAATGGCGCGATCTCGGCTCACCGCAACCTCCGCCTCCTGGGTTCAGGCAATTCTCCTGCCTCAACCTCCTGAGTAGCTGGGATTACAGGCACGCGCCACCATGCTCAGCTAATGTTTTGTATTTTTAGTAGAGATGGGGTTTCACCATGCTGACCAGGATGGTCTCGATCTCTTGACCTCGTGATCCACCTGCCTCAGCCTCCCACAGTGCTGGGATTACAGGCTTGAGCCACCGCGCCCGGCCAATAAGTATTTTTTAATACAAGTATGCCCTCTGCAATATTTGGAACATACCTATACTAAAAAGTTATTAGTTCTTTTTTTTTTTTCAGACAGTCTCGATCTATTGCCCAGGCTGGAGTGCAGTGGCTCGATCTCAGCTCATTGCAACTTCTGCCTCCCAGGTTCAAGCAATTCTTCTGCCTCAGCCTTCTTAGTAGCTCGGATTACAGGCACACGCCACCACTCCCAGCCAAGGTTTTCGGGGTTTTTTTGTCTTTTTAGTACAGATGGGGTTTCACCATGTTGGCCCAGCTGGTCTTGAACTCCTGACCTCAGGTGATCTTCTCACTTTGTCCTTCCAAAGTACTAGGATTATTAGTTCTTTTTTTTTTTTTTTTTTTGCTGGGATTACAAGCATGAGCCACCATGCTTGGCCAAAAAATCATTAGTTCTTAATCCAAAATTCAAATTGAGCTGGCATTCTATATTTTTATTTGCTAAATCTCACAATCCTTACCTCACCCCTCCTCTGGGCTTAAGCCAGCCTGGTTGGGCTTCCAAGTCTTGCAACCAAAGGGACCTCGGTAGAAGCAGGCAGTTGTGCAACTGGGGTCCAGGCAGGTGGCTCAACTTGCCCAGGGTCACAAGGCCAGCAACTTAGAGTGGCTGGATTAGAGCTCAGGTCTGTGGCACGGTAACCTGTGCTTCCTCTGCGACCTGACCTCCAAGGTGAGAGGATGGGACATGGCAGGGAGGAAGAGATGTGTGTGAAGCTGATGCAACAGAATTGGGTTTGAACAGAATGTGGAACAGGGAGGAGAGAAGGGGACTGGGACTCACAGCTTTGTTGACTGAGAGGTGACATTACTTTTTAATATTATTTATTAATTCACTCATATTTATCAAGCACCTACCAGGTACAAGGCATGGTGCTTATTTCTCTGATATCTGAAATGGGCTGATAGCATCAGTGTTTCCCCTTTCCATTTTACAGACTGGGAGAGTGAGGCTCAGAGAGGCCACAGATCTAGGAGCCTCAGGGCCTAGGGTTACATCCTAGGCCTCCTACACAGAGTCCCCCACCACTGCCTGCCAGCCCACATGGAGGCCAGTCTGCTCCAGGCCTTGTTGCATATTCAAATCCAACCTCCTCCCCTCATCTGAGGAAAGCAATGCAAATTGGAATCACTAGTGAATGTTCAGTCTGTGTCCACCTTTGGCAGGTGTGTCTGTCCTAACATATGTGATGTTTAATCCTGTGGCCCTGTGCCCTGCACCCTGGCCACAGCTCTCCTTGCAGGACCCCAGCCACATCTTTCTGCCTTGTGGGATAAAGGATGCTTGGGGCGGGGAGGTGGGGGTGGGGAGGGGGTAACAGGAGCTCAGGGCTTCAGCAGAGCCGGAAGTTGGATCCAGGCCTCTGGTGCCATGGTGACGGTTGCTATAGAAACTCACCAGCTGCACTCAGCACGCCTACCAGGATCTGTGGGGGTTTTTCGTAGACTGAAGCCAACAGAGAGGGGGAACTCTGTAGTGGTGAGAGCCCTGAAATGAGAGCCAAACCTCATCTTGGGGCTGCCGTTCCCCGTGTCTCCATCTCCATCCCCTGCCATCCCCCTCCTGTCCCCTCCTCACTCTGTGCAGTCTCCAGTGATGGCAGCTTGGCTGCTGGGCCCTCAGCCTGCAGTGCCCTTTCTGGCTTCTTCACTTGGCTAATTCCCATGCATCCTCCAAGCCTCATCTTAATGCTGTATTTCCTCCAGCAAATACTTACCAAGTGTCTACTAAGCACCGGACACCATTCTGGCCACCAGGGACACAGCAGTGACCAAGAGTGACCCTGCTCTCATGGAGCTGCCAGTCTAGGTGGGAGTGACACAGGTGTCAAGGGAGCACCTAAGTAAATGAACAAGGACACATTCAGGCGATGCTGGGGAGAAACAAAGGAGGGCAATAGACAGGCAGTAATGGGGCTGTGGAGAGTTGGTGGTCGGGAAAGCTGGGTCCCAGGAGTGGCATTGTCCTGCCTGAGCACTGCAGCTCTCCTCACCTCCATCATATGGTTCCACTGCATAGATTTTGTCCTTGAATCATAGCACTGATGACCCGAAAATGTCACTGCTCGTCTCTCAAACTTGTCTTCCAAACAACTGCTTCCTCTTTGAAGGCAGGAGCGAAGTCTGCTTTGTCTCCGTGTCCCCTGTGTCTGGCAATAACAGGGACTTTCACGGAGTGAAAAGCGCACATTCACGGAGTGCGTTCCGTGGGCCGGGCCATGTCACCGACAGCTCTCATTTCCCCTGCATGTTGATTCCATGACATAACTATGATGTGATCATCACTTTAGAGACTGAGGAAGCAAGGCATAGCCAGGGTTAGCAACTTGCTTCAGGTCCCACAGCCAGTGTGCTGGAGGTTTGAGATTCAAACCCTGCTCTGTGCCTTTCGTATGTAATGTGGCCACAGCTTTATTAAGATATCATTCACATACTATACAATTCACCCTTTTAAAGAGTACATGCGAATGCTTTTTCGTCTATCCACAGAGCTGTGCAAACATCAGAACCATCCATTTTAGAACACTTGCATCAGAAAAAACAGGCTGATTTCTCTAGCGGGGGCCCCGACCTCAGCTTTGTAGGAGGACTCAAAGTTCAGAAGTTGGCTGCAGTTGTAAATTTAGAGCTGAAGATTTCTGTGTGGGTTGCCTGCCTTTTTCTTGACATATCAATAACCAACTTTTTGCTTATTGGCATTTTAAATGTGTAAGCTCTGCTTCTCTGAATTAAAACCCCAATTCTCCACTGAAAATCTCTAAACAACCTACAGGCA
Source organism: Sapajus apella (assembly GCF_009761245.1). NCBI lineage: Eukaryota > Metazoa > Chordata > Mammalia > Primates > Cebidae > Sapajus > Sapajus apella. Next base: position 3,123,274 of record NW_022437057.1, read on the forward strand.
AATAATTCAAATTCCAGGAGAGCCTTCAGAGGGCTTTCTTAGCTGGAACATGGGGTGTGCTGACCATGGGCCTCTCAGAATGCCTGGAATTCCCCAGACCCTGTGTTTGTAAAGCCCCAGGCTTTCTGGAAGCCTGACTTTGTGGCATGTGCTGGCACAGAAGGGGCTGTAGCCGGGGGCCCTGGGGGCTGTCTGCACCCAGGACCATGGTGCCCTCCCCTTCAAGAAGGGTCCTTGTCCAGTTTCCTCATATGTCCAGCTCATACTTGAGACAGTCACTCATCCCCAGGCCCTGTGGGTGGAGTTGCCGATCAATTTGCCCTTTTCTCAGTTTGAAGGTGGAGGGGGCTCCATTGTCCTTAATTTTCACATCTTCACCCTCCTTCAACTAACCACAAGTGCTTGAATTTCCCCTCTGAAGATACATTTATTAAAGTGATGAAGGGTAACTGGCATAACTTTTTCTCCAGATTGGTGCCCAGAAGAGGCCACTTATGTTTTTAACTTGTGCATTGAAGCCCCATTGCCTAATTTAGCAGCATGGTCTGCGTCTCTCTCCTGGCCTCAGCGCTTCCTCCCTTAAAATTAAGCAAGAAACGATCAGTCTGCAGGGGTCAGGCTGCAGCCAGAGAGAGGTGCAGTGAGCTCTGGAGGGCCCCATCCTCTCAGATCCTTTTGCTCATGACCCACTTTGCCTTCTCTACCCTCAGCCAGGATCCTTACACACAGGACAGGAGCCAAACCCGACCAGGTGAAGCAGAACAGTATTTCTTAAAGACCTGCTTATTGGGTAGTTCCCAGAGTCTTTGGGAGGGCTACAGAACCAGGCATGGAGTCACCCAGGCAGAAACAACTTCCCAAACCACACCGCAGAGCCAATCCTGTGACGACACAGCTGTTCCTCCACTGGGCAGAGACACCACACCCTGCGTCACCAATTATACCAGGGCTGCTGCTAGTATTATTCGTTAATTCACCCATGAAATATTTATTAAGCAGTGTCTCTGCCCAGTGGAGGAACAGCTCCTTGCCGGAATGGATTCTGTGAAGGCCCTGGTTGCTTGCGTCACCAGTGCCCACGCTGATGTCCTGAGAGGGGCATGTCTGATTGAAGAAGCCTAGTTCACGTGCCATCTCCTAGCCACAAAGGAAGCTGGGAAGTTAATGTCAGATTTTGTAGCAGAAGGAGTCTCTGCCCATTGTGCAGGCTCCTGTGGTGGAGAAATCCCCCCAAAATAAGCAGCCCAAACAAATGATCTATGACCGCCATGGCTTCTTGGGAAATTTGCCCCCCTCTTCCTTGGTGCCCTCTGACTTCTGTGTATCAAAGAATTTGAAGAGGGACAGACAGTGGCTCCCAAATAAATCCTATCTTCCCCCAGGGCAATGGGTGTTTCCTTGCCTGGGATTTCCATAGCTAAGATGAATCACAAGTGACGCTGCCCAAAATGCAGACGTCCACTCCAAGATGATCATGCAGACCCAGGTGGGAGGGGCTGTTCCCCAAAGGAAAAGGGGGCTGCTGTTTTTAAAAGAGGGAACTCTAGGCAGGAAAACAACATATGTTCACCTCAGCTGGGACATCCTGTGGCCATGATATTAGGAAATAAAAATAACACATTGAAGGAGACACAGAGGGGTTTTCTTTAGAAGGATGTGGAATGCAAATGGCCCGACGCCTATCCTTGCCCTCCTGTCCCCACCATGCATTCCTTTTCCTCTCCTCCTGGCTTGCAGAGGAGGCCTTTCCCCATTCCTTCCTACGTGGTCCAGGGAAGGCTTTGATGCCCTCATGAGGTTCTTTACTCCTTGAGAAATGCTGTGCTCTGGCGGGTTAGAGAATGACCCTGGGCACATCTGGGTTCTGCTCTGAACTCTGCCCCTTTTTTGCAAGTTGGACAACTTCCTTTTTCTTTCTAAACCTCAATTTCTTCACTGATAGAATAATAAAAATGATAGCAATTCTGTCGTAAGATTCTTGTAAAATTCAAATGAGATTATCCAGGTGAAGTAAATAACAATACAGGGTATAGCGTAATTCTTAATAAAAGGCAGTCTTTTAAATAATGCTGATGAGAGTACAGACAATCACGATTTCTGTGATCTTTTCTAGCTCTAAGGGCTAGGGAAAGTTATGCAGTGATCCTGGGCCTGTTTCCTCTGCTGTAGAGTTATTGCTGCTCTCAGAGGGTGATTGTAAGAATGTTTAGAAACCATGTGGAAGGAAACTAGCAGAGTATCTAGATATAGGAGGTACGCATGCAGCACACCCCACTCTACTTTCCACTTCTGCATTCATTTAGCTGGGAAAAGTCACCTCAGAGAATTTATCCTGTGAGGAGAGTCACATCAAGACATCGATGGTGTCCACAGCCAGGAAAGACTTTCCAATCTAGATGATGTGGGGAAAAAAACATTCCCATGGATGCGGCTCCTGGGTTCAGGAAGGGGCCCTGAAAGGCTGTGCTCTTGCTCAAAAATTTCCTGTGGTCCTTGTTAGGGAGGATTCTACTCTGTCCCATTAACTTCAGGCTTTGCCATGTGACTTGTTATGGCTAATGAAATGTGAGGAAAGTGAAGAGTGATACTTCTAGGACAAGCTTTAGGAATCATCTTCTGGCTTCCTATATTCTTTTCCCCTTTGCCACAAAATTAGCACTGTTCCAGATAAAGGTTGCCCCATTCTCCTGGGTCCCCAAGTAAGGCAGATGTGGGGCGGAGCCACAGCCAACTCACAATGGCCATGTAGCATGGGTGAGAAATTAGCCATCATTGTTGTAAACTGCTGGGAATTTGGAGTTGTTTCTTATTGCAGCCTAGCCTAGCCTAGCCTAACTAACCCAGGCCAGATACACCAAACAATGTTTTCCTTCCCTACCACCTGTGGTCTGATTCTTTGCTTTTAGTCAGGAATCCGAGTGTTTTCTCCTTCTGCCTTAGAGAAGGACAAGGTGGCTGTATGCAGGGAGGGCACCATCTCAGTGTGTAGCATTGTGCTCAAAGTTGTGTATGAACGGGGACCTGCTCTCAGCTGGTCGCACCAGCAGCAATGTTGAAGTGCACTGTAATGAACTGCAGGTTGCCTACACAACTTCCTTTCAGCCTTTGTGTCTTGCCAACGTATCCCTGATTTTCTAAGGTCTCTACCCTAGCTTCACATGTGTCAGGGAGCTGACTCCATCCTTGGTGTAGGAGGAGATTCTGAGTAGCCTAAGCCAGTGTTGCTCAAAGTGTGGTCTAGGCTAAGGGTGGTGGCTCACACTTGTAATCCCAGCACTTTGGGAGGCTGAGGCGGGTGGATCATGAGGTCAGGAGCTCGAGGAGACCAACCTGGCCAAGATGGTGAAATCCTGTCTCTACTAAAAATAGAAAAATTAGCCGGGCACAGTGGCAGATGCCTGTAATTCCAGCTACTTGGGAGGCTTAGGCAGGAGTATGCTTGAACTTGGAAGGCAGAGGTTGCAGTGAGCCGTGATTATGCCGCTGCAATCTGGCACAACAGAAAAAGACTCTGTCTCAGAAAAAAAAAAAAAAAAAGGAAACAAAGTGTGGTCCATTCAGCCGTGTTGTTCTGCAGCAAACTATATGCTACTGGTATGTAATAAGTATAGAAATGGAGAGTATTTAGAAGATTTTATAGCTATTTGACTTTGCTATGGCATCCAAACATGTGAACAGTGGTCTCCTCTGTTGAACAGAGTATAGGTGCTATCAAATTGCCTGGTAAATTCCATGTGATAAAACTGCATGCTAATCATGTGCAAAATAGGACCACATATGGATCCATAGATGGTCTAGGCCAATCATGCTAATCCTATTTTGTGAACCGGTGATTGGTCTCAGTTTTATCATGTGGCCCAAATCTAGGCAATGAGACATGAGAGACTGATGGGACTACTGGAAAGTTTCCATAGCTCTCTCTCTTTTTTTTTTTTAACATTTCTTTTTAAAATTAATTAATTAATTTTTTGTACATGAACAAGTTCTTTAGTGGTGATTTCTGAGACTTTGGTGCACCCACCACCCCAGCAGTGTACACTACCCAATATGTAGTCTTTTATCCCTCACCCCCTCCCACTTTTTCCCTTGTGTCCCCAAAGTCCATTATATCATTCCTTTTTTTTGAGACAGAGTCTCACTCAGTCACTCAGGCTGGAGTGCAGTGGTGTAATCTCAGCTTGCTGCAACCTCCACCTCCCAGGTTCAAGCAATTCTCCTGCCTCAGCCTCCTGAGTTGCTGGGATTACAGGTGCATACCACCATGCCAGGCTAATTTTTTGTATTTTTATGAAAGACAGGGTTTTGCCATGTTGGCCAGGTTGGGCTCGAACTCCTGACCTCGTGATCTGCTCACCTCAGCCGCCCAAAGTGTTGGGATCATAGGCATAAGCCACTGTGCGGGGCCCTGTTGTACCATTCTTAGGTCTTTGTGTCCTCATAGCTTGGCTCCCACATATGGATGAGAACATATGATATTTAGTTTTCCATTCCTGACTTACTTCACTTAGAATAATGGTCTCACTTGGGAGGCTGAAGCAGGAAATCACTTTAACCTGGGAGGCAGAGGTTGCAGTGAGCCAAGATCACACCACTGCATTCCAGCCTGGGTAACAGAGAGAGACTTAATCTCCAAAAAACAACAAAAAAAAAAAAAAAAAGAAGAAAGAAAGAATAATCCTCTCCAATTCCATCCAGATTGCTGTGACTGCCATTATTTCATTCCTTTTTCATGGCTAAGTAGTATTTCATTATATATATATATAACATTTTCTTTATCCAGTTGTTGACTGTTGGGCATTTGGGCTTGTTCCATACATATTCTTACAGTTACGAATTGTGCTGCTATAAACATGTGTGTACAAGTATCATTTTCATATAATGACTTCTTTTACTCCAGGTAGATACCTAGTAGTGGGATTGTCAGATTAAACAGTAGATCTACTTTTAGTTCTTTAAGGGACTCTCCTGTTTTCCATAGTGGTTGTACTAGTTTACATTCCCACCAACAGTGTAAAAGTGTTCCCTTTTCACTACATCCAAGCCAACATGTATTATTTTTTGATTTTTTGATTATACCATTCTTGCAGGAGTAAGGTAGTATTGCATTGTGGTTTTGATTTGCATTTCCCTGATAATTAGTGATGTTGAGCATTTTTCTGTATGCTTGTTAGCCATTTGTCGATCTTCTTTTGAGAATTGTCTATTTATGTCCTTATTCCACTTTTTGACAGGATTGTTTATTTTTTTTTCTTGCTGAATTGTTTGAGTTCTTTATAGGTTCTGGATATTAGCCCTTTGCTGGATGTATAAATGGGATGCTGAATTTTGTCACGTGCTTTTTCTGCATCTATTGAGATGATCATGTGATTTGTGTTTTTAATTCTGTTTTTGTGGTGTGTCACATTTATTGACTTGTGTATATTAAACCGTCTCTGCATCCCCAGTATAAAACCCACTTGATCATGGTGGATTATCTTTTTGATATGCTGTTGGATTTAGTTAGGTAGTATTTTGTTGAAGACTTTTGTATCTATGTTCATCAGGAATATTGGTCTGTAGTTTTCTTTTTCTTTTTTTTCTTTTTTTTTTGTTATGTCCTTTCCTGGTTTTGATATTAGGGTGATACTGGTTTCATAGTATGATTTAGGGCGGGTTTCCTCTTTCTCTATCTTTTGAAATAGTGTCAGTAGGATGGATACTAATTCTCCTTTGAATGTCTGATAGACTCCACCTGTGAATCTGTCTGGTCCTGAACTTTTTTTTTTGGTAACTTTTTAATAACCATTTTAATCTTGCTGCACATTATTGGTCTGTTCAGACTTCTATTTCTTCATAGTTTAATATACGAGGGTGGTATGTTTCCAGGAATTTATCCATCTCTTCTAGGTTTTCTACTTTATGCAACTGAAGGTTTTCACAGCAGCCTTGAATGATCTTTTGTATTTCTGTGGTATCAGTTGTAATCTCTCCTGTTTCATTTCTAATTGAGCTTATTAGGATCTTCTATCTTCTTTTCTTAGTCAATCTCACTAATCATTTGTCAATTTTATTAATCTTTTCAAAGAACATGCTTTTTGTTTCCTTTATTTTTTGTATTTTTTCATTTTGACCTTATTTAATTCTGCTCTGATCTTGGTTATTTATCTTCTGCTGGGTTGGGGTTTGGTTTATTTTTGTTTCTCTTGCTCCTTGAGATGTGACCTTAGATTGCCTATTTATGCACTTTCAGACTTTTTGATGTAGGCATTTAATGCTATCAACTTTCTTCTTAGCACTGCTTTTACTGTATTCCAGAAGTTTTGCTAGGTTGTGTTACTATTATTGTTCAGTTCAAAGAGTTTTTTAATTTCAATCTTGATTTCATTGCTGACCCAGTGATTTTTCAGGAGCAAGTTATTTAATTTCCATGTATTTGCACGGTTTTGAGGGTTCCTTTTGGAGCTGAATTTCAATTTTATTCCACTGTGGGCTGACAGCGCACTTGATATAATTTCAATTTTCTTAAATTTGTTGAGACTTGTTTTGGGCCTATCATGTAGTCTATCTTGAAGAATGTTCCATGTGCTGATGAATAGAATGTATATCCTGCAGTTATTGGGTAGAATGTTCTGTAAATAGCTGTTAAGTCCATTTTTTCTAGGGTATAGTTTAAGTCCATTGTTTCTTTGTTGACTTTCTGTCTTGATGAACTGTCTAGTGCTGTCAGTGGAGTTCTGAAGTCCCCTACTATGATTCTGTTGCCATCTATCTCATTTCTTAGGTCTAGTAGTCATTGTTTTATAAATTTGGGAGCTCCAGTGTTAGATGCATATATATTTAGGATTGTGGTATTTTCCTGTTGCACTAGTTCTTTTATCATTATATATGTCCCTCTTTGTCCTTTTTTAACTGTTAAAGTCTGTTTTGTCTGATATAAGAATAGCTCCTGCTGCTCACTTTGGTGTCTATTTGCATGAAATATCTTTTTTCACCCCTTTGCCCTAAGTTTATATGAGTCCTTATGGTGAATTCTTATCCATTCTGCCATTCTGTATCTTTTAAGTGGAGCATCTAGGCCATTTAAGTGGAGCATGCAGGCCAACACTACATTCATGTTAGTATTGAGATGTGAGGTACTATTCTATTCATTGTGCTATTTGTTACCTGAATGCCTTGTGTGTGTGTGTTTTTTTTTCCATTGTCTTTTTTTTTTAAATAGGTTCTGTGAGATTTATGCCTTAAGGACATTCTATTTTTGTGTACTTTGAGGATTTGTTTCAAGATTTAGAGCTCATTTTAGCATTCCTTGTAGTGCTGGCTTGGTAGTGGCAAATTCTCTCAGCACTTGTTTGTCTGAAAAAGACTGTATCTTTCCTTCATTTATGAAGCCTAGCTTTGCTGGATACAAAATTCTTGGCTGATAATTGTTTTGTTTAAGGAGAGTAGATATAGGACCCAAATCCCTTCCTGCTTATAGGGTTTCTGCTGTGAAATCTGCTGTTAATCTGATAGGTTTTCTTTTATAGGTTACCTGATGCTTTTGCCTCACAGCTCTTAAGATTCTTTAGTTTGTCTTTACTTTAGATAATGTGATGACTATGTGCCAAGGTAATGATCTTTTTGTGATGAATTTCCCAGGTGTTATTTGAGCTTCTTGTATTTGGATGTCTACATCTGTAGCAGGGTTGGGAAAATTTTCCTCAATATTCTCTCTAATACATTTTCTAAACTTTTCGATTTGTCTTCTTCCTTGGGAACACCAATTATTCTTAGGTTTTGTCATTTAAACATAATCCCAAACTTCTTGGAGGCTTTCTTGATTTTTTAAATTCTTTTTTCTTTGTTCAATTGGGTTAATTCGAAAGCCTTGTCTTCAAGCTCTGAAGCTCTTTCTTCTACTTGTTCAATTCTGTTGCTGAGACATTCCAATGCATTTTGCATTTCTCTAAGTGTGTTCTTCATTTACAAAGGTGAATTTTTTAAATTTATGCTATCTATTTCACTGGAGATTTTTCCATTCATATTCTGTATCTTTTGTTTATTATTATTTTATAAAGTTGGACTTCACCTTTCTCTGGTGCCTCCTTGATTAGCTTAATAGTAGGCCTGAATTCTTTTTCTGGCAAATCAGAGATTTTGTCTTGGTTTGGATCCATTGCTGGTGAGCTAGTATGTTCTTTCGGGGGTGCTAAAGAAACTTGCTTTGTCATGTTATCAGCATTTTTTCTGGTTCCTTCTCATATGGGTAGACTATGTCAGCGGAAAGATCTGGGACTCAAGGGCTGCTGTTCAGATTCTTTTGTCCCATGGAGTGCTCCCTTTACGTGGTGCTCTCCCCTTACCCCCAGGATGGAGCTTCCTGAGAGCTGAAATGCAATGAGTGTTATTTCTCTTCTGGATCTAGCCACCCAGCAGAGCTTACCAGGCTCTGGGCTGGTACCGGGGGTATTTGCACAGAGTCCTGTGATGTGAATCATCTTGAGGTCTCTCAGCTGTGGATAGCAGAACTTGCTCCAGTGGAGGTAGCAGGGGAGTGAAGTAAACTCTGTGAGGGTCCTTGGTTGTATTTTTGTTAAGTGCACTGGTTTTCTGTTGATTGGCCTCTAGCCAGGCGGTGGCACTTTCAAGAGCGCATCAGCTGCAGTAGTATAGGAAGATGCAAGATTGCCCTAGGGTCAGGTAGTGGGCAGGGCCATAGAACTCCCAAGGGATTATGTCCTTTGTTTTTAGCTACCAGGGCAGGTAGAGAAAGACCACCAAGTGAGGGAAGGGTTAGGCATGTCTGAGCTCAGCCTTTCCTTGGGCCAGGCTTGCTGCAGCTGCTGTGGGGGATGGGGATGTGGTTCCCAGGAAAATGGATTTCTGTTCCCAGGGGATTATATCTGTCTCTGCTGTGTCACACAGGTTGCCAGGGCAATGGAGGAAAGCCAGCAGCCACAGGCCTCACCCAGCTTCCACACAGCCCACAGCCGGAAAGTCCACTCTCATTCCCACTTTGCCCTCCTCCCCTAACAGCACAGAGTTTATTTCCAGGCAACTGGTGAGCAGGGCTGAGAACTTGCCCCAGGCTACAAGCCTCCCAGATGAGAAAGCAAGCAGACTCACAGCTCCCTGACTGTCCCATGGAGCCCACAGTGCAATCCACCTCCTTTAAAGTGTCTGTGGATTCTCATTCTCTTGGCTTTCCTGGTATGTTTCTGCAGTAGTTCTTGGAGCGAAAGTTAACAATGTGAGTTTCCACGTGCTACTCTGTCCATCCGAATAGGAGCTGCAAATTAGTCTTGCCTCCTATCTGCCATTTTTCTATGAGTCTCCACCAGGTTTCCATGTTTCTAAGAAAATAACACGGAAAGAAACTGTTTCTCCTCTTCTCTGGGGCGCTTTGAATCTGGGTGAGTTGCTGGGAACTGCAGCTCCCCTGCCTCTGGACATCAGGCTATGTGAGAAAATGTATTTCCTCATTGCTTAAGAAGCCGGTGAGAGACTGGCTCTGCTGTCATTTGCTGTGCCCTGACCAATGCACTCACTCCAAGCTCTTTACGAGATGGAATAGGCTACCTCCTGGAGATCTCTCCCAGTCAACTGCCATCAGAGTGAGGCTTTCTTTCCCCTTTCATCTAAGTAACATTTATTGATCATCTATTATGAACAAGGCACTTTGAAGATACCCAGTTATGTAAGGTACCAATTTGTACCCTCAAATAACAAAATATATTTAGTCAAATAACAAAATATAAAAACATATGCAAATAAAACCAGTTAGAAAGTGCTACATATTATAAAAATATACCAACAAATGAATATGCAAATATAGGACAGGGAGAAATTATTTTTAATATGTTGTTGGCATAAAAATCACAAGATACTATGGCACATATCTGAGAGTGTAATTTTTTTCCCTCTGCTCTTTATTATAAAAACTACTAAATAAAGAAAATTCAAGCTCAGAACTGTCTACTATCCCATCGTCTTTCATTTGTCCATTTCCCTTCGGTGTTGAGAAGCTGTGCTTCTTGACAGTAGTACTTAGTAGTGGTGTATTTATATTTATGGACCGTCTATTTGTTTTTACTTAATGCCGTGTATATTTTCCATTTTGCTACAGTGCTTTTCCCCCATGTCTCCTTTCCCTCTTTGTTCCCACTGTTAGCCCCTGTGGTAGCTGTGACAAGTCTGGCACGTATCCTTCTAGATCATTCTCTGTGTTGTCTTACTAACATGCACAGATATGTAGGTTTTGTTTTTCTACAAGTGGGTCATACCATGTGAATTTCTCTGTAGCTACTTTTCTTTCTTAATGACAGGGTGAAAGCTCTCTTTATTTTTAACCTCTATTACAGAGAGTTGCTGAATTCCCAAGTGCTCTCCATTCCTCTGATGCTCCTGGACAGCCAAGGTGCCGACAAGCTTTGGCCAGTAGGCTGCTTTCTGGTATGTTTGCATCCTTCTGCTCCTGCCAGGTGACTTCTGGGCTCATCAGAGTCAGGTTGTATTGGTCCGTAAACCTGTTTATACCACTGTATTTGTACCTGTAATTCTTTACTTTCATCAAATACTTTACAAATCATTGCAATTAGAGCAGAAAAGGAAGACCATCATATTTCTGTGAAAATCAAGTTAAATGCACAAGAAAGATTTGCTCAATGTAGCTTTCTAAAAACATTTGCTACTCAGATGACAATAAAGATCTGGGGTATGTCAGCTACATTTTGCTGTATAACAAACCACCCCAAAACACAGTGGCTTGGAACAATAATGGTCTATTATCTCTCATGATTTCATGGACTGCTGCTTTTGCCTGGACTCTCTCACAGGGCTGCTTTCAGCTGGAGTCGACTGGGCTGGAAAGTCCGAGATGACCTTCTCCATCTGTCTGGCAGTTGGTGCTGGCCGTCCACTGAGCCCTCACATTGCCTTTTATCCTGAACTAAATGGGCTTCCTCACATGGTGGCCTCAGGGCATCAATCCAATAGGGCTCAAACCAGAAAGTAGCAAGGTCTCTTAAGCTTTAACCTAACATCACATTCTGTTGGTCAAAGCAAGTCACAAGGTCATCCTCACTTCAAGGGATGGGGAATAGACTTCACTTCTTGATAGGAGGAGCAGCAACACCACATTACAGAAGCTTATGCCTGCTGGCATGGGAGGAAGTTGTGGCAATATTTCACAAATTAACACAAGGGGGGATATCATAAAAACCTAGTGGTGTTCTATACTCAGATTGCTTTACCACTGCCTTTAAGTTCTTACTCCACTTTAAAGAAAACAGAACTGAAAATTATAGATTACGTATTGCAGAAATGGTTTATGCAAGAAAAGTAGCATGGAATTCCACTTAGCAGACAAGGTCCAGTAAAGAGACTTGGGCCTTACATCCAAAGAATGGCAAAGAATTCAGAGGTTTTAAGCTTTCAAGCAATGTGTCTTTTTTATGACTTTTAATTGACTCTTATCCCCATTATGCTGAAAAAGAGAACTTCCATGGTGTACCAGACTTATTCTTATAGACCAGTGGCTAAAGAGACTTCTCTCAGCCTTTTTAATAGCTCCATGGAATTCCAAGATACGAATATGCCACATTTTATTTAACCTATCCCTTGCCAGTAGATCTTCAGATGGTTTCATTTTTATCCTCCCACAATGAACAATGCTACAGTAAATATCAGCTTAAGTATAATATAAGCTTTTGATACTAGTACTTTTCGTTTTTGTTTTTAGTATCTATAGGCTTGAGCTCCAAAGGTGGAATTTCTGGGCTGCCTTGGGAGCTCAAGCCTATAGGTAGCTTGAGAGCAGTGGCTCACACCTGTAATCCTAACACTTTGGGAGGCCAAGATGGACAGATCACTTGAGGTCAGGAGTTCAAGACCAGCCTGGTCAACATGGTGAAACCCCATCTCTACTAAAAATAAAAAAAAATAGCTGGGCCTGGTAGTGGGCACCTGTAATCCCAACTACTTGGGAGGCTGAGGCAGGAGGATTGCTTGAACCCAGGAGGCAGAGGTTGCAGTGAGCTGAAATCAAACCGCTGCACTCCACCTTGGGCGACAGAGTGAGACTCTGACTGAAAAAAAAAAAAAGAAAACCCAAAAAACAAAGGTGGAATTTCTGGGTTAAATGTCATGTGTATTTTAAATGTGAATGGATATTGACAAATTGCTTTCCAAAAAGCTCCATAGTAAATTCCCACCTCTGGTAGCAATGTATAGAGTATGTTTTTCCATTCTTTCCAGCACTTACATTTGTCTTCTGTCACATTTACTCTGCACCTTCCAATAATAGCATCTCTGCATCTTCCAATAATAGCATCTCTGCATCTCTACACATTTGTACATATCGTATGCCCTTTGCCACACCTAGATGTTATATTTCTTCTCTCCTGCCTGGACAGCTTTTACTTGACTTTCAGAACCCAACAAAAATGCCCCCTAATTTGGGAAGCTTCCCTAGCACCCCAGAGAATCACCTTGCTTTCATCTCCACTGCCTCTGTTCTCTTCGTGGTCCTCTCTGCCAGCCCCATCATTGGGCACTAATAGGATTTGGGTGTGTAAAAGTCTCCCCTCCAAGACTCTAAGCTCGTAGAGGACAAGGGACATACTACAATCTTCTTGGAGTCCCCTGTGCCAGAAAATGCTCATTTATTAAGTGACATTACAATGAAGCTTTTCTACAAATATCTGTTGGATAAGGGAAGGGTTTTTTTTTTTTTTAAAGAGACTAATGATTGTAACTGTTCGGGCAGGGTGAGGCGAGAGGAATGTACAGTTACAGAATCTGTGGACAAAGAATCTTGGGGCCAGAAGCAAGCCCGAAGGCACTGTGTAGGCCTTGATCAGTTTAGCAATTTCTGCGATTCTGACATCCTCTCTCTGTTCTTTCCGGACTCAGGCATCCAAGGTCACCTCATTATGGCACTGTGCGAAGACAGCACCCCAAAGGGGCCATCGATTTGGAACATCTGATCGGCTTTCTGAGTCAGATCCACTAGCTCGTAAAATCCAATAAATGTCAAAGATATGTCAGGCCCATTAACCTCTGGAGGTCTATTAAAAGACTCTGCTTCTGCTAAGGAGATTCTGTTACTGTCACACGGACACCAGGGCAGCCAATTCTAAACCCCTGAATTTAGAAAGTTAGGAAGGAGATACGATTTCACATGGGATCGCCTGGTCTCTACTGGTTTTGTCAGAAGACTCTGCCCTTTCTTCCACTCAGACATACAGAGCATCTGTTGGCGTGACCAGCTCTGTGACAAGTATGTGGAGGAAACATTCTAGAACTTCTTTTCCTGCCTCCAAGAAAATTAACCCAAACCCTCTTCATAATACTGCATGAGCATTTCTTCCTTACAGTCCCATACAGCACTGAAGCATTATTATTTGCTTGCACGTGAGTCCTCTCTATTAGACTATGACTTCCTTAAGAACTGAGTGTCATGATTTCTTGGTAAGAATCAAGAGAAACCCTGACCTAAATTATTATAGGCAAAAATAAACCTGCTTAACACATAAAACCAAAAAGTCCAAAGGTAAAGTTGGACTCAGGGACCCCAAAGGTGTTATCAGGAGTCTCACCTCCGTCTCGTGGCTCTGCATTCCTGTGTTGGTTTCATCTGCAGGCAAGCTGTCCCCAGCCACAACAAGACGGGAACTGGTAGATCCACATGATGGCAAGCCTGCCTTCAGCAGCTCCAGGCATCCTGCTACCAGCCTAATACCCCTGTGAGAAAGAATTTTTATTTTTCAATAGGGCCAGTGGATGTCCCAGGCTAATTCTTGCTGGCCCAGCATGGGTCCAGTTGCCAGTTCCAGGGTATTCTTTTTGCAAAACAGTTACCATGTTGTGTTGTAATTCCTGCTTTACTTGCTAGTTTCCCATTCAGAACTGTGAGTTGCATGATGGTTAAAACCAATTCCATCTTCCTAGAGTCTAGTGTAAGACCTGGCACACAATAGGTGCAAAATGCAGCCACTCCCAAGGCCCTGCCGAGAGCTGCCAGAGCTATAGGTTGGCCCAAGGCTACAAGATCATTCAATATTGCAAAAGCACCAAATATTCTAAGTCCCCAGTTTTGGGAAGAAGGCAGGTGGGGATGCCAAATCCGACCTGTGTGTGGGAGGAATTAATGGAACTAACATTGTCAAAGGTCTCCTGTGCATTAGGCACTGTGAAAGTCCACTTGTACAATATCGTATTTCCAAAGTGGTTGCAAAAACATCCCCAGCCTCACATGTTCTTTTGCAGAGACTCCTCTGCCATGGCTGTATCAGGAGGTAGAGTCCATTTGTCCTCCTCTGGAATCCTTGAGGATCCCAAGGATTGTGAGTGCTCATAACAGCACTCACACCTGTTACAAGCAATACGCTATGATGAGGCGACACTGGGTAACTTCTGAAGGTGAGCCTTGGGAGAGATGCAGCTTCCATCTTTGCCTCTTGGAATACCCCTCAGTACCATGCTATGAGGAAGCACAAGCAGCCATGTGGAGAGGCAAGGAGGAGAAGCCAGGCTCCTAAGTGACAGCTCCAGCTGAGCTCCCAGCTGGCAGCCAAAGCCAACCGCCAGCCAAGTGATCCAGGACATTTGGACTTTCCAGCTTTCCCAAGGCCCCCACTGGCACCATGTGATACAAACCCAGTCAACTGACAAAATCACAAAACATCATAATTATTAACTATAATAATAATTCTTAAAATAACATTTTCTTGTCAATTTTACAGAAACAGAGACTCAGAGATGGTAAGTAGCTTTCTTCAACTCACAGTTTTGATACGGTACAGCCTCAGACATCCAGCCAGGATGTCTTGGGACACTTGTTTGCCAGCAGTAGTGGTAGAATGGAGGAACAGAAAGGCAGACCTATTATTGCTTTAGCAAAATCACCAAAATGCATTTCAGAGGCAGGTACTGGGTGTGTATTGAATTTTTGGAGCTAGAACAGTAGCCTGATCATGAGAGACACAGTCTGCATGTGATGCAATTGGGGAGGGGGGTCTCTGGCAAACAGGAGAGATCTACCCCTTCTAGAAAGGCAGCCACTACCAAGCCCTTACCTAGGGCTGCCAGGGATGTAGGCTGGCCCAAGGCTACCAGATGCTTCAATATTTCAAAAAGCACCCAATATTATAAGTCCCTAGTGAGTTTGAATTGGGAGAAAGGGGATTGGGGAAGACATCTGGGTGCCAAATCTGACCCAAAGAACCTCACTTCTTCACTTTCTTTCAAGAGAAACATCCCAGTTTAGGGCTCCCACAGGGAAACATACCCACTGTCTTTGTTCTGATAGGACAAAAGCAATTTTCGTTTCACTATAAACTCCATAAATGGTTGCAAAATGTCCCAATTTTTGTCCATAGTTAAGTTGATTCACTGGGGACTCCTGGCCCATCTTCCACCTCCCAACAGGCTTTTGCTCCTCTTCTCTTCGCTTTTGTCATCGCTGCTTCCCAGGGAAGGCCGGTCGGGGGAGAGTCTGTGTTGAGAGGCAGGCAGCTCCTCTTTTCCTAGAAGTGGCCAGCCATGGGCAGATGCACCCAGCTCCAGTCCCACCTGGAGCTTGGGCTGACCCGCCCGGCCTGCCAGGCCCCTGAGAACCTGGAGGGATGTCACATTCTCTCCCCACAAGGGACCGGATGGTGCCATCCCAAGCCATGGTGAGAGAGCTGAAAACATCCCATGGAATGACTTCACTCACCGGGACCAGGCCCCAAGGCAGAGACCTCCCTAGGGAGACAGAGCCAGGCTTACAGCAGCTTCAGAGGCCCCTGGAGAGGCCTCGTCCCCGATGTCCTCACTTTATGGCCATCCTCAAGTCGGTCTTTGTTTCTCTGTGTTCTGCCCATTTGCACAATGGGAAAACCCTTGCCATCTTCTCTCTGCCTCGGGCTGTAGCTGGCATGGCTTTTGAGGATTCCACCCAGGGTCTCACCTCCATTCACTCATTCAACATTTGTTGGGAACCCCCGAATGTCATAGCAGCCCCCAACTGAGGTTCAGAGACTGTGCGCGACTTGCTCAAGATCAAAAGTTTAGAGAACGAGCTAGACCCAGTGATGCCGTTTGTTATTTATAGATTTTATGCAGCAGGCCTTTTTTTTAAGGTAATAACGCCTATATTCATCATGGAAAAGTCTTCTTCCTTACCCCAATTCCCACGTGCCCAGTTCTTCTCCCCAGAGGTGGCCAATCCTACTGACCTCTTGTGTGTTATTAAAAACAATAAAAGTACATGAAGTGGGATGGGACATGATTTGCCAGGCTCCAGGGCCAGTTGGCTAATGATCATGGTTCCTTGGCAGGAGCCAGGCACACATGTAGGAGCACTGGTGGTGACCACACGGAACCTTCTCCAGGTGCCGCCATGGCCTGTGCTGGACCTGGGAATCGGGAGCCTTGCACAGTCCACTCAGCTTTGCAGGACACACACTTCTCTTTCACTAGCTGAGCTCAAGACATTCTGATTCCATTGGCCTGGTGTGATGCCCAGGAATCTGAAATTTGAAAAACACCCACATAATTCAGATGGGGCCCCATGCCTGGGCATCACACCAGGCCAATGGAATCAGAATGTCTTGAGAGAGCCCAGGAATTTGTCACCTTAAGCCTCCCTAATATAATATCCTTTGGCACGCACAAAATATCACAAAATTTGTGCATAAAGGAATGCATGTACTAGGAAACTTACTGCTGTCTTGTTTTATTTAGCATATATATTAGTGCGTTTTCATGCTGCTGATAAAGACATACCTGAATATGGGCAAATTATAAAGAAAAAGAGGTTTAATGGACTCAGTTCCACATGGCTGGTGAAGCCTCACAATCATGGTGGAAGGTGAAAGGCACGTCTTACATGGCAGCAGGCAAGAGAGAGAATGAGACAAGTGAAAAGGGCTTCCCCTTTTAAAACCATCAGATCTCATAAGATTTATTCACTACCATGAGAACAGTATGGGAGAAACTGTCCCTATGATTCAATTATCACCCACCGGGTCCCTCCTACAACATGGTGGAACTATGGGAGCTACAATTCAAGACGAGATTTGGGTGGGGACACAGCCAAACCATATCAGCACAGAATTGGGAAGTCCATTCATTTCCATCAAGGAGGGACCAATGGCGTGCAAAGGAATACTGCATAGCATTAAAAAGGAACTAGTTGTATCTTCATGTTCTGATATATTGATATATATATCCAAGACGCACCAATAAATGAGAACAGAGAACAGAATGGTGTGTGCAGTGGCTGTCCTGCTTGCACAGAATGCATTCCCCTGCACATACATGGATTGCTCTCTGGACAGTAAGAAAATCAGTGGCTGCTTCTGGGGTAGACACTTGGGGACTACTTACTGAATCCTATTTGGTACAGCTGGAAAGTTCTACAGTGTACATGCAAAAGAAAACTGTTCTCACATTAGTGTCTAAAAAGCTCCCAGGTGAATCTGGTGTGCACCCAGGCTTGGTAACCACTAGGTAAGCTGATTTATTGCCACCCTCCCTCGCCCCAGGATCTTTCAGCTCTAAAGCTCAGGTCCTGGGATTAGTGAACAAACATATGTGATAGTAGTGGGTAAACTGTAGGGGCCACCAGGAATGAGTTGTCACCAATTAGTGGCTCAGTCTGGAAAGGTCACATGGATGGGAATAAGTCATTGTGTACATTTCATAAGTCCTAGCCCCAGCCAGTGGATACCAAGCAAGGACTATAACTGGCTCCATGGAATAGTCGACCCCTGCTTTTTCAGAAGAAAGAAGGGGATCTATAATGGGACACACCAGCAAGCCAGAACAGAGAATACCTGCGGGACGGGTCCTGCCCAGGCCTCTGTGCCCTTTTACACATGATGTCTTCAAGCTTCCAGTTAGTGACTGCTAACTCTCAGCCAGCACTGAACCAGGCATCTTCATGGGCACTGGTCCTCTGAATCTCATACCACCATATCATCCCCATTGTACAGACAGGAGAACTGAGGCTCAGGGGTCGCATCACTCAGCTTTGAACCTCGGTCTTTCTGACTACAGAGCCTGCCTGCATCCCGCTATATGAATGACCTGAGTGAACTCTGCGGCAATGGGACCTGTTGCTCTAGGGTCCAGTGTTTCCAGTATTCTTTTCCAACTTCACCTCTCCCCGAGCCCTCAGGGATCCAGCCCCAAGTAAACCCCCATGGAGTTTACTTTCCTAGGTTCTTTCTGCCCCAAGTTCACTCACTCCAGCCCAGTGTGGGGGCAGCGATGTGGCAGAATAATGAAGGCACCTCATGGCCCCCTGATTCAGACGGACTCAGTTTGTGACCTTGGCAAGTGCCTGATCCTCCTTGGGCCTCGGTTTTTCCATGAATGCAAAGGGAATGAGAACGGTGTCTGCCGCAGGGGTCTTGTGGAGGATCTAGTGGAAGGTGAATTGCATTTGCTGGCACCAAGGGTGGCGCTGAGTAAAGGCTCCTGGGTGTCTGCAGTAATTCCTGGAATTAATGTTTAGATTGTAAGTTTGCTGTAACACCAGTCAGCCCTTCATTCTTTACCTCTACCGGTAGAATAATGCCTGGTACATAGTGAGCACTCAGTAAATATTTTTTTGCTGAATGAACAAATGAACCATTGACCTGCTGACTGGAGATACTGCTGACATACTGGGTGACTTTGGACTGGTCCCGACCTCTCACCGAGCTTCAATTTCCCCATCTCCCAGTGGGTGGGACCCTTTTGCTAGGCCTCAACCCACCTAGCCCAGTTCTCTTCTGGACCCAGCCTTCAGGGATTCATGAGCATCTTGCAGAAAGTTGCCCTTCTGTTTCCCTGATTATTAACCTGCAAATTAGACAAATCCATTTTTGAGTGTTCAGCGTTGCCATGGTATCACGAAGGCTTCTGCTCCCTCTACTACGCAGCAGAGAAGCCTCTTCCTCTTCCCTGCCCCCTCAATCCACCCCTCCAGGAGGCAGCCCATTGGCCTTAAAGGGCCAGTTCTGCAAGCCTCAGAGAAAGTTGCTGGCTGAAATCACAGTATGGATGTTGCCTCCTGGAAAGGTATTCATTTGGTTTTACCCTTTGGGGAGGCAAATTGTAGCTAGGAGCTGTGGAGTCAGGGTTCCCCAAGGAAGTGGAGGCTCTCTCCGATTGCAAATAATGACCAGCCCTACACCTGGCAGGCTGAACCTCATGCTACCTGTACCATCCTCATAACAAGATGACCCCAGAAACAGGCCTGGCGGGAAATGTAGTGAGCTCCAAATGGGCCCATTGACCAGAGAAACCTGCTTCTGCAAAAAGCCAGAGCATCACAGACGTTAGGCCCCTCCTGTGGGGCATCACTGAATGTTGTTTAAAATTAAGTCATGGTTGCCCTCAGAGGCCACTGCCGTGAGTTTGGGGAAAGAAATTCTTAAAGGCACTGCCATGGTAAGAGGGAAGGGCCAAAAGTTTGTATAAGTAACAAAGTTTCTGACAAAGGTTAGTACATAATCATTGAGTGCCAGGTATCAGCTGGGTCCTGTGCCAAGCATTCACACCCCCATTATGTGGATGAGGAAACTGAGGATCAGAAGGGCCTAACACTTGGCTGTGGTGATTTGTGCTATGTGGATGTGGACAGGTTAGAGCTGTGTTGAACAGAATCCCATTCCCCAATATAGCTCTGGGTCTGAGCTGGCCAAAAGAGGCCTGAGAATCCGGAGGAGGGGAGCAGCAGCCTCCAATTTCAGGCCAGCCTCACTGGATGTGGTGGCCGCGGGATACAGAGACGCCAGTGGGTGTCCATGGGCCTTTGCCTCCTTCTGCTCTGTGTCCAGCCTAGATGCTTGGCGGCAGAAGCTTCCTGGATTCTCCTCCATCAACTTCCCCACGTGGCTTCCAGATCCACTGGCCCTTGTCCCCTCAGACCATCCACTCCATAATTCAGACCTTCCTTCTCCCACACTGTGTAAGGTCAAATTCCAATAACAAGTCCCCTAATCCGCTCACTCTCCTGGCCTCTTCCCTCATTGATCCTTCACTGATACCTTGCCTAAGGCACAGCTATTAAGAGACAGAACCTACGTTTTCTTCACCACAATTTCCACTCAGTCTGTCTGACCGGTAAGTCTACACTCTTTCCACGGCATTCTCTAAGAGTGGGTGAATCCAGAGCTGCCGGGCAGCCAGGTGCTTAGTGCTGTGGCAGAGTGCAGATGACACTGAATGAAGAGAAGCCAGCCTTGTCCTCAGGGAGGTTTTGTCTGTTTAGAGACAGAAGATGAACAGACACCACACTTAGAGAACATACATATGTCAGGATCTCTCCTAGCAGAGACAATGCCAATTAAGACAGTTTAATTCCGGAAGCTTTTGTGTAAGGCACAATGCTCTTATTTAAGTCTGTAGTTTTAAACGACATTAAGTCATGCCCTATAGGAGTGGCCTGTTGTCTGCAGTGCTCTGGGGTTGCAGAGCTGACCTAGGCATGGGCACCTGCAGAGTAAAGGAAGGAATTATAGACATGTATTCCTGGGCAGGGTGCGGTGGCTCACGCCTGTAATCCCAGTACTTTGGGAGGCCAAGGCAGGCAGATCACAAGGTCAGGAGTTTAAGACCAGCCTGACCAATATGGTGAAACCCCATCCCTATTAAGAAAAAAAAGACATGTACTCCAAAGGGGGCCAACGGGCATCAATTGGGTATGCCTGGCCAGCATCCAAACCCCCTTGTTCTAGAAACTTGTTACTGTGGGAAGCACACCTCCTCCAGTTCACTCTACGTGGTCTGCATGGGGCTCTCTCTTCTCCAGGCCACAGTGGTTCTGGAGTGAGCACATGACTCAAATCAGCATTTGAGGCCCAGGGTCAGTTGAAGAACTTCTGCTGGAAAGAAGGAGGGCTTCTCTTTTCCCTGGGGTTGCCCATACTGGCAGGCTGTCGGCCTGCAGCTTCCAGGGGCTGCCACCAGGGGAGAGACGGCCCCTGGGATAGCAAGGGAGAGAGGCAGCTCCCTGCCCTTACACCAGCACGGGGAGGGAGCTCAACCCTGTTAGGCCAGCAGGTGAGGAGCCCTCACTGTGGCTCCCCAAGCTCTCAGGGCTTTCTCTCCACATCCTCCAGCTCAGATGTGATCGTCCAGGTCGATAACTGTCTGCCTCTTGCAGATGCTGACCCGGGGTCTTGGGGGGCCAGGGAGACATGGAAATGAGTGTAAGTGAGTGGTGAGCACTGAGCAGGGCTGAGGGCTCACGTCCCACCTCACGAACGAGGCAACAGTGCCCACTCTAGGCAACCAATGCCATGTGGGAAGGGATCTTCCAGTTTTTATTTTCGTCCCTTTCTTCTTTTCTTTTTAAAAAATTTTTATTTCCATGGGTTTTTGGGAAACAGTGGCATTTGGTGGTGGTGATTTGTGAGATTTTGGTGCACCCATCACCCAAGCAGTATACACTGAACCCAATTTGTAGTCTTTTATCCCTCACCTGCTTCCCACCCTTTCCCACTGAGTCCCCAAAGTCTATTGTGTCATTACACCTTTGAATCCTCATAGCTTAGCTCCCACTTATAAGTGAGACCGTACAAGATTTAATGTTTGGTTTTCCCTCTGGAGTTACTTCACTTAGAATAACAGTCTCCAATTCCATCCAGGTTACTGTGAATGCCATTATTTCATTCCTTTTTATGGCTGAGTAGTATTCCACCATATATATTAACCACAGTTTCTTTATCCACTTGTTGATAGGTATTTGGGTTGGTTTCACGTTTTTGCAATTGTGAATTGGGCTGCTATATACATATGTGTGCAAGTATCTTTTTGTATAATGACATTTTTTCCCCCTAGGTAGATACCCAGTAGTGGGATTGCTGGATCAAATGGTAATTCTAATTTTAGTTCTTTAAGGAATCCCCACACTGTTTTCAGTAGTGGTTGCATTCCCACCAGCAGTGTAGAAGTGTTCCCTTTCCCCTGCATCCGCACTAACATGTATTATTTTTTTGATTATGGCCATTCTTGCAGGAGTAAAGTGGTATTGTGGTTTTGATTTGTATTTCCCTTATCATTAGTGATGTTCTACATTTGTTGGTCATTTGTGTATCTTCTATTGAGAATTGTCTATTCGTGTCCTTAGCCCACTTCTTGATGGGATTGTTTTATCCTTGCTAATTTGTTTGAGTTCATTGTAGATTCTAGACAAATCCAGCATCCCTTTATGATTAAAACTCTCACCAAAATCTGCATATAAGGGACATACTTTAATGTAATAAAAACCATCTAACCTACAGCCAATGTAATACTGAATGGGGAAAAGTTGAAAGCATTCCATCTGAGAACTGGAACAAGACAAGGATGTCCACTCTCATCACTTCTATTCAACACAATAGTGGAAGCCCTAGCCAAAGCAATCAGACAAGAGAAAGAAATAAAGGGCATCCAAATTATAAAGACAAAGTCAAACTGTCACTGTTTGCTGATGATATGATTGTATACCTAGAAAACTCTAAGGACTTCTCCAAAAAGCTTCTAGAACTGATGAAATAATTCAGCAAAGTTTTAGAACACAAATTTAATGTACACAAATCAGTAGCTCTCCTATAAACCAACTATTGAGGATCTGGTTTGAGAATAAAATCAAGAACTCAACTCCTTTTACAATAGCTGCAAAATAAAATAAAATACTGAGAAATATACCTAACCAAGGAAGTTGGAAGACCTCTAGAAAAAAAAAAAAACTACAAAACACTGTTGAAAATAACTCATAGATGACACAAACAAATGAAAACATATCCCATGTTCATGTACGGGTAGGATCAATATTGCGAAAATGAACATACTGCCAAAAGCAATCTACAAATTCAATGCAATTCCCATCAAAATACCATCACCATTCTTTACAGAACTAGAAAACAATTCTAAAATTCTTTTCTTTTCTTTTCTTGAGACAGAGCCTTGCTCTGTTGCCCAGGATGGAGTATAGTGGCACCATCATGGCTCACTGCAGCCATGACTCACCTGCCTCAGCCTCCGAAATAGTTGAAACCACAGGCGTATGCCCCCATGCTTAGCTAATTTTTGTATTTTTTGTAGACATGGGATTTTACCATGTTTCCCAGGCTGGTGTCAAACTCGTAGGCTTAACTGATCCGCCCACCTCAGCCTCCCAAAGTGCTGGGATTTTAGGTGTGAGCCACCACACCTGGCTGGAATCTTCTAGTTTTTCAAGAGAAGCCAGAAATTTAGACTATTCTGTGATGTTCTGGTTTTTAAATGGTACGAACCAACATTGCACTTCTGTGGTGGCTGCAGAAATGCTGCGGGTGCTGATCAGTGCTGTTTACCATCTATCCCACGCCTGGAAAGAGTGTCCCTCTCTGAGGCATCGTCCCTAGCTGTCTCTCTGGGCCTTCCAGAGACCCAGAAAAGTGGTCGCCCCCTTGCAGGTGTCCAGGACTCCCCTGAGCCTTGATCATCCTTGGGCAGCCCAGCACATGGGCAGCACAGAAGTACTGCCTGGCTGTAAGCGGCAGGCTCTTGGTAGCAGATGTCAGCACCTCTGAAATACCATACCTTCCCTTGACTGGCTTATTTCACTGCAACTCAAACCTGCTGGAGAGAGACGGGACTTGTAGTGAGCCCAGAGCCAGCTGGCTGTGTTTAAGGAAGGGCAGGTCACCTGTCCCAGGTGCCAATGCCATCCCTCGTGTCCCCGCTTTCTTCCCATGCCTCAGCACAGTGATGGAGACTCCCCAGGAATCTGTCTCTTCCCCCTCCACCTGCTCCAGGTCCCATCTCCACCACACCTCCAAGGGCGTCAGCATCCATCCACACACTCACAAAGACTTCTAGCAAGCCTGCTATGTGCAGGAAACTCAGGAAAGGGTGGAAGTAGTGTCTGCCCTCCTGTAGCTCCAAGTCTAAATCAAATAATCACAGACATAAGTGCTTAGGTGAGAACACTGCTGAGCATTAGAGAGGAAAAGAACCATACGTCATGGAGAGTAAACCAGGACATCTGACCTAGTCCAGGGGAAGAGGGGTTGTGAGGGCAGCTGTTGAAACTGAGCCCTGGTAGGAGTTTTAGACAGGGGGCCCTGCAGTCCAGTTTGCAGAGTGGAAGGCCATCCTGGCTGCTCTGTGACAGCATGTTGGAGGGTGGTGGGTGTACCTGGTAGGGTGGGGAACTGTTAGGAGGCTGACAGTCATCTAGGGGGAGAGGGTGGGTGCTGGAAGGAGGGGTGGCAGAGACATGGGTAGACTCAGACTGTGTCTAGGAGGAGTTGGTGACAGTCTGGATAGTATGTGGGCAGCTGCCAGGGGGCTGCCCGTGTCTATGGTTTGTGTGCAGTGGGGTGGCTGGCGGTGCCTCTGCTGAAGTGGGGACCGAGCAGGGGAAGCAGCTATTGAGGGGGTGCTGTGAGGGCAGGGGTGCATCTGAGCCAGCACAGACAGCATCCGTGTCTCCCAGACTCTTTTCCATGGGCAGCATTCTCTGCCTGGAAAGCCATTCTTCTCAGCTTTCTGGCCAAGCATCTCTTCATGCACCAAGGTCTGGATCAGTTACCCCTCCTCTGGGCTTCTCAGCTGTATTCCTGGTGGGAGCCAGACCTCACTTTGCTTGCAGCCTGAACACCACCAGGCTGGAAGGAGCATTGCCACTGAGAGGAAAGGAGGTGGTGAGGCTTACAGCAGGCTCAGGGGCAGTCACCTTGGCTCCTGGGAACAGCAGGGCAGGAAGTGTGTGTGAGAGAGAAAGAGTGTGTGAGTTTGAGAGTGTGTGAGTGTGAGAGTGTAAGTGATTGGGAGTATTGTGAGTGTGAGCGTGAGAGTTTGTGAAAAAGTGTGCACGAGCATATGTAAGTGTGAGTGTGTGCCTGTGTGTGTTTGCCTGACAGATGAGGAGGCAGGGCAGGGAGGTTTGGGGATGGAAGGCTGGCCTTGCTGTGCCCACCCCTCCGGGAAGGCAGTGTGTGTTGTGGTGGTCAGGGCCCTGGGCTCTGAGACAGGGCCACTTGTCTTTGAGTCTGAGTCCTTTCACGTAACCAGTTCTGTGATCTCACGCAAGTAATATTACCTCTTTGAGCCTAAGGTACTCATGTTTAATGGGGTTATAACAGCATTGGTCCCATTGGGCTAATGTGAGGAGTGAATAAGATGATGATTATAAAATACTTAGCCAGGACCTGGCATAGAAAAGCACTCAAATATTTGACTCCAGCCTCCCTGTGCCCCAGAGATGCTATCTTGACCACCACACCTGGTCTTGTCTCCTGGTTAGTCCTGTGCACAGAACCACGTGGTCATGCAGTCCCTGGTAGCACTCAGCAAAGTGACCACCTTACATTTATTTGTGTGTTTGCCTAGTGTCTTTGTTTAGTGTTGCTATAACGAAATATCTGAGGCTGGATAATTTATAAAGAAAACAAGTTTACTTGGCACATGATTCTGGTGGCTGGAGAGTCCAAGAGCATGGCCTGATATATACTCCACTTCTAGTGGGGGCCTCATGCTGGGCCACAAGGTGATGGAGAAGCAGAAAGGTAAGAAGACATGTGCAAAAAGACATGCATGGCAGCCTGGGCTTACTTAAAAAAAAAAGAAATGCTCTTTTAGTCTTGACGCAGTGGCTCATGCTTGTAATCCCAGCACTTTGGAAGGCTGAGGCAGGTGAATCATTTGAGGTCGGTAGTTCGAGACCAGCCTGACCAACATGGAGAAACCCCATCTCTACTAAACACACAAAATTAGCCAGGTGTGGTGGTGCATGCCTGTAATCCCAGCTACTCAGGAGGCCAAGGCAGGAGAATCACTTGAACCCGGGAGGTGGAGGTTGCAGTGAGCTGAGACCGCACCATTGCACTCCAACCTAGACAAAAAGAGTGAAACTCCATCTCAGAAAAAAAAAAAACAACAACCCTCTTTTTTGGGAACCAATTCATTCCTACAAGAGTCAGAATTCCCTCCTGAGAGATGGCATTAATCTATTCACAACGATGGTGTCCCGTGACAGAAATGCCTCCCACTAGAGAATCTCTCTCAACACTGTCATATTGGGGATCAGATTTCAACATGAGTTTCTGAGGGGACACACTCAAACCATACATAGCATATGATTAAAGTCATCTTCTCCATGAGCTCCAAAAGGGCTGAGCTACGGTCTTGCTTTGCTCACCATTGTTTCCTGGCCCCTGGCCTGAGCTGGCACATAGTGGGCATACAGTAAGCGTTTCCCAATTCGGGTAGAAGAGTAGTTTCTTCCTTCCCTTCTCCTTCCCTCCCTCTTTCGTCCTTCTCTGACCCCACCCCCAGCCCCACTCTCAGGGCTGATCCTCCTGCTGGGCCTGTGCTGGGCTCACTGCCTTCTCTTGGTGCAATGAAGCTGGAAGCCAGAGCCTGCAAGAGAAGTGAAATGGCTAAGACAGGTCTGAGGTCCCCCTGAGACTGTGTGCTATGGTTAATGTCTGCCAAATCGCTGGTGCTTCTTTATTTAACTGATGGCTGCTGTCACATTTCACACCTCTGAGCGCACTTTGGAAACTACCCTTTTCTTTCTTTTTTGTAATCCCAAAGCACATTATTATTTTCATTACTTTTAAGATCTCATTCTTTGTTTTAAGCATCCTAAATGAACCTGCCAATTTATATTCCACTATAACAGCAGAATTTTCTAATTTGTTCGTCATCGTTGAACTTTCACCTGCTAGGAAATTTCATCAGAAGGTAGCAGTTTGCCTGGAGAATCTTTGAAATTGTCAAAGAATTTGTTCCTCCTCCTGAGTCCTGCCAAATAAAACAAATGCAGGAAAACCTGGCTGCCTCTTAGAGAGCCCTGAACATCCCACTGCTATCTGAAAGATTGATATTCATCCTCTGAAATCAAGTCGTTTCTTTCCCATTATCTTCAGGAGATTCAGCTAAGGATGTGAATATGGAAAACAAGGAGAGGTAAGCAGTTTGATTTTCCCCCCTTTTTCTCTTCAGGAAATTGCTTTCTTATGCAAGAGAAATGCAAGTTCACCCACAGAGGATCAGTCATATGATAAGAACTGTGTTTGCAAGAGAGGGAAGCTCATTTCCCTGTTGAGAAGCTGCATTTGTTTGAAGGAGACTAGGAGAGAGAAAGCATTTTCGTTGGGGCACAGGGAAGGGATTAAGGCATCATGACAAGCACATTGCTTAGAAATGAGCCCAATTAAAAAAACATGAACCCATCTGACCCTCGCGTGAAAACCCAGGGCTGTCACCGTCCACTCCCTGATTTGCGAGACCAGCACAATTATTCTGGAGATCATTAAGATTCTGGGGGAATGAGTTTTCTGGTTTTGCTTGTGATTTCCATTTTCTCATTACTGACAGAAGCCGCATGTATGGATCTTTCTGTTTTAAACAGGAGATTCTCAGGCTGGTTTTATTTTGAATCGGCCTCCCAAAAAGGCATAATGTCAAAAGCTTAAATGGGCTCATCTGGGCTGATTCTGTGAGAACCTCAACCCTTCCCCCAACTTTTAAAAAATTTCCTTTTTTTTTTTCCTCTTGGCCTTTGGAGATGAGATTCACGACTGTGGGCAGGCAATTAGATTTTAAAGCAGGAGAACGCCGTTGCACTTGCCAGGAACTGCTGAAGCAAGCAGGAGAGCCCGTGGGCTTTGAATCCTGGCACGGAGGCAGGCGCTCCCAGCCCAGCTCTCCTAGGATGGGCTAGAGGAGTGTGTTTGTCTTTGTTCTGAAAAGGGAAATTTAATTTCATCCCCCGAGCACTATCTGCATGGTAATTCCATAGCTAGGCGATACTGGCTTTCAAAAGGCTGGGCCATTGCCTGGTTTGGGAAATGTCAAGAGTTGGCATGGTCTAGCAGAGGGTCAGCTTCCAGTAACGGGCCAGTCCGCGGGCTTCATGCTGTGCCTTCATCTGTGGCCCCGTTCCCAGGAAGGCTGCTATCTCTCCAAAGACCAAAGGACCTTGTGTCCCCAAGCTAGCCTTCTCACATGCTGCTGGCTGAGTCACGAGGTTGGGAGCTGACATCAGATTTCCAAAGCCACTGAGAAAGAAATGCCAACACTCGTTCAAGAAGCTGGCTGGTGCTGTGCCTAGAACTCTGGACTGGAAGCCACCTGGAGATGAATCTGGGC
The DNA here is from genome assembly GCF_009761245.1 of Sapajus apella. Lineage (NCBI taxonomy): Eukaryota > Metazoa > Chordata > Mammalia > Primates > Cebidae > Sapajus > Sapajus apella. Next base: position 3,151,336 of record NW_022437057.1, read on the forward strand.
TTGGAAGATCCTGTCTATGGGACCCCAGACATGGAGCTTATCCTCTCACAGCGGCACGGTGGTAGGGGAAGTACATAACGAAATGAACAGAAAGATATTGGGTAGTGATAAAGGATGTGATGAAAATGAGACTGAGTGATGTGAGAGGAGAAGACCAGAGGGCTTCTCAGAAGAGGTGAGACCTGATGAGAAGGAGCCAGCCATGCAGTTGCAGAAATCTGAGGGAAGAGTATCCTAGGCAGAGGGAACAGCGATTGCAACCCCATTGAGAAGAAAGTGAGCTTGGCATGCCTTTGGAACAGTGAGGAAGACACTGCAGTTCAAGCGTGACAAGTGAGGGGGAGAAGATGCTGTGAGATGAAGTCAGAGTGATAGGCACTGTCGTAGGAAGGAGTTTGGCTGAGATGCTAAATATTTTGCAGAATTTTTGGAGTCGGGGAGAGACAGCTGACCTGATTTGTATTTTAAGAGGATCACTCTGCTTTCTGCATGGAGAATCCATTTAAGGGCGCACAAGACAGGAAGCAGAGCTGATCATCAGAGAGCTACCGCGGCAAAAGGGGAAATGAAGCCATTTTATCTTCTAATGACAAGGAACTTGTCGCAAAAGGCACAGGACATCCTTCTCCAAGACAACGTTTCTTAGGTTTCGCTTATTCTGAGTGTGGTGGAGGCTATGGCGGTTTACGTGAAGGTATGGTTTACTAACCAGGCCCCAGAAACTTCCCTGTGTGTAAGAGTCTGACTTCATGAGCATTCGCAGCCCTGCAATAACACGCCGGTGAGAATGGTCTTGAGCACAGCGTCTAATCAGAGCAGGCCCCCACTGGAGGACCAAAATGGCTGTGGGGGCACCTGTGACAGTTTGAGGTGAACAACTGTACAGCAAGACAAAGTAACATAATCCATGTCTGATTTTCAAGATGCATTCCAGACCAAAGGTCAGATGCCTCACTGTCTACAGAAATCGGCATACATCTAATATGTTACATATTGATGTCCTATGTATTTCATAGCATTCCAAAGTGATCAGCAGTTACCTGGTATAAAAGGGAGACAAATTGTGTCCATTTTATTGCACATGGTGTTGTATATTATACACTCTTCTTGAATTCTTTCTGATTTCCAATATTTCACAAGCTGAAAAAATTAAAATATCACCAAGGTTAAATATGAGAAGAGGCAAAAAAAAATGCAGAAAAATTTATTTGAGAAGATTTGGCAGTTGTTCTTCCAATTGTTACGGTGGCAGGGGCAGGGAGACTGGAGGAAAAGTCTAGAGAAGAGTAGAAGAGCTGGGCGCAGTGGCTCACGTCTGTAATCCCAACACTTTGAGAGGCCAAGGTGGGTGGATCAGCTGAGGTCGGGAGTTCAAGACCAACCTGACCAACATGTAGAAACCCCATTTCTACTAAAAATACAAAATTAGCTGGGCATGGTGGCAGGAGCCTGTAATCTCAGCTACTCGGGAGGCTGAGGCAGGAGAATCGCTTGAACCCGGGAGGCGGAGGTTGCGGTGAGCCGAGATCGTACCACTGCACTCCAGCCTGGGCAACGAGAGCAAGACTCTGTCTCAAAATAATAATAATAATAAAAATAAAATAATAGAAGAGGGTTGAGTGAGGAGCAGGAGAGTTTGCAGAAAAGCCTAGACAAGAATGAAGACGAAGTGACCTCGAGGGGCTTGGGGAGGGGCTGCTTGAAGATGTCGATGTGGGAGACGCTTCTTGCTGGTGAGAACCAGAGAGTTTCGAGGCCCTCCCTGTGCCCAGTGCCAACCCCACCACATTGGAAAAACAATAGAAGAAATGGAAAAAGGAGCCGTAGACCTGGGAGACTGAGGTAACAGGCCCGGTTCATCTTGGGCCATGTGATGCGGAGGTTCCAGTTTCAGGTGCTGACTTCCTAATGAGGCCCTGCGTGGAAAGACGGTCTTGCGGTGCAATCTATCACACAGCGATAAACAAGGCAGCAACTGTTTCCTGTCCTTTTCTGCTACAGAATCCAGTCTCATCCGTCCTCCTAGGTGATGACCCATGGTCAACATCCCGCTTTTCCCATTCATGGCTGAAAGATAATCATGCCGGTTTTCACTGTGCTTTCAGACCTTGGGACACGAGGGATAGGCTTTCTTTCCTGCCAGAGATAGGGAAAACCTGGATGGGAGGGCTTTCCAACAAATGCTTCACCTTCCTCCAGTTGAATAGGAGTGGGGAGAGCCGAGGGAAATGCAGAGAGGCGGCCCTGAAGCTCCTGAAACGAGGCCAAGAGGCTCATTCAATCAGAGAGTGACATTTGCCCATTGACCTCTTATCAGAGTTGCCAAGTCACTGGGGCCTTTGTGCTGTAGAATTGGAAAGGAAGGGTTCACCCAGCCCGGCCAATCCTGCACCGGCTCTCTGCCCAGGAGCTGGCTATTAGCATTTACCTGACATCTGACTGATATCTTCATTTCACTTTGGTAAACAGGCCACCTCAGGGCCAAGGTGACAGTGACCTCTGGCGCCACACCGCACAGGGTTCTCCCTGGGGACACTGGTGAAGCACTTTTGCGTCGGCAAGAGCTCCTATTTCCCCTCCCCACCCTCTGATTAGTGCTGACAATAAATAAATAACCATCTAACAGAGTAGGCAGCGGGCAGGCAAGCTGGACAGAGAAAGAAGTGGGGAAGGGCATGAGGGAGGGTTGGGAGAGGCAGAGGGAGAGTCAGACTAAGGTTGCTTCTGCTATTCTGCCACTAAGAACAATGCAGCTGCCCAGGAAACACACCCGAGCTATGAATAGGCTTGAGCACACAGGGCTAAGCTGCCGCATTTCTGGCGTTTAGAAAGGATCTCTAGTGTGAAGTTGCTTGGAGGCTCTGATTTTGCAAACACAATTAAATATAGATTTCTTTGGGGTGATGGTTGGGAAGGGTGTGGGTGGAATGTATGTCTGTGCTGCAATGCAATTTCATCCCGAATGTTTCAGCGAACCTATTCACGTACTCCACAGACATTTCTGAGCACCTACTGTGTGCCAAGTGCAAGGCACATCCAGCTGAAGCACACTTTGCCTCCCAAAGTCCCATGGTCCAATGGAGTTGCAATGGCTGCTACCTACAGAGGCCAGGCAGGCAACATGAATGAATGAATTAGGCAGGGCATGGGACATTAGAGAGTGATGGGGACTGAGAGAACAGAGAGCATATGTCCCCTGTAAGGGATTAGGGAGCTACTCGGTCTCAGCTGACTGTCCAGTATTGTGTCTTATGATTTTTAAGGGGAAGCGATATGTTTGGAATTGCATGCATGTGTGTGTGCATGTGTGTCCGTGTGTGTGATTTTTTTCAATCTTTTTTTTTCTTTAAACACTGTGTGGGCCAAACAAACCATGTCCGTAGGCCTATTGGGACCAGGAAGGATCTTATAATAACATATGGTAAGAGTGACATAGAAGGCATCCCAGGGGCTAAGGGAAGCCTTAAGGTGGACATTTAACCCAGCTGGGGTGGAGTTGGGAATATTTCCTAGTGCAGGTAAACTGAATCTTGGATAATGTTAGCCTAAATCATGGCTTGGTAAATCTTGAATGATGGTATAAATGATTGAGGGAGTCATTCCAGGCAGAGTAGTAATGACCTGGGCACTTTGCACATGCCTGTCCAGCTGAAGACCGCATCTCTCAGCCACCCTGGAAACCAAGAGTGGCCACCTGACTCATGGTATCTGTCTCAGTCTTTAAAGGGAAGGGGGGATCCATTTCTCTGTGCTCCACCCCTTCCTTCTGGTTAGCTGGCGTGGGTGTTGCCAGCTTAGATTGTGGAGCTGGCAACTGTACTTCTTTGGCTTCATGTTCTGTAAAAATAGGACATTATCTACTCTGGGAGATTTTGAGGGTTAAAGGCTTGATATTTATAAAGCATTGAGAATTGTGCCTGGCACATACATGGGCTGCCAAGGCATCATCTCATCGATATTTTTCTGCTGATGGTATTCTTCTGTAGCACTCTGGCGAGGGCAGAGCAACAAGAGGGCAGGAGCCTGGGTCCCAGTCCCAGACCTGCACCTGCATTAATAAGCGAGAAGAAGGCACCTGCACTATCACCTAAGGCCCAGTGTTCTGAATCTCTGATGCAGCAGCCAGGCTTACAATGAGTAGCTCAGAGGTGGACTGGAATTCTTCCTGGCCCATGAGAACCAGAGAAAATGGACTCAAATTGTCCAAAACTGCATGGCCTGTGAAGTTCAGAGTAGCACTTATTCCCAGATACGTGTGACTCCAAGAGCCTCTGCCTCATGAGCTCAGCTTTCTCCCATGCCAATCTGGCCATGACATATTAATGTTCTCAAGTGACCTAGCCCCTTCTCTGGTTTCCATTTGTCAGCAACGACAGCCACTGCCCATGTGAAGAATTGGTGGTCTGAGCTGACTTCACTGAAAGAGGTTTACTGAGTGAGTGCCTGAAGGGAGCAGAGTGTGACCATCACAGACATGGCCCCCTGTGAGGGTGTCTCCCGCCGCTACGTCTCCTTCCCCGCTGTCCCAGGACCCTATTGTTTCCAGCTGCAGCTGTGCGGAGGCCATGCCTCCCACAGGCTGCTCCTACCCAAGACTGACTGGCAGGAATTTAAGGAGGACTATCACTGGCAGACACAGAACACCTCTATTACTAGACCTTGGCTCAAGGAAGGTGCTGTCAGGCCTTTCAAATCAGCACGACTGCTTAGAATGCTTCTACCCCAACTTCCTTCCCTCTTTCCTCCACTCACATGGCCTGACTGCTCTCTCCACCCTCCCTCTCACCCATTTTCTCTCACAGGCATTTGCCTTAATAAAACTCCTATGCATTACCTCCCCTCTCAGCATCTGTTTCTCCTGTAGTAATGGACTGTCAAAGTTTCTTCGAAGAAGAAAGAGATACAATTAGTTCTTTCACACTTAGGGGACTTAATCTACCCCAGGACTATTTGGGTATCTAAAGGGAACAACACCCCATTAAGAGTGGTATTTCAGGCACCAGGAATACATGTGGGTCTTGGTGGAACTCCCCCAGCTGCCCTCAGATACAAGGGTCTGCTCTGTCCTTACACAACTGGGGGAGTGAGGGTACAATGCCACGGAGTTGGGAAAGGCCTGCAGCTTTGACTAGGCCTGTTTCAGTCTCTAGGAAGAAATGGGAGGCATCTCATGTACCAGTTGGAATGCTTTGGGTAGCAGGTAAGAGAAACCCCAATGCAAAATGGATTAAACAAGAAGAAAGATCTGTGACCCAAGGCAGGGTGTCTCCTGGTTAACTTCCTGGTTTTCCACATTTCCAAGCATCCAGGTTTCTTCTACTGTCCTTCCTTTCTGGGATCCTGGGCCTGTCAGTCCTGCCTCAAGTTGCTCTCCTCATGGTGCCAACATGGTTGCCATAGCCCAGTCATCACACTCAAATGCAACAATGTCCAGAGGCTAAAAGAGACAGGATTTTTTTTATGCTTCTCATTTTAAGAGTGAGCAGTTTTCCCCAGAGTCCTGTAGCAGGACTGTGGTCAGAATCAGGTCACATGCAGTTTTGTATTCATCATTGTGAGAGGGAATGAGACTGCATGTTTGGCTTGGACAACTGGGGTTTAGTCTTGAGTTAGGGATAGTTACCTTGCCTGAGGGGTGGAGATCAGAATATGACTGGGTTTCTGTTAGCAGAGATAAAAGTGGAGGATGGCACTTGGGAGGAAGGCCATAGTGTCTTCTGCAGCCTGCACGGTTTTGAAAAACGTGTTGATCCGCCCTCAGTTTTCACCATTCAAGCTGCTCACTCTCTATTTTTGCTGAACTGTCTTTTGCTTTCTTTGATTTCAAAAGGCAGGAATTTCTTCTTGGTCTCTTAACTACAATTGGTTCTATTTATCATCTTGCTGGAAGCCAGAATTGGTCTGATTCCTGTAGCTCATTTTACTTGTAACTTAACTTTTGGCTGCAAGTGATTAAAATTTTTAGAAGTAATCAGAAGTAATGAAAGCTCATTTAGAAATAATAGCCTTCTATGTGATTTTATATTGAAAATGACCTCTAAGTTCCCTTTCAGCTCAATGTTGGACCATAGCCACAGAAGCCAGGTCAGCTTTGAGTGACCTGGGCCTTGGCTCTGGCATGCTGTGCAATTTGGGACAAATGAGTGCTCCTCTCTGGGCTCAGACTCTCAATCCAAACACTGATTGGGGTGGGCTAGATTTGGGATGACAAATCACTTCATTTGAGCAGCTAAGGCTGCCTGAGGCATTATGCTAAAGAGGACTCAGAAGTCCAATGGTGGAAAGTGCTGTAATCCTTTAGTGATGTCTGCCAAAGGTGTGAGATGGGAGAGGGGTAGCCCGATTTTTGTTGACTCTGAACTAGATAATCTCAAATAGCCCTCTAGCTCTACTATCCTTTGGTTTTAATTTCTTTCTTCCTCATAATTTATACTGAGATTTTCAAGAGCCAATCGAGTATGATTAGGAAATTGGCCTCTGATGGACCTGGCAGCCATGTGACCTTGCGCTTTTAGTTTCAAACACAACATCGTTTTGCCACTAGGCTTCCTCCATGCATATATAATCAGAAATGGAATCCTGGTCCGTAACCTCTTTACAAATGAACATGTCCTGCTTTATAGATAGGTGCAGATGTTGACATAGATACAAATATATAGATGAATAGATGTGTATAAATACATGCACATGTAACATATATGTATACATACATACATATACTCATATGTCTATAATGCAAACATTATACTTACTAGCTCACCCACTTAGTCATTCAGTATACATATGTTGTAATCCTACTATGTGCCAGGCACTGGGTGCTGAGATGCAGCAGGGAACAAGACGATCAGTCTCAGATCTCTCCTTGAGAAGATCTGAGACTGATTATCTTGGAGCTTTTATTCGCAGAGGAGCTTTTATTCTGGATGCAGAGAGAGAGAGACGATAAACAAACGAGTGCATATTATTATGTCAGTGTTGTGGAGAAAAATAAAACAGGATTGGGGTGCAGGATCAGGAAAGGAAAGTCTTACTTAGAATGAATAGAGATGCCTTCTTAGGTAACACCATGTAGAAACCTGAAGGTGGTGAGGGAGTGAGCTCAGAAAAAAACAGAGAAAAGAACATTCCAGGCAGAGGGAACAGCAATTACAAATGCTGTAAGGCTGGAATAAGCTTAGCAGCTTCAGGAAACAGTAGTGAGACCTCTGTGTGTGTGTGTGTGTGTGTGTGTGTGTGTCTGTGTGTGTCTGTGTGTGTGTCTTTGTGTGTGTGTGTGTGTCTGTGTGTGTGTCTTTGTGTGTGTCTGTGTGTGTGTCTCTGTGTGTGTCTCTCTGTGACTGTGTGTGTGTGTGTCTTTGTGTGTGTGTCTGTATCTGTGTGTCTGTGTGTGTGTGTGTGTGTGTGTCTGTGTCTCTGTGTGTGTGTGTCTCTGTGTGTGTGTGTGTGTGTGTGTGTCTGTGTGTCTGTGTATGTGTGTGTTCAGAGGAGCACGTTGCCAGGGGAAAAGGGTCCTGGGAAGGGCAGGTGAGGTCGGAGCGGCCATGTGTTAGTGAGTGCAGACTGCCATAACGAACTACTGCAGCCTGTGTGGCTTAAACAATAGGTACTTGTTTTCTCACAGTTCTGGAGACTTGAAATCCCAGATCAAGGTGCTGGCGGGATTGGTTTCTGGTGAGGTCTCTCTCCTTGGCTTGCAGACAGCCACCTTCCAGATGTGTTCTCACATGGCCTTTCCTCTGTATAAGCAGGAAGAGAGTGCTTTGCTTTGCTTTACTGTTTCTTCTTCTTATTTTAATTTGTAATTTTGATTTTTTTTTTTTTTTTTGTAAAAGACCAGGTCTTGCTATGTTGTCCAGGCTGGTCTTGAACTCCTGGCCTCAAGTGATCCCCCTGGCTTGGCCTCCCAAAGTGCTGGAATTACAGGTGTGAGTTGCCATGTCCAGCTGCCCCTTCTTATAAGAACGCCAATCCCATCAGATTAGGGACCCACCTCATGACCTCACTTAAGCTTAATTATCTCCTTAAAGGCCCTATCTCCAAATACAGTCACCTTGGGAGTAAAGCCTCAACATATGACTTTGAGGGGACACAGTTCAATTCACAACACCAGGTCATGCAGTTCTCTGCAGGCAGGGAGATGAGGATGGTGCTGTTAGTGGGACAGAGGCTACGAGAGGGTTCTGAACAGGTGAGGGACTTGGGTTTTAAAGGATCCTTCTGTCTGCTGTGTGGATGGAGTGTCTGAGAGGGGAGGGGCACAGCCAGGAGGGGAGGGGCATTCATAGCAGCCGGGTGAAGAGGCTGATGTCATGAGAAGGACAACAGGTGATGGTGACTCTGGTAGTCATCGGGGTGGTGAGAACTGATCAGATTCTGCGTAGACTTTGACAGTGTTTGATAGATGCTGACAGGGTTTGGGATGAATTTTATCTCAGAAAGAGGAAACAGGACTCAGAGAACTTCTAGATGTTTGGCGTGGAGCAGCTGGTGTAAGGTAGAATTGTACACTAGGAAGGGAAAAACTGGGCACAGGTAGGAGCAGGGCACAGAAATCAGGGTCCAGCTTGGGGCAGGTTGAGATGTCCTTCGATCGCTATGGGGGTGCCTGGAGTGGGAGGCACAGATTAAGTTGTATCTACTGATATGTCTTTCAGGACTACCGTGCCTCAGAGCCAATGCTCTGCATTTTATACGTGGGATCTCCTTTAATTTTCATGCCAACATCTTGAACAGCGGATGCTATTTTTTACTGAATCTAAAACTAAAACTCTGTTGATTGTGTGACACGCTCTGGTTCCATATCTGCTAAAATGTGAAAAATTATGCATCTTGAAATTGATGAAAGATGGTGATATTATTTCCATTTTTCAGATAAAGAAACTGAGACTTCAGTAGCTTGCCAGTATCTCAAGGCCAGTAATGGCCAGAGTTAGGATTCCTGCTCTTGATTCTTCCTGGTTACTATTCACAATACACGTAAAGTGCTTAGCAGCATGACTGGCACATAGGCTCATTGTGGTCCTGATGATTAGCTGCTTAACGCACTGCACAGTATACGATATGACACGCATTCTACAATAAACTGCACACACAGCTCAGAAGACAGTTTGCAGGCCTTGTACAAAGTCAGGAGCATATCAATGTCTTGGAGCTAAAAAAATACAAATTTAGGTATGCTATTGTGTAACCGCCCTGTAGACTCAAATTTGCACATATTAAACTGAGAAAAAGCATATTCCTAAGAATAAACAATCCAAACCCTGCACCAATTCAACCTTTTTTGCTTTGGGGTACCAGGAGAGATCAATTTTTCTCTATATGTATCGTGCAAGCTCTCTTGTTTTCCAAGGAAAAGTGTTCCTTGGAAATACTCAAGTCAAAGGGCAGCTGTTTGAGGGGCATGTGACTTTGGGGGTTTTTCACACATCAGCAGCTGCAGCTTTGAAACTGGGTGAAGGGTATTTCTACCCCCTGCAAAGTGAAGGCTAAATGAAGGCTCCCAGATGAGAACTGTTAAGATGAGAGGAATATAAGCCGTACGCTTGGGTCTTGGATATTCCTAATTTCTTCTCAGAAGCTGAAAGTTGCTCTGAACAGGGCCTAAGCACAGTAAGTCTGGAATATTTGGAACTACTACTTGTTTTGTGACATGTGGGAGTCTTTGTCATGGATTATTTATTTTGTCAGCAGGGGGTGTCTTAGAATCTTGGTAGTCAAAGGCCAGCAAAATTAGGTAGGTCTTACAAGGACTCAAAAATTCAAACTTGTCAACTCAGCAACAACAAAAACTCTCAAACAACCCAATTACAAACGGGCAAAGGCCTTGAATCGACAGTTCTCCAGAAAAGAGATACAAATAACCAATAAGCACAGGAAAAGATGCTCAGCATCATTAGTCATTGGAGAAATGCAAATCAAAACTCCACCCATTAGGATAGCCACTATTAAAAAAAAAAAAAAACATTTAAAAAGTATATGGAGAGATTGCAACCCACGTGCACTACTGGTGGGAATGTAAAATGGTACAGCCACTGTGGAAAATAATCTTTCCATTCCTCAACAATCTAAGCACTTCTGATTTATAGACAGAATAATTGAAAGCAGGGTCTCGAAGAGATGATCTGTATACACCTATGATCATAGTAGCATTGTTCACAATAACCAAAACATAGAAATAACCCAAGTATCCATAGACAGATGAATGGATAAATGAAATGGATCTATCCATACAAGGGAATTTTATTCCGCCTTTGAAAGGAAGGAAATTCTGATCATCCATGTTAAGATCCATGTTCATCCAACACGGATGGACCTTGAGGACGTTAAGTGAAATCAGCCAGACACAAAAGGACAAAGACTGTGTAATTCCACTTAAATGAGGTTTCTAGAGCAGTCAAATTCAAGGAGACAGAACACAGAATGGTGGTTGCAAGGGTGGAGAGCAAGGGAGAGTTCTTGTTTAAGGGGTAGAGTTTCTGTTTTGCAAGATGAGAAATTGCTGGAGATGAAAAATGGGGATGGTTGCACAGCAATGTATTTAATGCCACTGAACTGTATTTTTAAAAATGGTTAAGATGGTAACTTTTGGGCCGAGCGCGGTGGCTCAAGCCTGTAATCCCAGCACTTTGGGAGGCCGAGGCGGGTGGATCACGAGGTCAAGAGATCGAGACCATCCTGGTCAACATGGTGAAACCCCGTCTCTATTAAAAATACAAAAAATTAGCTGGGCATGGTGGCGCGTGCCTGTAATCCCAGCTGCTGGGGAGGCTGAGGCAGGAGAATTGCTTGAACCCAGGAGGCGGAAGTTGTGGTGAGCCAAGATCGCGCCATTGCACTCCAGTGTGGGTAACGAGCGAAACTCCGTCTCAAAAAAAAAAAAAAAAAAAAAA